>NW_026843709.1:23763750-24111666 GCF_030254825.1 Meriones unguiculatus
TGTTTCTCTATGATTCTTGAACAGCTCAATTAAATATCCAAGGAAACACATTGCTAATAGATTACTAAAAGCTTTAGCAAATAAGAGTAGAAGGAAAATTTTAGGAGAGGTAATAAATAAGATTCAGCATCAATAATTGCTTGTGAAAAAAAACAAAACCCAAACATTGTAGGTAATAAAGCGACAGGAGTTTTAGGACTTTCTAAAGAAAATATTTAATCAGGATCTGTTAGGATAAATGTTCTGAATATTCCCACTTCAGTAAAACTACTACAAAACCATCACTTAACACAGATGTTTATGATGAGGCAAAAAGAAAATAGGTAAACATGGAAGGTCAGAGAATTTTATAGTATACTATAAGTTTTGCAGACAAGCTAGCTCAAGCATCTTATCTCAAAGGAAAGATTGTAAATCCTTAGCAATCCAAAAAGGAGGAATTCCCCTCAATGCTTATCTCCAAGGGGGTTGTAATCTTTAGCTGACTTAACTCAGAGGATTATTAACAGCCCTTAATTAACTAACAATAAACTATGCAAACAGACCACAAGTTTAACAAACCCCTGGCCCTCTACTCGCTAAATTAGCAGCAATAATACTATGTAAATATGGCACTAGTTCTATGGTTGCTCTGCTTAAGAGGCTGTTAGGCTAAGATTTTTTTGTAGACACTACTCCTACCAGGTTACTATTTCAGTTAAAATATAAACTTTGTAAAAAGTCTGAATGCTCCAGGAAATATGTCAACTTCAGGTGCTTCTTTATGTAATCACTTTAGAAGTGTTGGCTTGACTTCAGTAAAGCACAGTAGATCCAATACTACTTGGTGTGGTCTCTGTCGTTTTGCCTACCTGTGTCAGAATTCCTTGATTCTTCTGAGGGTGAGGGACTCCGGGCTGGGTTAGTCCATGACAGTCCAGCCATTTCTCACAGAGGATGAGAGACTGCTTCTGTGGAAAGAGGAACATGAGAGACTGACCTCATCTTGCCTCTAGCAATGTGAAACAATGGTCTCCAGGTGTCCACAGATTTGTCCACAGTTTAGGCTGGGCCCTAGCAGTGGGCCAGTTGAGGCAGTATTGCCCAGTGAGTAGTATAGCACAATCCAGAGTCACCATCATCTGTCAAGTCTCCAAATCATCTCGGAGACCTTGGGGAAGATAATATCAGGATTTGGGGACTCTCTGTCACAATAAGCTTACACATGTTAAAATGCCATATTCATCAGATCTCTGATAAGCTTGAGCACCAGCATGTCTGAGTTACTCTTTGTCTATCTTTATCATCTGCTCTAATCTGTGTCCTATAAAAGAGAATGCTATACTCTCTAATTCTGGCATAGTCCCAAAATGCATGTTTTAGAACTGCATATTTTCAGTAGATCTACATAGACAAACTTTGTGTTTACCCATCCTACCTTAAAAAACTAAACAAAGATATTAGGTTAAAGGTCAACATCTTAACCAACTACAGTTGTTAGCCTAACTTTAAATCTGCTCTTTCTGAACTAAAATCAGAGAAAACCCTTAATCAGATACAGTTTATAGAGAGGCTAGCAAATCATGCTGATCTTACTACTTGCATTAAAATTGAATAGTAAAAAGCTCAAAGGACAAAAGTTGCATTTAGCACTATTACAGAAGATGCAATAGCACTAATACACAGTGCTCCCGGGGAACTGAATACAGCTGGCAGCCCTAAACAAAGATGGCACCAAAAGGATGATGGTTCCACTCCCTTTATCGCTGAACCAACATAGCATATTAGTCACCTGTTGCCACAGGCTGTGGCTGGCAAAATAAAACATAACCATTAGGTGTTGATGATGATATAGTAAACTCTGTGGAGCATCCACAATCCCCCATAACTAAAAGTTCTAACATTGTAACCAAACAAGCTCCATAACCAAACAAATAACATAACAGTACAGAACAATTTTAAACTATGTGAAATATTCTGGCCACACCAAACCTATTAGCCAGAATTCTTCCCCCTTAAAAAGAGCATAAGAAAAATATTTTCCAATGCAGAATCACCAGCCTTTTAAATAAAGTACAACATATTTTTAAATACAGTTCTTTCTCAAATTATATTTACCCTTTGGTTATTTATACATATACTAATCTTTTGCAACATTCTATATATCTTCAGGTTCCTAGCTTTGTTCTTCTGGCTTAACCAGACATTCTTACTTTAGACAAGCTATTCTTTTCCTTAATCTCTCTCTCTCTCTCTCTCTCTCTCTCTCTCTCTCTCTCTCTCTCTCTCTCTCTTTAGAAAACATAGAAACTCTCAAGAAAATCCTTTCCATCTAGACATGGTCCTGCAGGAGCAAAGAGTCCACCATTTGTTTTTTACATGCTAAGCAAAAACAAGTCATATGAATACAAAAGGAAGTTTTGAAACTGCTAAACTCTTTTTTTTTCTAAAATTACTTCCATGTAGCATACATGGTCCAAGATTACATAAACAAATTCTAAGGCACTTAGAACAAGTTTTAAGGAACTTGGTGAAACTTCCTCTTTTCTCTGTGTCAAGGTGAGGACCTGGGTGGAAACATGTTTTTCAATAAACAAAGCAGCTTAAAAAACAAAGAGCTCCCTAGAAGATACACTGTAAAAACTGAAATTTTCTCAATTAGTGCAAACCATATGGCTTGGTTTCATTACTAAAGCTAATTAAATACCAAAGTATTTTTTTATCCTCCAAAGGATTGAGAAACTTTTTCAAAATTTTTATTAGACTACCTAGATCATTGTCTAAAATACCTGAAAAAGTTTAAATGTTTTAAAGCCTTAAACATTTAAACATTTTTTAAAACCTGTTTTTGCAATATTAAAATAAAGTACCCATTTTTTAAGAGAGAAGTCTCAAGGAATAAACAATTTTAAAAGTCAAAACCAGATTTTAAAACCAGAATTTTCCACTGCAAACAATTTAATTTTTAAAACCAATACCACCTTGAAATAACTCATTAATCTAGAATGAAATCAAAATTATTTGACTAAGGTTCCCTCCCCCCTTTTTTTTTTTATCCAAACCATGTGGCCATCAAGATCACATTACAGTGCCTATGGCAATCTCAAGATGGCAGTCACAGGTCACCTTAGAGTGCACATGACAATCTCAACATGGTGGTCACTTTATAGCCCACATGGCAACCTCAAGATGGCAGTGAGGCACATCACATACCACATGGCAACATATATTGTTGGTATTTAAACATATGCATTCATATACCTCATAAACACATAGGCACATTTATACATTTTAAACATGTTTGAATTTTTTTAATGAAAGTTAAATTTATTTTTATTTTATTTTATTTTATTTTATTTTATCAGTTACATTTTATTAACTCTGTATCCCAGCCATGTCCCGATCCCTCATTCCCTCCCAGTCCCTCCCTCCCTCCCTCCCTCATCTCCACCGTGCCCCTTTCCAAGTCCACTGATGGGGGGGACCTCCTCCCCATTCATCTGATCCTGTTTTATCAGGTATCTTCAGGACTGGCTGCAAAGCCCTCCTCTGTGGCCTAACAGGACTGCTCCTCCCTTCGGGGGTGGGGAGACCAAAGAGCCAGTCATTAAGTTCCTGTTAGAAATAGTCCCTGTTCCCCTCACTTTGGGAAACCAATTGGTTACTGAGCTACCACAGGCTACATCTGAGTGGAGGTTCTAGGTTATATCCATACATGGTCCTTGGTTGAATGTCAGTCTCAGAAAAGACCCTGTGCCCAGATATATTTGGTCCTTGTGGAGCTCCTATCCTTTCCCCATCAGACTAACTCCCCTTCTTTCTTATGATTCCCTGTACTCTGCCAAAGGTTTGGTCATGAGTCTTTGCTTTGAAAACACTGCTAGTTAGAGTCTTTCAGATGCGCTCAGTAGACTCCTGTCATACGTTCAATGCACATCCCATCTGTCTTTCTCAATCAGGATTGATCATCTTACCCCATGTCCGCTCAATTGATTATCTTTTTTAGGTGTATAGATTTCATTATGTTTATCATATCTTATAGGTCTATATAAGTGAGTATATCCCATGTTTGTCTTTCTCCTTCTGGGATATTTCACTCAGAATGATCTTTTCTAGATCCCACCATTTGCCTGCAAATTTCATGATTTCCTCCTTTTTGATTGCTGAGTAGTATTCCATTGTATAAAAATACCACAATTTCTGTACCCATTCCACCGTTGATGGACATCTGGGTTGTTTCCAGGTTCTGGCTATTACAAATAGAGCTGCTATAAACATGGTTGAGCAAGTGTCCTTTTTGTGTACTTGAACAAACTTTGGGTATATACCTAGCAGTGGTATAGCTGGGTCTGGAGGAAGCACTATTCCTATTTGTCTTAGAAAGCGCCAGATAGCTTTCCAGAGTGGTTGTACCAGTTTACATTCCCACCAGCAGTGGAGCAGGGTTCCCCTTTCTCCACAACCTCTCCAGCATGTGTTATCGCTTGAGTTTTTCATCTTGGCCATTCTGATAGGTGTAAGGTGATATCTCAGGGTCGTTTTGATTTGCATTTCCCTGATGGCTAATGAGGATGAGCATTTCTTTAAGTGTTTTTCTGCCATTCGATATTCCTCTGTCGAGAATTCTCTGTTTAGCTCTGTTCCCCATTTTTTAATTGGATTACTTGGATTGCTGCTTTTCAGCTTCTTTAGTTCTTTGTATATACTGGATATTAGTCCTCTGTCAGATAAAGGGTTAGTGAAGATTCTTTCCCAATCTGTAGGCAGTCGTTTTGTTTTGATGACGGTATCCTTTGCTTTACAGAAACTTTTCAGTTTCATGAGGTCCCATTTATTGATTGTTGCTCTTAGAGCCTGTGCTGTTGGTGTTCTGTTCAGGAAGTTGTCTCCTGTGCCAATGAGTTCTAGGCTGTTACCCACTTTTTTTTCCAATTGATTTAGGGTATCTGGTTTTATGTTGAGGTCCTTGATCCACTTTGACTTTAGTTTTGTGCAGGGTGATAAATATGGATCTATTTTCATTTTTCTGCGTGTAGACATCCAGTTGGTCCAGCACCATTTGTTGAAGATGCTGTCTTTTTTCCATTGAATGGAATTGGCTTCTTTGTCGAATATCGAGTATTCATAGGTGTGTGGATTTATTTCTGGGTCTTCTATGCGGTTCCATTGATCCTCCTTTCTGTTTCTATGCCAGTACCATGCAGTTTTTATTACTGTTGCCCTGTAGTACAGCTTGAGATCAGGAATGGAGATACCTCCAGATGATCTGTTGTTGTACAGGATCGTTTTGGAGATTCTGGGTTTTTTGTTTCTCCATATGAAGCTGAGAATCTTTGTTTCAAGGTCTGTAAAGAATTGAGTTGGTATTTTGATGGGAATTGCATTGAATCTGTAGATTGCTTTTGGCAGTATGGCCATTTTCACAATGTTAATCCTACCAATCCATGAGCACGGGAGATCTTTCCATCTTCTGATATCTTCTTCGATTTCTTTCTTCAGAGACTTGAAGTTTTTCTCAAACAGGTCTTTCACTTGCTTGGTTAGAGTCACACCAAGGTACTTTATGTTATTAGTGGCTATTGTGAAGGGTGTTGTTTCCCGAATTTCTTTCTCAGCCTTTTTGTCTTTGGTATATAGGAGGGCTTAGATTTTTTTGAGTTGATTTTGTATCCTGCCACTTTGCTGAAGGTGTTTATCAGCTGAAGGAGTTCTCTGGTTGAATTTTTGGGGTCGCTCATGTATACTATCATATCATCAGCAAATAGTGACACTTTGACCTCTTCCTTTCCGATTTGTATCCCCTTGATCTCCTTTAGTTGTCTTATTGCTCTGGCTCGGACTTCAAGTACTATGTTGAAGAGATATGGGGACAATGGACAGCCTTGTCTTGTCCCTGATTTCAGTGGGATTGATTTAAGTTTCTCTCCATTGAGTTTGATGTTAGCTATAGGCTTGCTATATATTGCCTTTACTATGTTTAGGTATGTGCCTTGTATCCCTGATCTCTCCAAGACTTTAAACATGAATGGGTGTTGGACTTTGTCAAATGCTTTTTCGGCGTCTAAGGAGATGATCATGTGGTTTTTCTCCTTCAGTTTGTTTATGTAGTGGATTACATTGATGGATTTCCGTATGTTGAACCACCCTTGCATGCCTGGGATGAAGCCTACTTGGTCATGGTGGATGATATCTTTGATGTGTTCTTGGATTCGGTTTGCAAGTATTTTATTGAGTATTTTTGCGTCAATGTTCATAAGAGAGATAGGCCTAAAGTTCTCTTTTTTTGTTGGGTCTTTGTGTGGTTTAGGTATTAAGGTGACTGTGGCTTCATAGAATGAGTTTGGTAGTGTTCCTTCTGTTTCTATTTTGTGGAATAGCTTGAGGAGAATTGGAGTTAGCACTTCTTTGAAGGTCTTGTAGAATTCTGTGCTGAAGCCATCTGGTCCAGGGCTTTTTTTGGAGGGGAGACTGTTAATGACTGCTTCGATTTCTTTGGGAGATATAGGGCTATTCAGTCTTTCTACCTGATCTTGACTTAGTTTTGGTAGATGGAATCTTTCAAGAAAATTATCCATTTCATTCAGATTCTCAAATTCTGTGGCATATAGGCTTTTGTAGTATGACCTAATAATTGTTTGGATTTCCTCAATGTCTGTGGTTATGTCCCCATTTTCATTTCTGATTTTGCTGATCTGGATAGTTTCTCTCTGCTTTTTAGTTAGTTTGGCTAAGGGTTTGTCTATCTTGTTGATTTTCTCAAAGAACCAGCTTTTTGTTTCATTGATTCTTTGGATAGTTTTATTTGTTTCTAGTTGATTGATTTCAGCCCTTAGTTTGATTATTTCCAGCCATCTGCTCCTTTTGGGTGTATCTGCTTCTTTTTGTTCTAGGGTTTTCAGTTGGGCCATTAAGTTGTTTGTATGTGATGTTACGAATTTCTTCTTGTAGGCACTTAGTGCTATAAATTTTCCTCTGAGCACTGCTTTCAGTGTGTCCCATAAATTTGGGTATGTTGTGCCTTCCTTTTCATTGAATTCTAGGAAGTCTTTAATTTCTTTCTTTATTTCTTCCTTAACCCAGCTGTCATTGAGTAGTAAGTTGTTTAGTTTCCATGTGCGTGTCGGCTTTTTGTTGTTTCTGTTGTTGTTGAGGTCGAGCTTTAGTCCATGGTGGTCAGATAGTATACAAGGGATTATTTCAATCCTTTTGTATCTGTTGAGGCTTGCTTTGTGGCCCACTATATGGTCTATTTTGGAAAAGGTTCCATGGGGTGCTGAAAAGAAGGTGTACTCTTTTGAGTTTGGGTGAAATGATCTGTAGACGTCTATTAGGTCCATTTGATTTAGGGATTCTGTGAGTGCTTTTATTTCCCTATTTGGTGTCTGTCTAGTTGATCTGTCCCTTGGTGAGAGTGGAGTGTTGAAGTCTCCCTCTATTAAGGTATTAGGATCAATGTATGATTTAAGCTTTAATAATGTTTCATTTACGAATGTCGGTGCTCTTGTATTTGGGGCATAGATATTCAAGATTGTGATGTCCTCTTGGTGGATTTTTCCTTTGATGAGAATATAGTGGCCCTCCTTATCTTTTTTGATTAACTTGGGTTGAAAGTCTATTTTATTAGATATTAGGATGGCTACTCCAGCTTGTTTTCTGGAACCGTTTGCTTGAAAAACATTTTTCCAGCCCTTTACTCTGAGGTAGTGTTTGTCTTTGTTGCATAGGTGTGTTTCTTGGATGCAACAGAATGTTGGATCCTGTTTCCTTAACCATTCTGTTAGCCTGTGTCTTTTTATTGGTGAGTTGAGTCCATTGATATTGATATATAATAGTGACCAATGCATGTTAGTTCCTTTTGTAATGGAGTCGATGATCTAACCCTGATTCATTGCTTGTTTTCTTTTCATTTTTGTTGGGGCATTATCTGTATGCCCTGTTTTCTTGGGTGAATTTGTCTTCATTGGATTGGAGTTTTCCTTCTAGTATCTTCTGTAGGGATGGTTTGCTGTATAGATATTGTATGAATTTAGTTTTGTCATGGAATATTTTGTTTTCTCCATCTATGTTGATTGAAAGCTTTGCAGGGTATAGTAGTCTGGGTTGACATTTGTGATCTCTTAGAGTCTCCATGATACTTGCCCAGGCCCTTCTGGCTTTCATAGTTTCTGATGAGAAGTCCGGCGTGATTCTGATAGGTCTACCTTCATATGTTACTTGGCCTTTTTCCCTTGCTGCTTTTAATATCTTTTCTTTTTTCTGTAGATTTAGTGTTTTGACTATGATGTGACGCGATGTGTTTCTTTTCTGGTCTAGTCTATTTGTAGTTCTGTAGGCCTCTTGTATATTTATGGACATCTCTTTCTTTAAGTTGGGAAAATTTTCTTCTATGATTTTCTTGAAAATATTTTCTGGACCTTGGAGTCTGGAGTCTTCTTTTTCGTGAATTCCTATTATTCTTAGATTTTGTCTTTTCATAGCATCCTTGATTTCTTGGATATTTTGTGATTGGAACTTTTCTGATTTTACTTTTTCTTTGAGAGAAGTATCCATTTCTGCAAGTGTGTCTTCAGCTCCAGAGATTCTCTCTTCCATCTCTTGTATTCTGTTGGTGATGCTTACTTTTGTGGTTCCTGATCTTTTCTCCAAGTTCTCCAGCTCAAGGGTTTTCTCATTTTGTGTTTTCTTTATTGATTCTAATTCTGTTTTCATGCCTTGCACCATTTCTTTCATGTGTTGAATTTGGATTCCTGTCTCTCTACGATGGCCTCTATTTCTTTTTTCATTTCCTTCTTATATGCCACTAATTTTTCCTCTACTTGTGTATCTATTTGTTTGGCTATGTTTGCCTGTGTTTCTTTAAGGATATTGTCTATTTCTTCTTTCTTTGCCTCCAATTGACTGGCCATCTCTTTGAAAGACTTGTTCATTTCCTCCTTATGAGCCTCAAATAATTGGGCAAGCATGGCTTTAAAATCATTTTCCTGTGCTTCTGCTGAATTGGTGTATCCATCGATTTTGGGGTTTGCTGGTGAAGTCATGATGTCCTGATTTATGTTGGAAGTGTTCTTTCACCTACCTCTGGCCATTGGCTTATCTGACACCTTCCCTGTTTGTTTTTGGATTCTGCAGATCAGACTGGTGCTGTCTCTCTCTGGTGTCTGGAGAGTTCTTCAGGAAGCTGAGCACTCTCAGCGTGTGCTGAGGACTAGCTGTACCTGTGGGAGGAAAGTACGCAGGCGCAAACGGGGCAAATGCAAGCATGTGTGTGTGTGTGTGTGTGTGTGTGTGTGTGTGTGTGTAAGTGTGCGTGGATGAGTTTCTCGAGGGACAGAGTGATGGCTAATGTTGAACCCTTGAGTGTGTGGGAGGGGCTCTGTACTGTATATGTCGCAGGCGCTAATGATGATCGCAGTGCAATTTCTGGTATTAACTGTCTTAGCTCCTCAATCAGGCCCACAGGGCAGGAACTTCAATGTCCCTAGTGCCTCTCTGCTTCCCAAAGTGGGTATGTGGGTGGGAGGGGGTTCGATGCCTGGCTTCTGATTTAGAAGGACCCAGGATCTGGGGAACTGCAGATTCTCAAGGGTGCACTCACTTACAGGCAGGTCTCTTGGCCGAGATTGTGGTACCCGGGGCTCTCTGCTCTCTGGTTTGGCCCTGCTTCTTTGATGTGTTCCGCCAGTTCTGTGCTGCTGTCACTGCCAGGTTCTGAGGTCTTGCTGCAGCTGGAGCTTTCAGGGTGGTCACTTCAGCAGGGATGGGGTAATCAGGCTCTCTGTTCTCTGGTTTGGCCCTGGTTAGTCTTAAACTGGAGGGCTGTGGTGCCCCGCCAGTTCAGTACTGCTCCGCTGCCACGTCCTGCTGTAACTGGAGACTGGCTTGCTAGTCCCAATGCTTTCTGGGAAGTCCTGGGATCTCTTTGTTGTGCTCTCCAAGCTTGGGAGGCCCAGTGCCTGGTGTGTCCAGGTTGTATGACGTTTCTGCCTGGTTTCGGTGAGTATATAGCGTATTCTCTGTCACTGTGGGATTGGGCAGGTCGTACCATCAGTGATGACGATCCTGCGGAGCTAGTATGGTGTCTAGCAGATTCGCGCCCTGGGAGGGTGGTGCAGCTGCTGCGCGAATCTGGGACTCCGGGGTACGTACTGCTGGCTTTTTTCTGCCACTAAAGTGGTTGGGGCTCCGTCTCAGCGGTTGTATACCCCAGGCAGTTAGGTCTGCGCTGAGAAAGATGAGTCCGCTGTGCAGCTGTGCGGAGAAGGAAGGAGGTCTGGGGGAAGGGAGTGCAGCAAGAACAAAGGATCTTTTCTCTCCCTCCCCAAGCAAGTCTCCGGGTGACCGGAGGCCAAAGTTTTCACCTCCTGCGATGTTCTCTGGTGTTCAGAAAGCCTCGCTGTGGTTTTCCTGGGTTGGGGGTCCTTCCATTCTCCAACTCAGAAGATCAGGTATCCCACTGCTCAGAAACTGTGTGTGCTAGTCGCCATCTTGGCTCCGCCCCCCGAGAGAGAGCAACATGTTTGAATTTAACCTTTTAACATGCCCAATTATTTTTGATCATATTAACCATGACCTACAGAGCATAAGATTAGTCAAAACAAACATAATGGCCATACATACATTTGAACAGAAAGACAAAATTTTACTTACTTCTTCCAGCACTTTCTTTTTAAGCATTTTCTTTTTTTCACTCAACACCTGCTGGACAGCAAGAAAAACAGAGACAAAAGAACAGATTCAGTCAGTACTTCCTGTCTCCATGGGAGTGACCCACTTTCTAGGCCTATCAAAGAGATTTGAGACCCCTTATCCCTCACCGTGCTATTGGGAGAACTGCCCAACCAGTATCTAGGACATCTCCCAAGATCCCCATAGCCTCAGTCTACCAGCTCATCACACAATGTACTGTGACACTACAGATCCCTGGCCATTCACTGAATACTGACTTGAGAACTCAAAAATACACAGAATGACAGAACAGAGACATAAAGAACTTGGCCAAGAAAAAAATGTGTTTACCTGGGCTTTCAGTCCTCCAGCGCAGGAGTCCTGTGAGGTCTTGGGGATCCCAGAGAGCTCTCAAATTATGTTGTGCCCAAATCGTGATACCCCAAAGACAACCACCAGGAGCCATTCTGTTGCGAACCACATGAGGATCTTTTTATTATAAGGCATTACAAGATGCAGCTTGGGCTCACATTCCCTACTGCCAAAGTAGTGAGAGACAAAAGCCTTGTGCTCAGGTGAGTTGGGTGATTTAAAGATTCTGGTCTCTCCCAGCATGTCTAAGGAAGGGGAAATTTCTGCCTGACAAGCATCTATTGGTCACAATCCTCCATTTTGAATTAATTGACTATAGGAGGGTCCCCAACTTTTAATGATCTTGTGTCCCTCCCTAGAGGGATGGGCCAGTTTCCTAGCAACTGTATCTCTAGTGAGTGTAGAAAGAATGTAGTACGACAGGTTCTTCCCCTCTGGACATATCTTGTCCTCACCCAGCTAGTTCAGGCCTAATTGCTGACTTTTAATCTTTTGGTCTCTCAATGACTGCTTGTTGAAGTAACATCATGTATATTCTCTGCGAAAATATAAGCAAGGTCCCAATTTAAAGCTTTTTTTTGTTTGCCTTGCTCCAGGAGCAATTTCGAGTAATTAATTCACTGATTGAAGATATATTTGTGCATTTAACAAGTAATGATGGAATTTGTGATAATGTGAATGTCACATGTCAAGGATAAGTGACTTTATTAATGAACACTTGAAAGAAATATGTGACACTTTTGCTGAACTAAGAGTCTTGCACACAGTAATTGTCATTTCTGTGTCCTGTGTTTTCAGCTGCTAAGATTGGGGCATGTAGGGCTCAGCTTTTCTCACAAGCATGCTGTCCACTGGGCTTCATTAATAACTGGTTCCTGAAACACTTGCTGGCTATCACCTGTTTCATGACATCATTCTGTCCTCAGCCAATCATCACCTGAGAGAATATTGAGGTTTCCATGGACATGAGTAAACAAACTTTCTTCAGAGTCCAGTATCTGTGATCCTGTGCACAACTGACTTTTCCTTGTGAAAACCAACAAGCCTTTATCTCATTTCTTTATCCAGATTTCACACCTTTACTCCTGTTCACCTCTGTGACAATCTCAGGTAGGAAATGAACCTTTAGTGTTTATTTAACTGGATAGCTTCTTATGTAGGGAAGCTTCAAAATTATGTGGGATTAAGGAGAATGTACTGAATGACAAGGTCGTCTTCTTCTGTGGTCTTGGATCTGAAATTTCCTAGAATGTGACTTTGAATTGAACAGTTACTTGCATACTCCCTAAATGTACCCTCACATTCTAACTGATATAATAGGTAGGTGGGATCTAGAGTTCCCTAGGATATTGAGTCTTTAGGAGCATGGAAATGAGAAGGAATCATAACAATTCCTGGGACTGTACTGGTTTGGGCGAAACAGAGCAAGATCAGTGAGTTTACATAACAGTTGAACTGTGGGGCAATAAACTCTTTGTCAGCTGGTGCTATTCAACACTAGTGTTGGCAACCCTATATGTGCAGGGTTGCCTTGATTGACCTGGCTGGATCTGCAGCTGTGTCCTACTCAGTGGTCATTGAGAAATCGTCCTATTCATGGGCTTAAAAATTAAAACTTGTCATTTTGGACAGAGAAATAGGTCCAAGTTAGATGTCTAGGACACAAGAGCAGAAGTTTTTCTTGAGGTTGTCCTTCAAACAAACCATCTAAAGGTAGTGTTAGTGCCAGAACTGCTTGTTCAGAAGTGCCACCTGAGCTCATAAGGTCTGAAGTAGCTGTGTAACTACTAGTTCATGGCAAGGATTCTATGCTATATAATGAGTTCCTGGAAAGCATGCCTCACACAGTCAAACTCTATCCTCCTTTAGCGGAATCTTTTCTCCATGTTAAAACTCATTTTAAAGGTTGTCAACATATTATTTTTATATATTATGTGGGAATTTTATATACTATATATTATAATGCTTTTCCGTTGCTCCCAGGTTCAAATTCCTACCCATGAATCACACTATTTTTTTCTAAAATACATCAGTGCTAGCATGTGTTGTTCATATATTCATTGGAACATGATCAGAATCACAGTGTCAAGTCCCTTAAAGAAAACTAGGTCATCCTTGATGCATTCTGGCACCACACTCCAAGAAGAATCCATCAATCCTGAAAAGCTCTATACTTCATCACCTTGATCAAAGTTTTTCTTATGTATTTATTTATTATGATTTGTTTACATTGTATCCCTACCTCGGTCCCCTCACTCTTCTCCTTCCAGTCCTACCCATCCTCTTTCTTCTAACCCTATGCCTCTCTTTAGTTCCCTGATAGGGGAGGTTCTCCTCCCCTTCTATCTGACCCTAGCTTCTCAGGTCTTAACAAGGCTGGCTTCATCTTCTTTTCTGCAGCCTGATTCTTAATCCATTGTTCTCCTTATAATATCAATTCCTTCTACATACAACATTCTTCCTGCCTCTTCTTCTTCAGGCCTCTCAGAGTTCTCAGAGGATGGAGAATTTCATAGGGAAATTGCATTTTGAGCTGGGTGTTTTAAGATATTTCTCTGCATAATATCGGACTGTTGGTCTCTGTATACAATTGCATTTGAGGCAGAGGTTGCATCTCTGTGGTTCCAAGAACATGACACTTACCTATAAGTTGAGTGCAGAGAGCAACATATTTTAATAACAATAATCTAGGTTGCTTTAAATTTTCTGTAGAATGGCCTTGCACAACAACTCAATTTAATGCCACCTAATCCCCCTAGTCAAACATTGGTGTTGTTACAAAAAGCAGAATTGTTTCTTGATGTTTACTTCTAGATAAACCATCTAAAGATAGTCTTAGTGCCAGAACTGCTTGTTCAGAAGTGCCACTTGGGCTCATGGGGTATGAAGTAGCTGTGTAACCACTAGTTCATGGATGGCTAGGATTCTCAGCTGCATAATGAGTTCCTGTAAAGTATGCCTTACACAGTCAAACTCTACCCACATTTAGCAGAAACTTTTCTCCATATTAAAAGTCATTTTTAATATTGTCAACATATTATTTACATTAATTAAGTGGGAATTTCATATACTATACATTATACTCCTTTTCATTGCTTCCAGGTTCAAATTCCTACTCATGAGTCACACTATTTTTTTTCTTAAAATACATCAGTTCTAGTATGTGTTATTCATTGGAACATGATCAGAGACTCAGTGCCAAATCCCTTAAAGAAAACTGAGTTCATCCTTGCCACACCCTGATACACCCCACAAAATGAATCCATCAATCCTGAAGAGCTCTATACTTCATCACCTTGATCACAGTTTTTATGTATTTATTTATTATGATTTGTTTACATATATTCCCACCTCTGCCCCCTCCATCTTCTTCTTCCAATCCCACCTATCTTTATTCTTCTAACTCTATGCCCTCTTTTTATTTCCCTGATAGGGGAGGTCCTGCTCCCCCTTCTAACAGTAGCTTCTCAGTTTTCATCAAGGCTGGCTGCATCTTTTTCTGTAGCCTGATTCTCAGGCCATTTTTTCCCATGTGTCCTCCATTCCCTCTACTTATGACACTCTTCATGATTCTTCTTCTTCAGGCTCCCCAGAGCTCTGAGAGGAGGGAGAATTTCATAGGGACATCCCATTTAGAGCTAGGGTTTTATGGTCTCTCTCTGCATAATATAGGACTGTGTGTCTCTGTATGCAATTCCGTTTGATGGAGAAGGATGCATCTCTGTGGATCCAAGAACATGACACTTTCTGTTCAGTTCAGGACAGAGAGAAACATGTTTTAATAACAACAACCTGTCCAGCTGTGTTCTACTCAGTGGTCAGTGAGCAATCCTTCTTGTCCTGGGGTTTACAGTTAAAACTGGGACTTCTGGACAGAGAAAGGTGTGCATGTTATATGCCTAGAAAAAAAAGAACATCTGGGTTTCCTGCTGTGGTCCTCCAAACAAACCGTCTAAATGGAGTGTTAGTGCCAGGACTACCTTTTTAGAATGTCACCTGAGCTCATGAGTTCTGAGGTAGCTGAGTAAAAACCAGTTCAAGACTAGGATTCTTGTTACATAATGAGTCCCTGGAGAGCATTCCTTACAAAGTCATACTCTGCCCTCCATTAGCAGAATTTTCTCCATTTTCTCCATGTTAAGAGCCGTTGTAAAAGTTGTCAACATATTATTTTTATGACTTATGTGGAATTTCATATATTATACATTACACTCCTTTTCCATTTCTCCCAGGTTCAAATTCCTACAAATATTTTGCTAAAATATTTTTTCTTTAAAATACATCAATTGAAATAGTTGTTGTTCATATATTCATCGGAATATGATAGAGTCTCAATACAAAGTCCCAAAAAGAAAACTGAGTTCATACTTGTGGCAACCTGGCAACAACCCCAAAACAAAGCCATCAGTCCTGAAAAGCTCTATATTTCATCACCTTTCATTTTCTTATGTATTTATTAAGATTTGTTCATTTTGTATCCCCTTTGTATCCCCTCTTTTCTTATTCCAGTAAAACCCACTCCTCTTCTTCTATTCCTATTCCAGTTCTCTAGTTCCCTGATAGGGAGGATCTCCCACTTCTCTTACCCTAGCTTATGAGGTGTGCATCATGTTTCCCTGGGGCCTCATTCTCAGGGAATTACTCTTCTTGGGTCATCAATTTCTCTATTTATGACACTCTTCTTGCCTCCTCTTCTGCAGGCTTAGCAGAGAACTGAGGGGAGGTAGAATTTCATAGGGAAATCCCATTTTGAGCTGGGTGTTTTAAGGTATCTCTCTGCATAATATCGGACTGTGGATCTTTGTATGCAATAACATTTGATGTAGAAGGAAGCATATTTGTGGATATAAGATCATGGTATAGATCTATCAATTGAGGGCAGAGAGCAGCATGTTTTAATAAAAAGAGCCTGGGTTGCTTGAATTTATTTAGGATACCCTGGCCCACTCAATGAACTGCCATCCAGTCCCCCTAGTGGAAGACTGGTTTGTTCACAATAGATGGCCTGTTGGAACTATATAACCCACTACTAGGAAACCACATAAAAAGTGAATACATAACATAATTTTCTTTCTCCATTTTAGTTACTTCACCCAGGATGAATTTTCCTGGTTCCATCCATTTGCCTGAATATCATGATATCATTTTCTTAGCTAAAAAAGACTCTGTTGTGGAAATATTCCACATTTTCCCTAAAGGAGATCGTTAGTCATGTTTTTTTTTTTTTGTCCTTGGAAGTTGCTGATACTTTAATCATTGTATTGAATGATAAACTATCAGGATAACTGTGTTCTTTTAGCCTAGAAGTCCCTCCATATTCTTCTACTTCCTGATGATTTGAATTGCACTATCCCTTAAAGCTAATCTATTTAAATATGCAGTCCCTAGTAAGAAAATTTCTGGGAAGGGTTAGGAAGTATGGCCTTTTTAGATAATATAATTCCTATTGTAGTTATATTGTAAGAGGTTGTGTTTTTAGGTTGATATGCCAATGAAAGTGACCTGATAGAATTGAGTCTGTTTCTCAGTCTCTCTCATTTTATATCTTTGTTTCTGTCAGTCTCAATATAATTCTGAATCTCTCTCTCTTTCTTGCTCTGTCTTCCTCTTTCTGCCTGCTGCATGTGATTCAGTATGAAAAGTTCTCAGTTCTAGTGAAGGACTACAAGATGCCTGCTTGCTGACATGGCATCCTGGATGGTCTCTGTAAAAATAAAAGCAAGGTCCTAATTAAACACTTTTTCTTGAAAGATTTGCCTTGATTATGGAGCATTTTCACAGTAAGTAATTCACCAACTGAAGACATACCTGTACATTTAACAAATTATAATGGAATCTGTGATAATGTGAAAATCACATGACTTTATTAATGGACACTTAAAAGAAATATGTAACACTTTTCCTGAACTAAGCATCTTGGACACAGGAACTGTCATCTCTGGGTTGTGTGCTTTGAGCTACCCAGATGGAGGCATGTAGGGCTGTCAGACTTTCTCTCAAATAGGCTGTCCCCTTCAACTTTTTAAGAACTGGCTTGTGATACTTACTAGCTTTCACCTTTGAATGGCATCATTCTACCTCTCAGCCATTCAGCACCTAAGAGATTCTTGAGGTTTCCATGGAGATGAGTAAATAAACTTTTCTCAGTGTCTAATATCTCTGATCCTGGGCTTACTTGACCTTTCCTCATGAAACCCAACAGGTCTTTATCTCATCCCTTTATCCAGATCCCACACCTTTACACCTCTTTACCTCTGGGACAATATCAGGAGGAAATGAAACTTTAATCTTACTTTATTTAATTGGACATCTTCCTAAGTAGGGAAGCTAAAAAGTGATTTGGGATTAAGGGGGATGAATCAAATGAATAGGTGGTTTCCTACTGTGGTATTAGATCTGAAATTCCGTAGGTTATGACTTTGAAATACACAATTACTCTCATACTCACCAAATGGATCTTCACATTCTTATTCATATAATAGGCTGGCAGGTTCTAGGGTTCTCTGGGGTATTGACTCTTTAAGAGCAGGGAAAAGAGAAGGGAACCAGATAATTTTTGTGATTGGATTGGCTGAAACAAAGAAAGATCAGTATATGTAAAATGCAAACTGAAGGGCAAAACATATGACAGCTGCTGTTATTCCACACTAGTGTTGGCAACCCTCTATGAGTACCGCTGCCTTAGCTGACATGGTTGGATGGGAATCTGTATCCTACTCAGTGATCAGTGACACAGTTTCCTGGTCCTAGGTTTTACAGTTAAAACTGGGTCATCAGGACAGAGAAATGGGTTGGTGTTATATGTCTAGGATAAAAGAACAGCTGTCTTACCTCCTGTGGTCCTCAAGACAAACCATCTAAACATAGTGTTAGAGCCAGGACTGCATGTTCAGAAGTGCCACCTGATCTCATGGAGTCTGACATAGATGGGTAACCACTATTTCATGGTAAGGATTCTCTGCTACATAATGAGTTTCTGGAAAAAATATGTGTTATAAAATCAAACTGTGTCCTTCTTTAGCTGAATCTTTTCTCCATGTTAAATGTCATTGTAAAAGTTTTCAGCACATTATTATCATTGACTATGTGGGAATTTCATATTACATATATTACACTTTTTTTCATTGCTCCCAGGTTCAAATTCCTACCCATAAGTCATGATAATTTTTTTTCTTTAAAATATGTCAATTGAAATAAGTGTTGTTCACATACTCATTGGAACATAATCAGATTCTCAGTGTCAAGTCCCTAAAAGAAAAGTGAGTTCATAATTGTCAGAAACTGGCACCACCCCCAAAAAGAAGCCATCAGTCCTGAAGAGTGCTGTATTTCATCACCTTCTTCACAGATTTTCTTATGTATTTATTATGATTTGGTCACTTTGTATTCCTTCTGCCCACCATTCCTTATTCTCCTTCCAGTCTCACCCAGCTTCTTTATTCTATCTCTATGACCTTTTTCTAGTTCCTGGTAGGGGAAGTCCTCCTCCCTAATCTATCTGGCCCTAACTTCTCAGGTCTCAACAAGGCTGGCTGCATCACCTTCCTCTGAGGGTCTGACTCTCAGGGCATTGTTCTCCTAGTGTCCTTAGTTCCCTCTTCTGATGACACTCTTCCTGCCTCCTCTCCTGCAGGCTGAACAGAGGGAAGGTAGAATTTCATGGGGAAATCCCATTTAGAGCTGGGTGTTTTAAGGTCTCTCTCTGCATAATATCAGGTGGTGGGTCTCTGTATTCAATCATATTAGATGCAGAAGGAAGCATCATTGTGGATCTAAGAGCATGGCACTGATCTATCAGCTGAGGGTAGATAAAAACATATTTTAAGAACAACAGCCTGGATTGTTTGAAAATTTCTGTAAGATGCCCTGGCCAACAACTCAATTAACTATCATCCAATCTCCCTAGTGGAACACTGGTTTGGTCACAAACTATTGGAACTTTATCCCCCACTATTAGAAGACCTCCTAATAAGTGAATACATACAAAATTTGTCTTTTTGCATTTTAGTTACTTCACCTCGGACGACTTTTCCTGGTTCCATCCATTTTGCTGGAAAATATCTTGTCATAGCTGAACAATACTCCATTATGGAAATATTCCATATTTTCCCCAATGGATATCTCAGTCCTGTTCTATAGACCTTGGAAGTTGCTGGGACTTTAATCATTTTATTGAATGAAAAACTACGTTGATAACTATATTCTTTTAGCCTACAAGTCCCTCCATCTTCTTCCACTTCTGGTAATTTGAATTGCATGTCCACCTGAGGCTCATCTATTTACATGTGAAATCTCCAGTGAGGAAATGACTGAGAAGAGTTAGGAGGTATGGGATTGTTGGATAATATAATTCCAATGAAGTTATATTGAATATAATGAAGTTTTATTAAAAAATATAATTCCTTTTGATGTTATAGGATGGTCTGCTTTGAGGTTTATATAACAATTAAAGTGTCCATACAGAATTGAGTCTCTGTCTCTCAGTCTCTCTCACTTTACATCTCAGTTTCTGTCTGTCTTGGTCTCTCTACTTCTGAATCTGTCTCTCTAGCTCTTTCTCTCTAGCTGCCACTTGAGATTAAGTATGAAAATCTCAGTTCTACTGAAGGGATTCAGCAAGTTGAGTGCTTGCTGATGTGACATGATTGATGGTATCTGTAAAAATATCAGCAAGGCCCCAAGAAACATTTTTGTACAAAGTGTTGCCTTGGTAGGCAAGCAATTTTACAGTATGTAATTCACTAATTGAGGATATATCTGGGCATTTAACAAAAAGTAATGGATTATGTGATAATGAGAAACTCACATTTCAATGACACACGACTCTATTAATGACCACTTGAAAGAAATATGTGACCTTCTTCCTGAACTAAAAATATTGGACACAGGAACTGTCATCTCTGGGTTGTGTGCTTTCAGCTGCTCACATTGAGGCATGTAGGGCTTCTCAGCTTTTCTCTCAAGCAGGCTTTCCACTTATCCCTTTTAATACCAGGCTCCTCAAAGTCTTGCTGGGTTTCATTTGTTTTATTACATAATTTTTCCTCTCAGCCAATCAGCACATGAAAGAATATTGAGGTTTCCATGGAGATGAATATGTAAACTTTCCTCAGTGTCCAGTATTACTGATCCTATGGACATGTGACTTTTTATTGTGAAACCCGACAAGCCTATATCTCATCCCTTTATCCAGATCCCACAACTTTACTCCTGTTTACCTTGGGACAATCTCTAGTGGGAAATAAAACTTTAATGGTTAATTAACTGGACAGCTTTCTATGTAGGGAAGCTTCAAAATGATGTGGGATTAAGGGGAATGAACCAAATGACAAAGTGGTCTTCTGTGTTCTTGGATCTGAAATTTCATAGGTTGTGTCTTTGAACTGAGCATTTACTGGCTTACTCCCCAAATGTACCTTCACAATTATTATTGATAAAATAGGCTGGCAGGGTCTATGGTTACCTGGGCTATTGCATCTTTAAGAGCAGGGAAAAGAGATGGAAACCAGATAATTTCTGTGATTGGTTTGGCTGAAACAGAGAAATATCTGTTTATGTAAAGTTAGAAATGAGGAACAATATACCCTTTAACAACTGGTGCTGTTCAAAACTACTCTTGTAAACCCTCTATTAGCAGGAATACCTTGACTGACTTGCCAGGATCAACAAATATGTCTCCATGGTCAGTGAGAAATCCTCCTGGTCTTGGGGTTTACAATTAAAACTGTGTCATAAGGACATAGAAATGGATCTGTGTTATATGCATAGGAAACAAAGGAGCTGTGTTTACTGCTATGGTCCTCCAGAAAAACCCTCTAAACATAGTGTCAGTGCCAGTTCTTCTTGTTCAGATGTGACACCTGAGCTCATAGGGTTTGACATAGATGGGTAACCACTAGTTACAGGCAAGGATTCTCAGCTACATAATGAGCTCCTGGAAGGCATGCCTTACAAAGTCAAAATTTACCCTCCTTTAGCTGAATATTTTCTCCATGTTATTAGTCATTATAAAAGTTGTCAACATATTATTTTTATTGATTATATGGGAATTTCATATAACATACATTACACTCCTTTTCCATGGCTCCCAGGTTCAAATTCCTACCCATGTAGGAATCACACTAAAAAATTTGTTTTTCTCTAAAATCCTTCAATTGAAGTATGTGTTGTCCATATACTCATTTGAATTTCATCAGAGTCTCAGTACCATGCTTCTTAAAAAAAACTGAGTTCATTCTTGCCACACCCTGACACCTCCACCATAAACAAGTCATCAGTTCTGAAAAGTTTTATATTTTATCACATTGAACACAGGTTTTTATATATTTATTTATAATGATTTGTTCACTTTGCATCCCCTCTGCTGCCCACTCGCTTATCTCTTTCCAGTACCACCCACCCTCTTTCTTTTAACCCTATGCTCTCTCCTTAGTTACCTGATAAGGAAAGTCCTCCTCACCCTTTTATCTGACCCTAGCTTATCAGGTATCACAAAGGCTGGCAGTATCATCCTCTTCTGGAGACTGATTTTCATGCCATTTTTTTCTTGTGTCCTCAATTCCCTCTACTTAAGACACTCTTCCTCCCTCCTCTCCTGCAGGCTTATCAGAGAACTAAGGGAAGGCAGAATTTCACTCGGAGATTCCATTTTGAGCTGAGTGTTTTAAGGTCTGTCTCTGCATAATATCAGACTGTGGATCTCTATGTAATCCCATTTGATGCAGAAGGAAGCATCTGTGTGGATCCAGGAACATGGCACTGATCTTTCAGTTGAGCACAGAGAGCAACAAATTTTAATAACAGACTGGATCCTTGAAACTTTCTTTTGCAGGGGAGGGGCAAGATGGCGGCGGCAGGAGGACTCTCATTCTAAGCAGCAGCACAGCAGGATCAGCACAGTGAACAGCAATCAGAACTCTCGGCCATAAAACACAGTCATTGTGTTTCCCAGGTGAGAGGATACCCCACGGTGGGGGATTCAATCAGCTTTTAACTCACCCGGCTAAACCGCGGAAGAGATCCCCGTTCCGCCAAACGCTTGGCTGCCGGCCGCCAGCCCCAGCCCCAGCCCAGAGCCACAAGCCAGTGTCTCTGGTCACGGTCCCAGACTGAACCTTGGGCACCACATTATCAGAGACTGGAATTTTCAGTCGAGAGATAACCCCAGGGTACAGGAAACGATTGGGACCGGACTTAGGTCACCCAGACATCCCCTGGAAAAGACTCGGGCGGGTTCCATGGGCACCCCAGGAGCCAGCCCGGAGCCAGAGCCGGGGACCCAGGTTCCTGCACAGAGCCCTGCCTGCCTGCGCGCCTGATTCGCCGCCGGAGATAGAAATGGCGGGTCTGATCTCAGAGCACTCAGCTCACCCCCAACCTGAAAAGGTCCCCGGAAAATTACCCAGCTTAGGGAGCCACTCAGGCTCCGAAAAGCCGCAAAGGCAGACACACGCAGTTTCTGCGCACCAGACAGCTGGCAGAGACCAAGCCGCCATCACACAGCTGTACTCCAGGCACAGGCAAATTTCTGTGGCCAGCCAGCTGGCGGACACTGAGCAGTGTGCACCAGGGCAAAAAAAAGACACTAGGAGTCCATGTCTCCAGAGAATCCACGGGGAAGGAAGGAAACTGTACTGATCTAAATCACCCAATCCTTCCCTAGAAAAAGTCTAGCAGTCTAGTGGGGCTGAGGCGCCAACACTCAGCTGTGCTCCAGACACAAACACAAACAGTTGAGGCGCACCTGATGTCCAACTGGGTCACAGCAGCTGATCATTAAATTTGCAACAAGAAACCCAGAAACAGGGCAGCTGCCCTCAGGACTTCCCTAGGTGAGAAGAGAACCCTCTCAACTAACAAAGACCACAGTTACCACTCAGGTCTATATCCCTGAGGTGAGCAGCAGCAACTCCTGAAAAAACACCAGCCATCCAGGGACTATACCCAAAAAGCTGAGAAGACATCCTTCAGGAAAAACCAGCTTTCTGCAAAGGGGATTCTCTCCACCACAGGATCCCCAGGAACCACCAGAAAATAACCCCAAACACCTAAGATAACACAATGGGTAGAGGCCAGCGTAAAAGCTCAAGCAACAAAAGACAGAGCAATATGGCATCTCCAGAACCCAGTTACCCAGGGGCAAGTAGCCCTGGACACCCCACCATAACTGAAATCCAAGAAGATGACCTAACAAGTATGCTCATGAAGATGATAACAGAGGAAACAAATAAGATTCGTAAAGACATAGAGGAAGATAAACTCAAACAGAATATTGCCATCCGTAAAGAAATAGAGGAAGCTGCAGCCAAACAGTTTATGGCCTTTAGAAAGGAAATGCTTAAAACACTGAATGAAATGATAGAAACAGAGTTGAAGGAACTAAAAGAAAAACAGGAAAGTACAATCAGACAGGTGAAGGAAGTAAACAAAACAACTCAAGACCTGAAGATAGAATTTGAAAAATTAAAGAAAACACAAATGGAAGAAATAATGGAAAGGAAGAATCTAGGGAAGAAAACAGGAACTACAGAGGTAAGCATAACCAACAGACTACAAGAGATGGAAGAAAGAATCTCAGGTGTAGAAGATACAATGGAAGAAATCGATGTATCTGTCAAAGAAAATGTTAAATCCGAAAAATTTCTGACACAGACCGTCCAAGAAATGCAAGACAATATAAAAAGACAAAACCTAAGAATAATAGGTATAGAGGAAAAAGAAGACTCCCTTCTCCAAGGCCCAGAAAATATTTTCAACAAAATCATTGAAGAAAATTTCCCCAAGCTAAAGGAAAGGCCAATTAGAATACATGAGGCCTACAGAACACCCAACAAATTTGACCAGAAAAGAAAATCCTCCCGCCACATAATAATCAAAACAGTAAGTATACAGAACAAAGAAAAAATACTAAAAGCTGCAAGGGAAAAAGGCCAAGTAACATATAATGGCAAACCCATTAGAATCACATCTGACTTTTCAACAGAGACTATGAAAGCCAGAAGGGCCTGGACGGATATCATGCAGACCCTAAGAGAACACAGATGTCAGCCCAGGCTACTATACCCAGCAAAACTCTCAGTCCTCATAGATGGAGAAAACAAGATATTCAATGACAAAAACAAATTTCAACAGTACCTACAAACAAATCCAGCATTACAGAAGACACTGGAAGGGAAAATACAACCCAAGAAAGCTAGCTACATTCAAGAAAACACAGGAAATAAATAACCTCACTTCAGTAAAACAAAAAGCAACCAAGCACACAACCTGATGACCACAGCCAACATCAAAATCAAGAGATCTAACAGCCACTGTTCATTAATCTCTCTCAACATCAATGGACTCAACTCTCCAATAAAAAGACACAGATTAACAGAATGGATATGTAAACAAAATCCAGCAATCTGTTGCATACAAGAAACATACCTAAGACACAAAGATAGATATTACCTGAGGGTAAAGGGTTGGAAGACGACTTTCCAAGCAAATGGACCCAAGAAGCAAGCAGGAGTAGCCATTCTAATATCTGATAAAATAGACTTTCAACCAAAATTAATCAAAAGAGATGGGGAAGGACACTTCATACTCATCAAGGGAAAATTCCACCAGGAAGACATCACAATCCTGAACATCTATGCCCCAAATACAAGGGCACCCACATTTGTGAAAGAAACATTGATAAAATTTAAAACCCATATAGATCCACACACATTAATAGTGGGAGACTTCAACACCCCACTCTCAACAAAGGACAGATCAACCAAACAGAAATTAAACAAAGAAACAATGTCTCTGACAGTGGTCATGAATCAAATGGACCTAACAGACATTTACAGAACTTTACACCCAAACACAAAAGAATTTACCTTCTTCTCAGCACCTCATGGAACCTTCTCTAAAATAGACCACATAGTGGGTCACAAAGCAAGCCTCAACAGATACAAGAAGATTGAAATAATCCCATGTATCTTGTCTGATCACCATGGAATAAAGCTGGACCTCAACAATAACAGAAATAACAAAAAGCCTACACACACATGGAAACTGAACAACTTGTTACTAAATGACAGCTGGGTCAGGGAAGAAATAAAGAAAGAAATTAAAGTCTTTCTAGAAATCAATGAAAATGAAGACACAACATACCTGAACTTGTGGGACACAATGAAAGCAGTGCTAAGAGGAAAGTTCATAGCACTAAGTGCCTTCAAGAAGAAATTCGAGACAGCTCATTCAAGCAACCTAATGGCTCACTTAAAAACCCTAGAAAAAGAAGAAGCAGACACACCAAAAAGGAGTAGACTAGACGGCTGGAAATAATCAAACTCAGGGCTGAAATCAATCAATTGGAAACAAATAAAACAATTCAAAGAATCAATGAAACCAAGAGCTGGTTCTTTGAGAAAATCAACAAGATTGACAAACCCTTAGCCAGGCTAACTAAAAGGCAGAGAGACACCACCCAAATCAACAAAATCAGAAATGAAAAGGGGGATATAACTACAGACACTGAGGAAATCCAAACAATCATTAGGACTTACTTCAAAAGACTATATGCCACAAAATTTGAAAATCTAAATGAAATGGACAATTTTCTTGATCAATTTGACTTACCAAAGCTGAACCAGGACCAGGTAAATCAACTAAATAGACCTATATCCCCCAAAGAAATAGAAGCGGTCATCAAAAGTCTCCCATCCAAAAAAAGCCCAGGACCAGATGGTTTCAGCGCAGAATTCTACCAGACCTTCAAAGAAGAGCTAACACCAATTCTCTTCAAACTATTCCACAAAATAGAAACAGAAGGAATATTACCAAATTCATTCTATGAAGCCACAGTCACCTTGGTACCTAAACCTCACAAAGACTCAACAAAGAAAGAGAATTTCCGGCCAATCTCCCTTATGAACATTGATGCAAAAATACTTAATAAAATACTTGCAAACCGAATCCAAGAACACATCAAAGATATTATCCACTATGACCAAGTAGGCTTCATCCCAGGTATGCAGGGGTGGTTCAATATACGGAAATCCATCAATGTGATCCACCATATTAACAAACTGAAAGAAAAAAAACCACATGATAATCTCCCTAGATGCTGAAAAAGCCTTTGACAAAAATCCAACATCCATTCATGTTCAAAGTATTGGAGAGATCAGGGATACAAGGCACATATCTAAACATAGTAAAGACGATATACAGCAAGCCTATAGCCAACATCAAAGTGAACGGAGAGAAACTCAAAGCAATCCCACTGAAATCAGGGACAAGACAAGGCTGCCCACTCTCTCCATATCTCTTCAACATAGTGCTGGAAGTCCTTGCTAGAGCAATAAGACAGTTGAAGGAGATCAAGGGGATACAAATTGGAAAGGAAGAAGTCAAATTATCACTATTTGCAGATGATATGATAGTATACGTGAGTGACCCCAAAAACTCTACCAGGGAACTCCTACAGCTGATAAACACCTTCAGCAAAGTGGCAGGATACAAAATTAACTCAAAAAAATCAGTAGCCCTCCTGTATACAAAAGACAAAAGGGCTGAGAAAGAAATTAAGGAAACAACACCCTTCACAATAGCCACAAATGACATAAACTACCTCGGAGTAACCCTAACCAAGGAAGTCAAAGACTTGTATGAAAAAAATTTCAAATCTCTGAAGAAAGAATTAGAAGAAGATATGAGAAGATGGAAAGATCTCCCATGCTCATGGCTTGGTAGGATTAACATAGTAAAAAATGGCCATCTTACCAAAAGCAATCTACAGATTTAATGCAATGCCCATCAAATTACCAACACAATTCTTTACAGACCTGGAAAGGAAAATTCTCAACTTCATATGGAATAACAAGAAACCCAGAATTGCTAAAACAATCCTCTACAATAAAAGATCTTCCGGAGGTATCTCTATCCCTGATCTTAAGTTGTACTATAGAGCAACAGTTTTAAAAACTGCATGGTACTGGCATGGAAACAGAATGGTGGATCAATGGAACCGAACAGAGGACCCAGAAATAAACCCACACACTTATGGACACCTGATCTTTGACAAAGATGCCAAAACCATACAATGGAAAAAAGATAGCATCTTCAACAAATGGTGCTGGTCTAACTGGATGTCTACATGTAGAAAAATGAAAATAGATCCATACTTGTCACCCTGCACAAAACTGAAGTCCAAGTGGATCAAAGACCTCAACATTAAACCAGACACATCAAATCGGCTTGAAAAAAAAGTGGGAAATACCCTAGAACTCATTGGTACAGGGGAAAACTTCCTGAACAGAACGCCAACAGCACAGGCTGTAAGAACAACAACCAATAAATGGGACCTCATGAAACTGAAAAGCTTCTGTAAAGCAAAGGATACAGTCATCAAAACAAAGCGACCACCTACAGATTGGGAAAGAATCTTCACAAACCCTTTATCTGACAGAGGACTCATATCCAGTATATATAAAGAACTAAAGAAGCTGAAAAGCAGCAAACCAAGTAATCCACTTAAAAAATGGGGAACAGATCTAAACAGAGAATTCTCTGTAGAGGAATACCAAATGGCAGAGAAGCACTTAAAGAAATGCTCAACCTCACTAGCCATTAGGGAAATGCAAATCAAAACAACCCTGAGATTTCACCTTACACCCATGAGAATGGCCAAGATCAAAAACTCAAGTGACAACACATGCTGGAGAGGTTGTGGAGAAAGGGGACCCCTTCTCCACTGCTGGTGGGAATGTAACCTTGTACAACCACTCTGGAAATCAATCTGGCGCTTTCTCAGACAACTAGGAATAGCGCTTCCTCAAGATCCAGCGATACCACTACTGGGCATATATCCAAAAGAGGCTCAAGTACACAAAAAGGACATTTGCTCAACCATGTTTGTAGCAGCTTTATTTGTAATAGCCAGAAGCTGGAAACAACCCAGATGCCCCTCAACTGAAGAATGGATGCAGAAATTGTGGTACATCTACATAATGTAATATTACTCAGCAATGAAAAATAAGGAAATCATGAAATTCGCAGGTAAATGGTGGCATCTGGAAAGGATCATCCTGAGTGAGTTGTCCCAGAAGCAAAAAGACACACATGGTATATACTCACTCATATAGACATACAACATAGGACAAACCCACTAAAACCTGTGCATCTAAAGAAACTAAGCAAGAGAGAGGACCCTAACTAAAATGTCCAATCCCCATCCGGAAAGGCAAAGAGGATGGACATCAGAAGAAGAAGAAAACAGGAAACAACCTAGGAACCTACCACAGAGGGCCTCTGAAAGCCTCTGCCCTTCAGAGTATCAAAGCAGATGCTGAGCCGGATGGGCAATTGTTGGGCAGGTGAACGGAATTTTAGGTAAGAACTGGGAAATAGTAAGAGCTGGAGAGGACAAGGTCTCCACAATGAGAGCAACAGAACAAGAAAATTTGAACACATGGAACTTCCAAGAGACTCATACTCCAACCAAGGACTATTCATGGAGATAACCCAGAACCCCTGCACAGATGTAGCCCAGGGCAGTTCAGAGTCCAATTGGGTTACATAGTAATGTGAAGAGGGACTGCCTCTGACATAATCTGATTGGCCTGCTCTTTGATCACCTCCCTCTGGGGGGGGAGCAGCCTTACCAGGCCATAGTAGAGGACAATACAGCCACTTTTGATGTGAACTGACAGACTAAGATCAGAAAGGAGAGGAGAACCTCCCCTATTAGTGGACTTGGGGAGTGGCATGCAAGCAGAGGGAGGAGGGAGGGTGGGATTGGGAGGGGAGGAGGGAGGGGCTTATGGGGGAATGCAGAATGAATAAAGTGTAATTGATGAAAAATTTAAAAAAAAAAAAAGAAAATTTCTTTTGGATGACCTGGCCCAAAAACTCAATTAACTGCTACCCAATCACTCTAGTGGAAGACTGGTTTGGTCATTGTAGATGGCCTATTGCAACTTTTTCCCCCATGAGTAGACCTGCTAATAAATGAATTTGTACCATAATTTCTTTCTGCAGTTTTACTTGCTTCACACAGGATTATTTTTCCTGGGTTCATCCATTTACCTAAAATATCATGATGTCATTTTCTTAGCTGAAGCATACACTACTATGGAAATATTTCACATTTTCCCTAAAGGAGACTGTCATCCTATTCTTTAGAACTTGGAAGTTTCTGATATTTTAATCATTGTAATTAATGACAAACTATCAGGGTAACTATGTTATTTTGGCTTAAAAGCCCTGACATCTTCTTCCACTTTCTGGTATTTTGGATTGGAATGTTCATGTGAAGCTCATCTGTTTACATGTTGAGTCTCTTGAGGAATTGTCTGGGAAGTGTTAGGAGGTATGGTCTTGTTAGATAATATAATTCCTGTTGGAGTTACATTATCGGAGGGTGTTTATTGTGGATGATATGCTAATGAAAGTAACCAGACAGAATGGACTCTGTCTCTCAGTCTCTAACTTTATATTTGTTTTTTGTCTGTGTTGGTCTCTCTATTTCTGAATCTCTCTCTAGCTCTTTCTTTCTCTGTCTCTGTCAGTCTCCCTTTCTCTTTATTGTGGCTTGTGGTTCAGTAGGAAAATATCTCAGTTCTGCTGAAGGACTACAACAAGATGACTACATGCAAATGTGATATTCTGCATGGTCTCTGTAAAAATATAAGCAAGATCACAATTAAATGCTTTTTGTTCAAAAAGTTAGTTGCCTTGGTCAACCAACATTTTTGCAGTAAGTAATTCACTGAATGAGGACATATCTTTGCATTTAACAAATAACAATGGAATGTGTAATAACATAAAAGTCACATTCAAGGAAACATGACTTTATTAATGACCACTTAAAAGAAATATGTGACACTTTTCCTGAACTAAGAGTCTTGGACACAGGAACTGATATCTCTGGGTTGTGCCTTCAGGTGCCCAGATTGTAGGGCTGCTCAGACTTTCTCTCAAGCAGACTGTCCACTTGCCTTTTTTAATAACTGGATCCTGAAACTCTAACTGGCTTTCACCTTTGCATGTCATCATTCTCCCTCATAGCCAATCACCACCTGAAAGAATGTTGAGATTTCAATAGAGATGAGTAAACAAAGTTTTCTCAGTGTCCAGTCTCTCTGATCCTGTGTACACTTGATGCTTTCTTGTGAAACCCAACAAGCATTTAAGGATAATGTACCTAATGAGAAGGTGGTCTCCTACTGTGGTCTAGGTTCTAAAATTTCTTAGTTTGTGACATAGAAATGAGCAGTTACTGGCATACTGACTCAATGTACCTTCACATTTTTATTGGTAATAATAGGGTGGCAGCATTTAGGTTTACCTTGGATAGTGCATCTATAAAACAGGGAAAAGAGAAGGTAATATGACCCATCCTGCAGGCTAATAGAACATTGTCCACCTGAAAGAGGGAGTGGAAATGGGTGGAAAGAGACTCAAAGAATATAGACAAGACAGATTCCTGACCAAGTCTAAGTTTACTGAACGTGCAAACACTTATAAAGCAAAGGATACAATCAAAATTTTTTTCATAGTAGCAACACAACTGTGCCACTTGGCAAGGCATGCAGGAATTCACTCAAGGTTATACAGTGTTTGGTGTCAGTTTCCCAAGGTTGCAGGGAGCTTGCTCTCTACTTCTCAGGCTCAGAACACTCTCCTTGCAGAGACTGGCAAGGACTGTCTCTGAGACATAGATTTTAGATGAAACCAGTATCTACAATGGCCAGGAGGCAGAATTCCAATTAACAGACTAGTTTAGTTCTCCCTTCTTTATTTATGGAGAGCCTGTCTTAGGTTGGCAAAATGTGCATTTTTCCTACTTGTTATCAAAGTCTTGGATGAGATTTTTTAAGAGCCTCTGTCTTAGGTTGGAAAAAACACAATTTTACTCTTACATGTTATTGACTTACCTCCTTATCAAATGAGGATGTTATAGGTCTTTAATTTAAATTCATGAAACTGTACTTGCATGCATTGAAGTTGTTGAAGAAAGAACTTGTAATACACAAGGAAGGCAGCCACAGGCCAACAAAGCCTTATCTGCCATGCCTGCCAGTGTCAGTCCCCACAAAAGCACAGTCAAATAAAGGAAAATGCTTCCTGAGGGTAGTAAACATGTCCCAGGCTGTATTGGCCAATTCTAACCTAGGTTTCTTGGCAGATGCTATGTCATGGATTTTATTTCTTATTGTAAAAATGTCCAATAAGAAGTTTTTTCTAGACCAAATATCAGCAAGGTGATTTTGAACCTGAGTCCAATTAAATTCTGTTTTATCATACCAAGAATCACAAACCCTGACACAAACCCATAACAAAATCAGGTTGCTTAAAAAGAAAAACTGGCTTAGGGGGTAAGATTGCGGCACAGGGACAACTCTCATTCTGACCAGCAGCACAGCAGGATTGGCACAGTGACCAGCAATCAGAACTCAAGGCCATAAAACACAAGTGATTGTGTTTCCCAGGTGAGAGGATACCCAACAGTGGAGGATTCAATCAGCTTTAACTCACCTGGCTAAACCACAAAAGAGATCCCAGTTCCACCAGGCACTTGGTCAACAGCCCAGAGCCACACACTAGTGTGGGATGGTCACTATTCCAGACTGACCTGTGGGCACCACCACACCACAGACTGGAATTTCCAGTCGAGAGATAACGCCAAGGTGCAGGAAACGATTGGGACTGACTGTAGGTCACCCAGACATCCCCTGGAAAAGATTCGGGTTCCATGGGTGCCAGCACAGAGTCTTGCCTGTGAGCCTGATTCACTGCTCCAGAAAGAATTGTGGGTCCCAAGGCACCAGAGACTGAGTTTCACTGTCTGGTGCAAACCCACAGGGAGGGAAATGGCTGGTATGATCTCAGAGCACTCAGCTGATACCACCACCCCAAAAAGGTCTCAGGAAAAATTACCCAGTTTAGGCAGATGCCCAGGCTCCCAAAATCCAGAAAGGTAGAGCCACATACATCTGTGACTGTGGGTTCTACTCGCCATCCCAGACAGAACTGTGATCCCCAAAGCAAAGACTGGGTGTCCCTTTCAGGAGGAAACACCACAATGGGGGTATCATCAGGTCTAACACTCAGGACACCCAGCATCAAAAGACTCTCTGGATTCACGCCGACTCTGGGCTCTAGCCTTCTACTGCAGGCAAGAGTGCTGTGCTCACTGGCCATTATTGAGTACCAGTAGGGCACTGGGGCACATAGCTGCATCCTAAGACCTCCAAATCAAGAAAGCCATTACAGCAGCCCTCAGATACTGTGCCAAGGATCAACCAGTTATCCCTAGCTAGACTGACAAAACTGTGGGAATCCCTGGTCCTTCAAGCGGGCTGCACCCAAAAATTACACCTTAAGAGCAGCAGCTGCTGCTCACTAATTCAGAGCAAGAAACCCAGCAGCAGGACAGCCATCACCAGGACCTCTCCTGATGAGAGGAGAGCCTTACTAATTCAGTGACAATTCAATTGACCATACCTAAAAAGCACGGGAGAACTTCAGAACCCTGCCCAAGTGGATTCTCCCTGCCCCAGGACTCAGCAGGCACCAGAAATTAACAGACAACAATGGACACAAAGAGATGGGTAGAGGCCATCAAAAAAGCACAACCAACAAAAGGCAAAATGACATGGCATCCCCAGAACCCAGTTATCCAGTGGTAAGTACCCCTGGACACACTAACATAAGTAAAATTCAACAAGAAGATGACCTTACACCTATGCTAATGAAGAGATTAATGGAAAAAGTAAAGAAAATGCATAAAGAATTACGGGAAGATATAGTAAAACAGATTATGGTCATCCGTAAAGGGGAAAGCTAGAAAGATAAATACAGAAAGAGAGAGACCAAGACCAACAGAAACAAAAATATAAAGTGACAGAGACAGAGACAAACTCCCATCTCTTAGGTCACTTTCATTGGCATATCAACCTCAAAGCAAACCCTCCTACAATAAATCTTCAAAAGGAATTATATTATCTAACAAGGCCATACCTCCTAACCCTTCTCTGACATTTCCTCACAGGGAATCTTTTTTTTCCCCTAGGGTTTTTATGTGAGCCAATAAGGTGCTTGAATGAGATGTGTCAAATTTCTTCTTGAAGGAACTTAGTGCTATGAACTTTCCTCTTGGCACTACTTTCATTGTGTCCCATCAGTTTGGATATGTTGTGCCTTCATTTTGTTTGAATTCTAGGAAGACTTTAATGTGTTTCTTTATTTATTCCTTTCCACTTTTGCCTGCCACTTGTGGTTCAGTATGAAAATCTCTCCATTCTGCTGGAGGACTACAAGAAGATCACTGCTTCCTGAGGTGACATGGGTGGAATCTGTAAATATACAAGCAAGGTCTCGTTGCACTATTTTTGCTCAAAGATTTGCCTTGGTCAAGGAGCATTTTCCCAGGAAGTAATTCACTGACTGAGGACACATATGTGCATTTAAAACATAATAATGGAATCTGTGATAATGTGAAAGTCACATGCCAAGGACAGTTGACTTTATTAATGTCCACTTGAAAGCAATAAGAGACACTTTTCCTGAACTGGGAGTCTTGGACACAAGAACAGTCATCTCCAGAATGTTGTAATTAAGCTGCCCCATTTGAGGTTTGGGCTGCTTAGCCTTTCTCTCAAGCGGGCTGTCCACTTGGCCCTTATAATAATTGGCTCCTGATACTCTTACTGGCTTTCAACTGTTTCATGACATCATTCTGACTCTCAGCTAATCATCACCTGAGAGAATATTAAGGTTTCCATGGAGAAGAGTGAACAATCTTTCCTTGGTGTCCAGAATCTCTGATCCTGTGCACATGTGACTTTTTCTTGTTAAACACAAAAAGCCTTTATTTCATCACTTTATCCACATCCCACACCTTAAATCCTGTTTACCTTTGTGACAATGTCAGGTAAGAAATGAAATTTTAATGATTATTTAATTAGACAGCTTCCTAAGTAGGAAAGCTTCAAAATGATGTGGGATTAAGGGGATCTGTAGAGTGACAAGGAGGTCTCATACTGTCATCTTGGATCTGAAATTTCCAATAGACTGTGACTTTGAACTGAGCAGTTATTGGCATACTCACTAAATATACCTTCACATTCTTATTTAAACAATAGGCTGGCATGGTCTATGGTTAATAAAGTATGTGAGAGGTGGTACTGTTCCACACTAGTGTTGGCAACCCTCTATGACCAGGGTTGCCTTGAATGGATAAGCAGCTGTATCCTATTCTTGGGTCAGTGAGGAACCTTCCTGGTCCTGAGTTTTCCAGTTCAAACTGGGGCCTTCAGCACAGAGTAATGGTTGCATGTTATATGCCTAGGACACAACAGTAGATGTGTTTCCTGCTGTGGTCCTTCAGACTAAACCTCTAAATGTAGTGTTAGTTTCAGGACTGCTTGTTCAGAGTTGCCATCTGAGCTCATGGGAGCTTAGGTATTTGGGTAACCACTAATCCATGGCTAGGATTCTCTGCTATATGAGTTCCTGGAATCAGGTCTTATAGAGTCAAACTATGCCCTCCTTTAGAGGAATCTTTTCTGCCTGTTAAGTCATTGTAAAAGTTGCCAACATATTATTTTTACTTATTATGTGGGAATTTCATATATTGTACATTGCACTTCTCCATTAATCTCAGGTTCAAACTCCTATATATGTGTCACATTAAAATTTATTTTTCCTTTAAAATACATCAGTTGAAATATGTGTTGTTCACGTCCACATTGGAACATGATCAGAGTATCAGTTCCAAGTCCCTTAAAAAAAACTGAGTTCATCCTTTACCCTAGCACTACCCCCAAGAAGAAGCCATAAGTCTTTTTTTTTTTCGCAATGACATTGCCTTTTTATTTGTTATTCAGAGCATCTCACAAACACCACCCTTCAACCAAACAAAATTATTTTTATTTCTCCATTTACTACCTTGAATTTATTTGTAGAATTTACTCTAACATAACCTCCTTCCCCTTTACTTTCACTGCTCTTTATTTGTATGCCCTTGGAACTTGAAAAATAGTTCTTTAATAAAACTTTCTAACCTTTCTCTTTTTTTAATGTCAAACTTTTACAGCTCAAGAGAATAGAAATTTGATTTGACCAGGAAGAGAAATAACAACCAATCAAAATTTATTTACCAGCTCAGGGAAAGAGAACAGTGATCTATTACCAGATGGTAAATCGATTAGTGTTACCTCTAATGAGGTTTATTATTTTTCAGCTCAATGTTCTTGGTGAATTTTATGTTATTTGGCTTCCAAGCTATTTCATTTATTACAAAAAAACTATTAGGTATAATGCTAAAGTCTGTTTTTTGTATTCAATTTTTTTTCGTTACATATTTTCAACATGGGTGAAGCCATAAGTCTTGAAGAGCTCTTATTCTCCCTCACCTTGATCACAGTTTTTCTCATGTATTTATTTATTATGAAGTGTTCACTTTTTCTCTCCTCTGATGTCCCCTTCCTCTTCTCCTTCCAGTCCCACTCAACCTCCTTCTTCTACCTCTATGCAATTTCTAAAATTCCTCCAATAGTTGAGGTCCTCCTCCCCTTTCTAACTGACCCTAACTTATCAAGTCGCATCAAAACTAGCTGCATCATCTTCCTCTGCAGCCTGATTCTCAGGGCATTTTTCTTCTTGTGTCCTCAATTCCCTCTACTTATGACATTCTTTCTCCCTCCTCACCTGCAGGCTTTCCAGAGCTATGAGAGGAGGGAGAATTTTATAGGGAAATCTCATTTAGAGCTGGGTGTTTTAAGGTCTCTCTCTGCATAATATAAGACTGTGGGTCTTATTGGTATAATGTTGTTTTGAAATGTATACCCTTTACTCTCATTCATTCAAATGCTAATTTCTCCCCCTACTCTCTGGTTTCAATCTGGATATTTCATTGTGATACTTATTCTAAGCTTCCTGTCTCAACTGTGTGTAAACAGGTCAAAATAACACAATCGGCCATAATGTTGTGCAAATGGAAGAGCCAGAATATTGAAAGAGGGGAGGAGTCAGATGGCACAAAATGAGTGGGAGAAGGAGCAAGAGGAGAGCTTGGAAAGACAGCTGGAAGACAGATCTTGGAACCACAATGTGGAGAGATGAACTGGACTTAATATATCACAAAAAGCAAGTATAATGTAGTGAAATCTAAATGTTAGGAAACTATGAGGGCTTGGAAGTTTAGGATGGACAACTATTGCTAGCATTTTGTTTAGGTTAACTAAATAAACCCAGTCTCATATAGAGATTTGGGTATAAAGCTGTTGAGGACTAACAGTAGAATTACCAGAAGACAAATCAAGAGTAATCATTAATAGTCACATATAACAGGCTCTCTGCAAGGAGTCCCATTTGAGGTAGAAGGAACCATCTCTGTGGTACAAGAACATGGCACTGATATTTCTGTTGAGGGCAGATAGCAACATATTTTATTAACAACAGCCCGGGTTGCTTAAAAATTTCTGTAGGATGCCCTGGCCCAACAACTCAGTTGACTGCCACCCAATTTCTCTAGTGGAAGATTAGTTTGGTCACAATAGATGGCCTATTGGAACTTTATCTGCCACTATTAGGAGTCCCTCTAATAAGTGATTACACACCATATATTTCATTCTGCATTTTAGTTATTTCACCCATGATAATATTTCCTGGTTCCATCTATTTGTCTGAAAGTATGATGATGTCATTTTCTTAGCTGAATAACACTACTTAAAGAAATTATCCTCATTTTCCCCAAAGGAGATTGTCAGTCCTGTTCTTTAGAACTGGGAAGTAAATGGGTCTTTAAACAATGTATTGAATGACAAACTATCAGGATAACTATCTCCTTTTAGCCTACAAGTCCCTCCATCTTCTTCTGCTTCCTGGTGATTTGAATTAAAATGTCCACTTGAAGCTCATCTATTCAGTCCCTAGTGAGGAAATATCTGGGAAGGGATAGGAACTATGGCCTTGTTATATATATATATAACTATTGTTATATATTATGTAATATATATATAATAATATATGTATATTATATACATAATATATAACAATATAATTGGAATGGAATTATATTATAGGAGATTATGCTTTGAAGTTGCTATGCCAATGAAAGGGACCAGAAAGAACTGAGTCTCTGTCTCTAGGTTTCTGTCACTTCATATCTTTGTTTCTATCTGTCTTGGTCTCCCTATTTCTGAATCTTTCTCTCTAGCTTTTTATCTGTTTCCCTCAGTCTCCCTTTCTGTGCCAGCCACTTGTGGTTCAGTATGAAGATCTCTCAGTTCTGCTGAAGGACTACAAATGAATGCTTCCTGACAAGATATCCTGGATAGTCTCTGAAAATAATATAACCAAAGTCCCAATTAACATCCTATTTGTTCAAAGAGTTGCCTTGATCAGGGAGCATTTTTCCCACTAAGTAATTCACTGTCTGGGACATATCTGTGCATTTAATGATTAATAATAAAATCTGTGATAATGTGAAAGTCACATGTCAAGTACACATGATTTATTAGTGACCACTTGAAAGAAATACATGAATATATTTTTCTTGAGCTAAGGAATTGTCTTCTCTAGGTTGTTTTCTTGCAGCTTCACAGATTGGGGCTTGTAGGACTGCTCAGCATTTCTTAAAAGCACACTATCCACTTGGGCCTTTTAATAACTGACTCCTGAAACTTTTCTGGGCTCTCTCTTGTTTCATGACACCTTTAACCTTCCCAGTCAATCAACAACTGAGAGAATCTTGAGGTTTCCATGGAGATTAGTAAATAAACTTTCCTCAGTGTCCAGTATCTCTGAACCTTTGCACATGTGACTTTTTCTTGTGAAACCCAATATGTCTTTGTCTCTTCCCTTTATCCATACCCCACACCTTTACCCCTGCTACCTCTGTGACAGTGCCAGGTAGGAAATGATATTTTAATGTTTATTTAATTAGACAGCTTCCTAAAAAGAGAACCTTCAAAGTCATGTGGGATTGAGGGGAATGTACTAAATTACAAGGTGGTCTCTTACTGTGGTCTTGGATCTGAAATTTCCTTGGTTGTGACTTTGAACTGAGCAGTTACTCCCATACTCACTAAATGTACCTTCATATTCTTATTGATATAATAGCCTGGCAGGGTCTAGGGCTCCCTGGGGTATTATTGATTCTTTAAGAGCAGGGAAAAGAGATAGAAAACTGACAATTCCTTGGATACATTTGGCTGAAACATAGAAATACCTGTGAATGTAATAGGAGATCTGATGGGCAATAAATTATCATTTGACAGCAAATGATGTTCCACACTAGTGTTGGCAAACCTCTACAAGCAGGGTTGCCTTCGCTAAGCAGGCTGGATTGGTAACTCTGTCCTACTCAGTGGTCAGTGACCAATATTTCTGGTCCTGGAAGATTTACCTTTAAAACTGGGCCTTCATGATAGAGACATGTGTCCATGTAATATGCCTAGGAAACAAGAACAGCTGTGTTTCATTCAGACAAAACCGATAAAGGTTGTGTTAAAACCAGGACTGCTTGTTCAGAAGTGTGACTTAAACTCATGGTGTCTAAGGTAGCTGGTAATAACTAGTTCATGGTTAGGATTCTCTGCTATGTAATGAGTTCCTGGAAATGATGCCTTAGAAAGTCAAACTCTGCCCTTCTTTAGCTCAATCTTTTCTCCATTTTAAAAGTCTTTGTAAATGTTGCAAAAATGTTACTTTCATTGTTTATGTGGGAATTTTATATAATACATATTACACTCCTTTTTTTTGCTTCCAGGTTCAAATTCTTACCCATATATCACACTAAAAATAAAAAAAAAAATTACAATACTTCAATTCAACTATGTGTTGTTCATATACTAATTGGAACATGAAGAAAATCGCAGTACCAAGTCCCTTAAAGTAAACAGAGTTCATCCTTGCTCCACACTGGCACCACCCCAAGATGAAGCCATCAGTCCTGAATAGCTCTATACTTTATCACATTGAACACAGTTTTTCTAATGTATTTATTTACTACAATTTTTTTTCACATTGTATCCCCTCTGCAGCCTCCTCCTTTGTCTCCTTCCAGTCCCACCTACCCTCCTTTTTCTACCACTATTCACTTTCTCTAGTTCCCTGATTGGGGAGGTTCTCCTATCCCTTCTATCTGACTTCAAGGCTGTCTACATCATCTTTCTCTGAGGGCTGACTTCTCAGGACATTGGTCTTCTTGTGTCCTCAATTCCCTCTATTTAGGACATGCTTTGTGCCTCCTCTTCTGCAGGCCTCCCAGAGATCTGAAGGGAGGGAGAACATCAATGGGAAATTTATTTTAGACCTGGCATTTTAAGGTCTCTCTCTGCATAATGCCAGGGTTTGGGTTTCTGTGAGCTATAAAATTTGAGGAAGAAGGAAGCATCTCTTTGGATCCAAGAGGATTTTATTCATTTATCAGTTACAGGCAGAGAGCAACATATTTTAATAACAACAGCCTGGGTTGCTAGAAAAATTTTATAGGATGCCCTGGCACAAAAAAATTCAATTAACTGCCACCCAATCCTTCTCATGGAAGACTGGTTTGGTTAGAATTGATGCTGTATTGGAACTTTATTCCCAACTCTTAGGAGACCTCCTTAATATTTGAATACACAGCATATTTGTCTTTCTGCATTTTAGTTACTTCACCCAGGACAATTTTTTCTTGGTTCTAGCCATTTGCCTGAAAATATCTTGTTCTCAATTTATTACCACAATAATACTCTGTTATGAAATATTCCATGTTTTTCCTGAAGGAGATTGGCAGTCCTGTTCTTTAGTCATTGGGATTTCCTGGGACTTTAATCATTGTATTGAATAATAAACTTTCAGGATAACTATGTTTTCTTAGCCTTGAATCTTTTCCACTTCCTGGTGATATGTGTTGCAATGTCCCCTTGAAGCCCATTTATTTACATGTGGAGTCCCTAGTGAGGAAATGTCTGGTTAGGGTTAGGAAGTTTGTCCTTTTAGATAATATAATTCCTTTTGTCCCTAATTTCTTGCTCAGCCCTTTTTTCTTTTGTATACAGGAGGACTACTGATTTTCTGTGTTAATTTGGTATCCTGCCATATTGCTAAAGGTGTTTGCCATCTTTAGGTGTTCAGTGGTAGAATTTTTGGGATCAGTCAGGTATAATAACATATCAACCACAAATAATGATAATTTGACTTTTTCCTTTCTGGTTTGTATCCCTTTGATCTCCTTCAATTGTCTTATTGCTCTAGCAAGGACTTCCAGATCTATGTTGAAGAGATTTGGAAAGATTGCCAGCCTTGCCTTGTCCCTCAATCAGGTGGGATTGCTTTAAGTTTCTCTAAGTTTAGATTGATGTAGGCTATACGTTTGCTCTATATTGCCTTTACTATGTTTAAGATATGTGCCTTTTACCCCTGATTTCTAAAATATTTTAAACATGAATGGAGTTTGGATCTTGCCAAATACTTTTTCATCATCTAAGGTGATTATCATGTACATTTTTTTTCCTTTTTAAAAAATATGTTGGAGTACATTTATGAATATCCATATACTGAACCACCGCTGCATACCTGGAATGAAGCCTACTTTGTCATACTAGATGATAACTTTGATGTGTTTTTTTATTTGGTAAAAGACAAAGTATTTTGGTATGACGCTAACTGAAACAGTCAAAGTCTTATATGAAAATAATTTCAAGTCTCTGAAGAAAGAATTAGAGGAAGATATTTCCTGTTCTATGGCTTGGAAGGATTAACATAGTAAAAGTGTCAATCTAACCAAGTAAATATACAGATTCAATGCACTTTCAATCAACATATGAACACAATTCTTTATAGACCTTGAAAGAAAAATTCTCAACTATATACGGAAAATAAAAGAAGCTCAGAAATACTAAAACAATCCTCTACAATAAAAGATCTTCCCAGACATAATACTACCCCTGATCTCAAGGTGGATTATAGAACAACAGTAATAAAAGCTGCATGTTACTGGAATAGAAACAGAAGGGTGGATCTATGGATCCTAATAGAACATCCAGAAATTAACACCAACATTTCTGGACACCTGAGTTTTGACAAAGATGTCAAAACATACAATGGAAAAAAAAAAACACCTTCAACAAATGATGCTGGTCCAACTTGATGTCTACATGTAGAAAAATGTAAATAGATCCATTCTTATCACATTGCATAAAACTAAAGTCCAAGTGAATCAAAAAACCTCAATATAAAACTAGACATATTACATCCATTAGAAAAAAAAGGGGGGAAGAGCCTTGAATTCATTGGCACAGGAAACAGCTTCCTGAATGTAACAACAACAACACAGGCTCTAAGAGCAACAATCAATAAATGGGACCTCATGAAACTGAAAAGCAGATTCTATAAGCAGAGGACACAGTCATCTAAACAAATGAATGTCTACATATTGGGAAGAATCTTCAGCAACCCTCTATGTGACAGAGGGATAATATCCAGTATATATAAAGAATTAAAGAAGATGAAAAGCAACAAATCAAGTAATTCAATTAAAAATGGGGAAGAGAGCTAAGCAGAGAATTCTAGATAGAGGAATACTGAATGGCAGATAAACACTTAAATAAATGCTCAGCTTCATTAGCAATCAAAGAAATGCAAATCAAAAGGATCCTGAGATCTTACCTTACACCCATTAGAATGGCCAAGATCAAAAACTCAAGTGACAAAAAATGCTGGAGATATTGTGGACGAAGGGGAACGTCTTCCACTGCTGGTAAGAATGTAAACTTATACAACTAATCTATAAACCAATCTGTTGCTTTCTCAGACAACTAGGAAAAGTGCTTCCTCAAGATCCAGCACCACTTCTAGGCATGTATCCAAAAGAGGCTCAAGTACACAAAGGGACATTTGTTCCAACATGTTTATAGCAGCTCTTTTTGTAATAGCCAGAAGCTGGAAACAACTCAGATGTCCCCACCTGAAAAATGTTTACAGAAATTGTGGTACATCTACACAATGGAATATTACTCAGCAATAAAAAAAAATCATGACATTTGCAGGTCAATGGTGGGAACTGGGAAAGATATTGAGTGATCTATTCCAGAAGCAGAAAGACACACACAGTATATACTCACTCATATAAACCTATAATATAGGATAAATCTACTAAAATCTGTACACCTAAAGAAACTAATCAAGAGGGAGGACTCTGGCTAAAATTCTCAATCTCCATCTCAAAAGAAAGATGATGGACATCAGAAGGAGAAACCACGATATAAGTTAGGAGCCTGCCACAGATGGCCTCTGAAATGCTCTGCCCTGCAGACCTATCAAAGCATATGCTGAGACTTTTGACCAACTGTTGGGCAGAATGCATGGAATCTAATGGAAGAAGTGGGAAACAGTAAGACCAGGAGAGGACAGGAACTCCACAAGGAGAGCAACAGAACAACAAAAAAAATCTGAGCACAGGGGTCTTTCCTTGAGACTCATACTTTAACCAAGTACCATGCATGTAGATAACCTAAAACCCCTGCACAGATGTGGCCAATGGCAGTTCAGAGTCCATGTGGATTCCATAGTGATGGGAACAGGGACTGCCACTAACATGAACTGATTGGCCTGCTCTTTGATTACCTCTCCCTGATGGGGGATCAGCCTTACCAGGCAACAGAAGATGACAATTCAGCCACTCCTAATGAGATCTGATCGACTAGTATCAGAAGGAATGAGAGGAAGCCCTCCCTGATCAGCAGACTTGGGGTGAGGCATTCATGGAAAAAAGAGAAGGAGGAGAGAGCAGTTTATGGGGGTACACAAAGTGAATAAATTATAATTAATAAAATTTTAAATAAAAAATATTGAATAAAATGTAATTCTTTTTGGAGATATATTATAGGAGGGTGTGATTTGAGGTTGGTATACCAATGAAAGTGACCAGACAGAATGGACCACTGTCTCTTTGTCTCTGTCACTTTATATCTTTAGTTCTGTTGGTCTCAGTCTCTCTATTTCTGTCTACCTTTTTCTTACTGTCTCTCTCAGTCTCTAACTCTCTTCCTCCTGCTTTTGTTTCAGTATGAAAAGCTCTCAGATCCACTGAAGGACTACAACAAGATGACTGCTTGATTATGTGACATTCAGGATGGTCACTGTAAAAATACAAGCAAGGTCCCAAATAAATGCTTTTTGTTCAAAGAATTGCCTTTGTCAGGGAGTGTTTTCCTAGTAAGTAATTCATTGACTGTGGACATACCTGTGCATTTAAAAAATAATAATGGAATCTGTGATAATGTGCAACTCACATGTCAAGGACTAGTGACGTTATTGAAAGGAATTGTGACACTTTTGCTGAAGTAAGATTCATGGACACAGGAACTGTCATCTCTGGGCTGTGTGCTTTCATGCCCATATTGAGGCATGTAGGGCTGCACAGCCTTACTCTCAAGCAGGCTGTCCACTTGGCCCTTTTAATAACTGGCTCCTAAAACTCTTACTGGCTATTACCTCTTTCATGACATCATCTCTCTCTCAGCCAATGAGCACCTGAGAGAATCTAGAGGTTTCCATAGAGATGAGAAAACAAATTTTGCTCAGTGTCCAGTATCTCTGATCCTGTGCTCACTTGACTTTTTCTTGTGAACCCCAATAAGTCTTTATCTCATCCCTTTATACAGATCCCACATCTTTACTCCTGTTTGCCTTTGTGACAATGCCGTGTTGGAAATGAAGCTTTAATGTTTATTTGGACAACTTCCTATGTAGGGAAGCTTCAAAGTAATATGGGAATAAGACCAAATTACAATGTGGTCTCCTACTGGGCTCTTGGATCTAAAATTCCTAGGTTACAGTTTTGAATTGAGCATTATTCATGTACTCATTAAATGGATATTCACATTCTTATTGATATAATAGACTAGCAGGGTCTAGGGAACTCTTCTTTTCTTGGTGTTTACAGTTAAAACCAGGCCTTCATGACAGAGAAATGTGTCCTTGTTATATGCCTAGGATACAAGAGAAGCTGTGGTTCCCATTATGGTCCTCCAGACAAACTCTCTAAATTTAATGTTAGTGCCAGGACTGCTTGTTCGGAGGTGCTTCCTGAGCTCATTGGGTCTGAGGTGGCTGGCTAACCACTAGTTCAATGGCTAAGATTCTCTGCTGTATAATGAGTTCCAGGAAAGCATGCATTTCAAAGTCAAATTTGCCTTCCTTAGTGAATTTTTTTCTCCATTTTAAAAGTCATTGTAAAAGTTGTAAAAATATTAATTTCATTGCTTATGTGGGAATTTTATATAATATATATTACATCCTTTTTGATTTCTCCCATGTTCAAATTCCTACCCATGTGTCACACTATTTTTTTTAATAAATCATTTAGAGTATGTTTTGTTCATATACTTACTGGAACATGATCAGAGTCTCAGTGCCAATTCCCTTAAATAAAACTGAGTTTATCCTTGATCCTTGATGAACCCTGGCACCACCCCCAAGAAGAAGCCATGAGAAGAATGTCCTATCCTTCATCACCTTGACCACAGTTTTCTGTATATATATATATATATATATACATTATATATATATATATATGATTTGTTTGCATTGTATCCCCTCTACTGACCCCTCACTCTTTTCCTTCCAGTCCCACAAAGCCTCCTTCTTCTATGCCCTTGTAATTTCCAAAATTCCCCTGATAGTGGAGGTCCTCCACTCCCTTTTCTCTGACTCTAGCATATCAGGTCTCATCAATGTTGGCTGCATCATCCTTCTCTGCTGCCTGTTTCTCAGGGCATTGTTCTGATTATGTTGTCAATTCTCTATACTTATGATACTCTTCCTGCCTCCTTTCCTGCAGGCTTCCCAGAGATCTGAAGGACGGGAGATTTTAATAGGGAAATCCCATTTAGATCTGGACCTTTCAGTGTCTCTCTCTCTGCATGTTATCGGACTGTGTATCTCTGTTTGCAATCCCACTTGATGCAGAAGAAAGCATCTTTTTGGATCCAAGAACATGGCACTGATTTATCAGTTGAGGGCAGAAAGCAGCATTTTCAATAAAAACAGTTGTGGTTGCTTGAAATATTCTGTAGGATGCCATGGCACGACAACTCAATTAACTGCCACACAATCCCCTTAGTGGAAGCCTGGTTTAGTCACAATAGATGGACTATTGTAACTTTATCCCCCACTATTAAGAGACCTCCTAATAAGTGAATACATATTATATTTGTCTTTCTGCATTTTAATTACATCACTCAAGATGAATTCTCCTTGTTCTATCCATTTGCCTGAAAATATCATGATGTCATTGTCTTAGCTAAATAAAACTCCATTATGGAAATATTCCACATTTTCCACAAAGGAGACTATCAGTCCTGTTATTTAGTCCTTGGACGTTTCTGTGTCTTTAATTATTGTATTGCATGGCAATATTTCTTGGTGATTTGAATTGCAATGTCACTTGAAGCCCATCTATTTACATGTTTGGTCCCCAGTGAGGAAATATCTGGGAAGGGTTAGGAGATATGGCCTTGTTAGATAATGTAATTCATATTGGAGTTATGGTAGGAGTGTGTGCTGTGATGTTGATATGCCAATAAAAGTGAACAGAAAGAAGGGAATCTCTGTCGGTCAGTCTCTCAGTTTATAGCTTTTTTTTCCTGTCAGTATAGATCTCTCTATTTCTGAATCTGTCACTCTAGCACTTTCTCTCTCTGTCTCACTCAGTATCCTTGTCAATGCCTGCCAATGGTTGCTCAGTATGAAAAGCTCTCAGTTCTGCTCAAGGACTACAAGATATCTTCTTGATGACATGACATCATTCATGGTCTCTGTAAAAATACAAGCAAGGTCCCAATTAAACTCATTTTGTTCAAAGAGTTGCCTTGTTCAGGGAATATTTTCCCAATAAGTAATTCATTGACTGGACATATATGTGCATTTAACAAATAATAATGGTATCTGTGATAATGTAAATCTCACATGTCAAGGACATGTGACTTTATTTGTGACCACTTGAAAGAAATCTCTGACATTTTTGCCGAAATAAGACTCATGGACACAGGAACTGTCATCTCTGGGTTGTGTGCTTTCAGCTGCCCATAATGAGACATGTAGGACTACTCTGCTTTACTCTCAAGCAGGATGTCCACTTGTACCTTTTAATACCTGGCTCCTGAAACTCTTACTGGCTTTCATGTTTTGCATGGCATCATTATCCCTATCAGACACTGAGCACCTGAAAGATTCTTGAAATTTCCATTTAGATGAGTAAACAAACTTTCCTCAGTGTTCAGTATTTCTGATATTATGCCCACTTGACTTTTTCTTGTGAAATTTATCAAGCCTTTATCTCATCCTTTTATCCAGATCCCAAACCTTTACTTCTCTTTACCTCTGTGACAATGTCAAATAGGAAATGAATATTTAATATTTACTTAAATGGGTAGCTGACTAAGTAGGGAAGATAAGAAGTGATGTAGGATTAAAGGGGAATGTACCAAATGACAAGGTGGTCTCCTACTTTGTTACTGGATCTGAAATTTAGTAGGTTGTGTCTTTGAACTGAGTAGTTACTGGAGTATGGAGTAAAAAAATCTTCACATTCTTATTGAGATAATAGGCTGGCAGGGTTTAGGGTTCCCTGGGGTATTGGGTCTTTAAGAGCAGATAAACAAGATGGTTACCTGACAGTCCTTGTATAGTCTAACAGTGTCCTCCTGAAATAGAGAGTATAAATGGTGGACATAGATGGGAAGAATGGAGAATAGACTGAATCCTGTTCAAATCTCAGTTTACTGAACATGCACACAATAATTATAAAGCAAAGGGTAGAATCATTTTTTTTCACAGTTGGCAATACATTTGTGTTACCTTGTAAGGCATGTAGGAATTCACTCAATATTACACCACTTTTGCTCTCTGGTATCCAAGGTTGCAGGGAGCTGGTTATCTACTTCTCAGGCTCAGAAAACCCTGTTTGCAGAGATGACCAAGGACTGTCTCTGAGACATGGAACTTAGATAAGACCCTCTTCTGCCACGGCCAGGATACACAATTCTAATTACCAGACTCCTTCAGTTCTCTTTACTTTGTTTCATGGGAAGCCTGTCTTAGATTGGTGAAATGTGCATTTTTCCTTACTTGTCATCAAGGTCTTGGATGTGATTTTTATGAGCCTATGTTTTAGATTGGAAAAACACAATTTATTCTTACCCATCATTGACTTACTTCCATATTAAATGGAGTTGTTAGAGATCTTTAATTTAAATTCATGCAACTGCACTTGCTTGCTTGAAGTTGTTGATGAAGGAACTATAGCACACAAGGAAGGAAGGCACAGGCCAACAAACCCATACCTCCCATGCTCCCAAGTGTCAGTCCCCACTTAAGCACAGAGTCAAGGGATGGAAAGTGTCTCCTGAGGCTAGGAAATATATCCCAGATTGTATTGGCCAATTCTAACCTAGGTTTCTTGGAAGATGCTTTGTCATGGATCTTATTTCTCATTGTTCACATGACCAATGAGAAGTTTTTTGCTAGACCAAATACCAGCAAGGTGATTCTGAACCTGAGTTAAATTCTGTTTCTTCATACTGAGATTCAGAAACCCTAACAGGAATCATAACAAAAGCAGGCTGCTTAACAATTAATACTGAAACAGCATTATTATCAGCACTAACACAAAATTATGAGATTGTAATATATACATTCAATTGAATATAATTGTCCTTAAAATGTCTTACTATAATGTTTCTATTTAACAGTAAATAAGGAGGGTTAACACATGCCAAAACAGAAGAACACTTGATTAATTTAGTAAAGCTACTTGCATTTCCAGAGAAAATGCCTATATATCCCAATGCAGCCACCACTTTTCATACATAGGTTTGCCAATTTTTATTTGAAGTCCTCCACCAAAGTACAGCACTAACAGCCTTTTCTAAAACAAAGGAATTTTGACTGGCTATAACCAGAGCCAAGTTCTTAATACCCTTAATGATAGACCAGTCCAGTCCATGACTGTAAATTCACAGTTATTTTCACAGGAGTAGATGGTGGGAGTTTCTCTAATGCATCTTGTCCAAGGTACCAAATCTGTTGAGGACAAGTGCATTGATCCCCTTTCTCACAGGGTGGGGAATTCATTGGACATGAATTCTGACAGATAAAGCTATCATTCTTAACTCCTGTAGTGTCTGGACCTGTGGGACTTCAATGGGTTCCTAAAGAGGAGGTGTAAGGAATGAGAGGTAGGACAAGAAACACAAGGAATGAAGGCTAAGCCTGTTTGTCTAATCAAAGCCTCATTTATTAGAAATTTTTACACAACTTATATAGGGAGAAGGCAGGAAAAGGGGGGAGGCTAAATTACTGCTGCATTAGATAGGAAGAGTGCTTTCATACGTTGAATAATGCACCTGCAAGATACCATAAGGATGTTTTCTTAGATATCTTACAGATGCTCTAAAACTAACAGATGGATATCCTCACAAATCTATCACCCATGATTTCGGTTCCTAGGTCACTCTTTAACTAAGTAGTTTTAGGTCTCCACTAAATGACCTTTGCTCATTATTTGGCTTAGGCTTCAGTAAATAGCTTTGGCTCCTGGCATCTCCTCCCGTCTTAAACAATTTAGGAGGCTAGCAAGTAGGTTTTGAACATGAGGTCTTTTGCAGACAGTGGGCATTAACCAGAGTGGGGCAGTAGGTACCTGATCCTCCCAAGGCATTTTGCAGCCTTTTTGGGTTTCTTATTTTGGGGAAGAGTGGAAAACCCCATCAAAACCTGAGAGTATCCCCAGCAGGTTTTGTTTAGGGGTTATCAGACACCAACCTCTATGCAATCAGGTTTGCTTTTCAGGGGAATCAGAAGCAGGCAATTGGGCCCTTCCCTTGCAATGTCATCTTGCACCCCATTACAGATACCCAGGCCAAAACAGGCAAGCATTTATCTGAGTTTCATTCTGTCCTCAAGAGAGCCAAACACAAGCAGCCAAGTCCCATGTGATGGACTGTCAGCAGTCTTCCTCAGGCTCAGCTAAGCCTCTGTCAGCCAAATCAAGTTTGTGATAATGGGTTTAGATGTCAGGGAATCAATTTGCTGTTTTACAAAGCCAGTAAGAATTTTAATGGCCCATGGGTCGAAAGGTATGAGAAAAAGGAAACTCATCAAGGGTCCCACAATTGAAGGAAGGAGGGTGGTGAGCCAGGGAGAGGTTGAAAACCAATTAGGAAACCAACTTTCCTCTTGTTCTCTCTGTTTCTTTTTCTCTTCTAAACCTTTCCTAACCTTAGCCATACTGTCCCTTATAATCCCAGTATAATCTGTGTAAAAGCAGCCCTCTTCCTTAAGGGCAGCACATAAGCTGTCATCTTGTCTGGAGTGGTCTTCTTTGACATCATTAACATTGTCAGGATAACACTTCACATCCACTTCTTGCACCAGGTGTTCCAGTAGCCATCAAGCTGCATCATTTTCCTGCAAAAAAACACAGACATCTCCTCGTCCCCATGTGAGTACAGGGTTAGGTCCATGCCATTGATCATTGATTTGTTAAACTATTTCTCCATTTTACTTTATCAAAAGTTTTTTGTTTTTTTGTTTTATGCTTGTGTATGCCAAAATCTATCTGTTGCAGATTTACCAAGCTTATCCAATTTTTTTTTTTTTTTTTTTTTAGAAAATTTAGGTGTCCTGGGGAGTAGCTTCCCCTTCTTTGTTTTCTTGCAAGTAAATCTTAATTTACTTGCAAACTCCAGCATGGCTTGTCCTTGAGGATTGCAAGGTATTTTAGTAATATGAGAAACTTGAAATTGTTGACAAATCTTTAAAAAGATTTGTTAGTATATCCTGCTCAATTGTCAGTTTTAAATTGCTTAGTAACTCGTAGAACATTAGAAACATGTAGACAATGAACAATAACATTTTTTTTGCACTTTCTCCTGGCTGATGAGTGGCAAAAATAAATCAAGAATAGGTATCAATGCATACATATACATATTTTAATTTTTCAAATTAATGAATATGAATAATATCCATTTGCCAGATCTGATTTGGAGCCAATCCTTTAGGACTGACTTCCAAATGAGGAACAGGATGAAACTGAGGACAAGTAATGAAAGCCTGTACTAAACTATGGGCCTGTTTCTTAGTCAATCCATAATTAAGTCTCAAGGTTTGACTATTAAGATGATGCATGTTATGGGCATCCTGGGCTCTTTAACTGTGAGCAATAATCTTTGGTGGGTTTATCTGCCAATGCATTTTCTTTAGACAGAGGTCCTGGCAAATTAGAATGAGCCATCAAATATCCTATAAAAAAGAGAAAGTTTTTTCTTATCAAGTTTTGAATTTGTAAAAATAAAATTCCAACAGGAGAAAATATCTGGATTTGACCTGCAATCTCTAACCTAGGCAAAGACAGAGCTACATATGCACTATCTGTAGAGATGTTCAAAGACTGCTTATTAAAACTTTGAATCACAGCCAATAATGTAGATAACTCTGCTATTTGTGCAATGTGCTAGACACTGGAAAAGACATTGTTTTTCCTTCATAAGCATAGGCAGCAACACCAGATCTCACTATAGATGGTTTTCAGCCATCGTGTGGTTGCTGGGGATTGAACACATGACATTTGGAAGAAGAGCCAGTGCTCTCAACCTATGAGCCATCTCTTCAGACCTCTCTTGGGCTCTCCACCACTTCCAGATGGAGAGCAGGCTCCAGCAGCCCTCTTTTCACACAGAATAGGGTCCCAGCGACCCTCCTGGTCCCAAATTAAGGGAGCTTTTAACTGTCATTTCTCTGGGAACTGGGGCATCCCCCAAATTTCCTTGACCAGATTGGAAACTCTACAAGTTTGCCAGACCTCTCCAGCAAACCAAAACCAGAAACTAAAAAGACAGTGGGCACACAAAAACAAAACATAGAGACAAAGACAAAAACAACTGCAGTACCTGCTTTTTAAACATTAAATATCTGTACAGAGCATAACCATGATTTCAAAAGTCAGAACTAGATTTAAAACTCAGAATTTTTCAGTGAACACAATTTAATCTTTAAAACTAGATGTGGCTCCATCCCTCTGGCTCCTGTCTGAGTGCTGACACTGACTGAAGCTGACACTGGCTGAAGCTGGGAGTGGGCAGGGTAAACTGCCATTCAGCTCAGCAGCCCTGCTCAGCTCTGCAGCTGGTGGAGGCAGATCTTTGGCTGATTTTGAGGGCAAGCAAGCAAGCATTCTCATCCATCCATTTCTCTGAAAGCAATTCAAGCCTAGCCCATAATAGGAGAGTGAGAAGGAGACAAAAATTTCCTGTTCCTCCTGCTCATAATGCTATGTCTCTGCTCTGTGCCTTTTGCCCAGGCCCACCTGTTTTGGTGGGAGGGAGGCAGCAGCAGGAGGAGGTTGGGTCAATTCAAGATCCAATTCCTGCAGTTCTTTAAGAAGTGTTAAATGCTCTTTTCTTTTGAAGCAGTTCCCTGAGGGATTTGACCTCCTGACAGAGTTTAGTTTTAGTGTGCTGAGCAGCATCCTCTATGTCAGAATCAAAATGTAAGGCTGGTGAGCAGAAAGGAGGAGATTTAATATACTGAGGTGGTAAACAACGGGCAGCTGCTGAAGCCAGGGAAGATGGGAGGGGTTGTCATTCTAGGTTATGGTACCTGGCTTTATCCTCAAAGGAAATAGCCTTTTCAGTGAAAGGCTGGTCATTAGGACTGTCCTGTGTCTGTGAGTGGAGGGCTGTAAGGGAGGGATACAGAGAACAGCTGCAGGCTGAACTAGAACTGGAGTCTCCAGTTCAGGCATAGGTATGGAGATAGAGTCTACAGAGGGAGCTCAGGAGAGTTGGGGAAGTGCAGTCTTATTCCTACCTAATTCAAGGGATTTGGGACTGCCTCAAGAATCGTTTTTGAGGAACTTTTTTTCAGTTTGAGAAACTACCTCAGCCAAGTCAGGTTGGGAATGTCTGACCTGAAAAATATCATTAATCAAATTCCTGTAGGAAACTGCCTGGATCACAAGAATCATAAAAATCTTTTAGACAATTTCCAAATCTCTGCCAGCATCTTACAACAATAGTGCCATCTTGTGGAAACCAGGGGCACATATTAGTACTATAAACAAAGAAGCTAACTAAATCCTTTTTCTTTTTTTTTTTTTTTGTCTGTTAAGAATTTAATTTTTTTTTTTCAATGCAGTTTATTCAGGAAGATTGAACAATCCTCGGACCCCGGGGAAAGCCAGCCCACAGCTTAAATAGCCTCTGGGTAGCCAACCCAGGCGTGCCACGGGGGCAATGCAGATAGGTCCACATACATGGAAGCAAGCCAGATCCTCAGCCTTAGCCAAATGTGGAGTTGTTCGTGACAGAGAGCACTCACCATCGGGAAGGTGGAAGGCGGAAACCAGCTCCATCTTTAAGGCATAGCATTCCGCAGCTCTCTACAGTTCCCCCTTTTTGTTTTAGACGCATCAGGCAAGAGTAGAGGTCTGATCTCTGATATTAGAAATAAATTAGCTTGATGGTGTTCAATCAGAGGATTGACCTCTTGCAGGAGCAAATTGATACCCTATGGCAAATCGCTCAACCTGGCTGTCAATGAAAGTATGCTGGACTTTGTGTCACTAGCATACAACATGAGAATTTTTCCTGCGCTGCAAATCTGTCTAAACAATTGTCGAGCTATATTTTAGGTAATTGGGACTGGAGAATTCGATACTACGATGGAGCAGCTGAGAGTGGCCATTGTCACAGTAAATTCTACCGGAGTGGACGCAGGACTAGCCACAGGATTATCAACATGGATTGCTGCAGCCATGAATCATCTGAAGGAATGGGCGGGCATGGGAGCGTTAGCAGGCCTTCTGGTGTTGGTCTCCTTGGTTTGCCTGTGGTATATATGCAAGATTAGAGTCTCACAACAGTGTGATGCAGCCATGATCATTCAGGCCTTTACAGCCATTGAAGCAGGACATTCTCCCCAAGCATGGTTGGATACCATAAAAAGCTAAAATGATACGCTCAGGATGCGAGGCTAAGCACTGCACTCAGGGTCAGCCGCTTTGGACCCAGAGAAGAGCATGTCTGATTGCATGCGGGTTGATGCCCCAGGTCCCGCCTCTGAGAAAAAGGTATCGGACGGTCTGATGCTCTTTGGGTGGATGACACCTAAATGAACATCTGTACAAAGTCCTAAATCCTTTTTCTTAACCATTACTCCTCACTTCTTGAGGGACTCCTTGAGACCCTGTAAGAATAAGTCATGCTTTCTCAAATCTTTTCTCATAAATCATCATTCTGGCTTACCTCTTCGAACAAACTCACATACGGGTGGCTCTGTGGAGATCTCTTATGCAGGAGTTGTTTAGTTTCCTGGTGGAAATGCTGAATCCTATGTATTTTTGTGTCCACTAAAGAACAAAGTTTCATCCAATCCTCTGAACCTTTAGGTCATGTTGGGTGCCAGAAATGTACTTACCCGCAGGACTTCAACAGGTTTCTAAAGAGGGAGGTGAAAGAAATGAAGGGGGGGGGGGGGACAAGAAACACAAGGGAAAAAGACTAGGTCTGTTTGTCTGATCAAAGCTTCTTTATTAGAAATTTTCACCCAATTTATGTAGGGAGAAAGCAGGAAGAGGGGAAGGCTAAATTACTGCTGCAGGAGATAGGAAGAGTGCTTTCATGCGTTAAATAATGCACCTGCAAGATACCATAAGGATGTTTTCTTAAGATATCTTATGGATGCTCTAAAACTAACAGATGGATATCCTCACAAATCTATCACCCATGATTTAGGGTCCTAGGTCACTCTTTCACTAAATAGCTTTAGGTCTCCAGTAAATGACCTTTGCTCACTATTTGGCTTTGGCTTCAGTAAATAGCTTTGGCTCCTGGCACTGTAGGAAGGGACAATAATATTCCTCCAATGTTCCACTTGGCCTTTTTGCAAAGTGAGCCTTTAGCTGCCACCCCATCTTAGGATAGTAGACATTCCGACCAATGACCTAGGCAGGGGAGACTGATAAGCTCTCCTGATGAATGCTGTCTCTGGTAAAGCAGAGAGAATGGCCTCCTTTTCCTGAAAACTTCAGAGTCTGTTTTACTTGTATTCCTTCAAAAGGAGGAAAACCCAGCAACCAAGTCTTGTTGACATAAACAAAGACTTATGGATCACCCCAGGAAATTGGATGTAGTTAGGAATGCACTCCCAATAAACAATCATCTTGACCAGAGGGGTCTTCATTGACATCATTATCATTGTCAGGAGAAATTTCCTAATTCACTTGTTGTACCAGACATTCTGGTAGCCATTGAGCTGCATCATTTTCCTGCTGAAAAACACAGATAGATCCTGGTTCCCATATGAGTACAGGGTCAAGTCCATGCCACTGATTTGTTAAAGGATCCCTCCACTTTCCTTTAAGAAAGGTTTTCTTGGTTTCTGTAAGCCAAAATATATCTGCTGCAAATTTACCTTGCTTATCCAAATTTAAAAATTTCAGAATGAAAAGAATATGATTAAGATGATTCTTAGGTGTCCAGGGGAGTAGCTCCAATTTCTTTTCTTTATTTTGTTTTTTCAAATAAATTTTAATTTTTTTTAGTGGGCATGCTCTACCATGCCTTGTCCTTGAAAATTGTAAGGTATTTTAGTTATATGAGAAACTTGAAACTGTTGACAGAATCTTTTAAAAGATTTGGCAGTATATCCTCTTCCATTGACAGTTTTAAATTGCTTAGGAACTCGTAGAACATTAAAAGCATGTAGACAATGAACAATAACATTCTTTGAAGCTTCTCCTGGTTGAGGAATGGCAAAAATAAATCCAGAATAGGTATCTATGCAAACAGCTACATATTTTAATTATTTAAATCCAGAAATATGAGTAATATCCATTTGCCAAATCTGATTTGGAGCCAAGCCTTTAGGACTGACTCCCAAATGAGGAACAGGATGAAACTAAGGACAAGTAATGTAAGCCTTGATTATACTATGGGCCTGTTCCTTAGTATCCATATTTAAGTCTCAAGGTTTGACTAGTAAGATGATGAATATTATGGGCATCCTGGGTTCATTTTAAGTATGAGCAATAAATCTTGGTGACTTTATCTGCCAATGCATTTTCTTTAGACACGTGTCGTGGCAAATTAGAATGTACCCTCAAATTTCCTATAAAAAAGAGAAAGGTTTTGTGTGTGTGTGTGTGTCAAATTTTCAATTTGTAAAAATAAAATTGCAGCAGGAGAAAATGTCTGTATTTGACCTGCAGTCTCTAACATAGGCAAAGACTGAGCTACATATGTACTATCTATAAAATTGTTCAAAGATTGCCTATTAAAACTTTGAAACAAATCCAATACCACAGCTAACTCTGCTATTTGTGCAGATGTGTGAGACACTTGAAAAGATACTGTTTTTCTTTTATAAGTCTAGACCATGACACCAGATAATGAACCATCAGTAAATACCATTAAAGTATCAACAATTGGGCTAACTTTTGTTTTAATTTGAAAAATTATAGGCTGCACTTTGAGAACTGAATTAAATTTTTTGTTTGTTTTTGTTTTTTGTTTTTTGTGTCTCAACAGTTTGGACTCTGTCATAATAAGCTTACATATGTTAAAATGCCATATTCATCAGATCTTTGACATGCCAGAGGGCCAGCATATTTAAGTTACTTTTTGTCTACATTTATCAACTGCTCTAAACTTCATCCTATAAAACAGGATGTTATAATCTCAATTTTGGTATACTTTTCAAATGTACATTTAGAACCAAATTTTAGGTAGATCTTTATAGGCAAACTTTATAGTTACCCATTTTAAAATTAACCTTAAAAAAAAACTAAATAGAGTAGTTATAATCTTGTACTCAACTATAATCTTTAGCATGATTTTAAATCTGCTCATTTTAAATTAAATAAAAGCAAAACTTTTAATTAAACATAATTTATATAGGGGCTAGAGAATCTTATTAATCCATCATATTGTATTAAAACTTAACAGCAAAAAATTAAAGGGCAAAAGTTTTATTTAACATTTAACAGAGAACTTAAATTAGCCTATAGACCTCAGCAAAAATAGACTATTTTGACTGTACCAAATCTATAGGCCAGAAAGGAACAACATAAAATTATTTATTTAGGTATTGGTAGCCAGGAATATGTTTTATATAATGGTTAAAAAAGATCTGAATACAACTATGCATAACCCTGGGCTAACATGGAACAGTAGTCCTTTTTTTTTTCTGTAAAAGAGCTTAAGCAAACATTTTGCATTGAAGAATCTCTAGCCTGTTTAAATGAAGAACAAAATATATTATAGTTTTTTTTTTACATGATATATTGTAATAACTGCAGTTTTTATTCACTTGGCTTAAACAGCATGGCTTGATTTTATTTTATAAACTTCATAAAATAAATAAAAAAATTTCCTATTTCTTCCAAAGGGTTAAGAAACTGGTTAAGTTCTTTGTTAGATTGCCCAAGTGTTACTATTTTCAAATACATGATCAATTTTAAAATGTTTTCTAGAATTTAACTCCGATGGTCCAGCACCAAACTCAGAGGTGTTGATTCAAGTCGTCTCATGTCTAAAAATATCCAAGGCTATAGATAAACATACACACAGAGATGCATAAGGAACCCAGAAATCTGACATGGTCCCCTTGGAGTAACCAGAATACCCAAATACCAGGACTATACCATCCATTACTGGACACAATCTCACAGCTTCCCTATTACATATTCCAGATTCAGTTTGCTGAACATATTTATCAGTTCTAGAATTTCCCATGTAGACTTTTAGGGATCATTGTAGTATAGTATATTATCACATGCAAATAGTGATACTTTGATTTCTTCATTTCCAATTTTTAAATCTTTGATTATTTTTATTATCTTATTGCTCTAGCAAGGACTTATAGAACTATGCTGAAGAGATAAGGAGAAAGTGGGATGCTTTGCCTTGTCTCTGATTTCAGTGGGATGGCTTTAAGTTTCTCTCCATTTACATTGATGTTAGCTATAAGTTTGTTGTATATGCCTTTTACTATATTTAGATGTGCCTTGTATCCCTGAGCTCTCCAATACTTTAAAAATGAATGGAGGTTGGATTTTGTCAAATACTTTTTCAACATCTAAGGAGATAATTATGTGGGTTTTTTTTCTGTCCTTTTTTAAATATGATGGATTACATTAATGTTTCTCCATATATTAAACCACCCCAGCACACCTGGGATAAAGCCTTCTTTGAAATAGAGGATGTTACATTTGATGTGTTCTTGTATTTGGTCTAAAACATAAAGTACCTTGGTGTTAACCATAAACAAGCAATGAAAAAAATGTTAACTCTGTGAAGAAAGAATTACAAGAAGATATCAGAAGATGTAAATATCTCCCGTTCTCTTGGCTTGGCAGAATCAACATACTAAAAATGGCCATATTACCAAAAGCAATCTAAAGATTCAATGCAATTCCCAGCAAATTACCAACACAATTTTTACAGAACTTGAAAGAAAAAAATTCTCAAATTCATATGGAAAAACAAGAAACTCAGAATTGCTAAAAGGATCCTCTACAATAAAAGATTTTCTGGAGGTATCTCCACCAGTGAATTCAAGGTTATAGAGCAACAATAATAAAAACTGGATGGTACTAGCATAGAAACAGAATGGTGGATCAATGGAACCAAAGAGAAGATTCAGAAATAAACCCATACACTATGGACACCTGAGATTTGACAAAATTGCCCGAACAATGGAAAAATGTTATATGCCATACAATGGAAAAAAGACAGCATCTTAAACAAATTGTGCTGCTCTAAATGATGTCTTCATGTTGAAAAATGCAAATAGATGCATACTTATCACCAAGTATAAGTAAAGTATAAGTAAAGTCCAAGTGGATCAAAGATCAACATAAATCCAGACACATTAAATCAGTTAGAAGAAAAGGTGGGAAAGAACACTGAAATCATGGACACAGGAGACAACTTCCTGAACAGAATACCAAGAGCACTGGCTGTAAGAGCAACAATCAAAAAAAGGGACATCATGAAACTGAAAAATTCCTGTAAAGTTAAGGACACTGTCATCAAAACAAAACAAATGGGAAACAAAACAAAACAGATTGGGAAAGAAGCTTAACCAACCCTCTCTGTAACAGAGGGCTAATATCCACCATATATATATATATATATATATATATATATATATATATATATATATGACTTCAACTAAAGAAGTTGAAAACCAACAAAGCAAGTAATCCAATTAAAAAATTGGGAACAGAGCTAAACAGAGAATTCTTGATAGAGAAATCTCAAATGGCAGAGAAACACTTAAAGAAATGCTCAGCATCATTACACATCAGGAAAATGCAAATCAAAACGACCCTGGGATTTCATCTTATATCCACCAGAAAGGCCAATATCAAAAACTCAAGTGATAACAGATGCTGGAGAGGTCATTGAGAAAGGGAACCCTCCTCCACTGCTGGTGGGAATGTAATCTTGTACAACCACTCTGGAAATCAATCTGATGCTTTCTCAGACAATAGGAACAGTGCTTCCTCAAAATCCAGCTTTACCACTACTAGGCATATATCCAAAAGAGACTTGAGTACACAATAAGGACATTTGCTCAACCATGTTTTTAGCAGCTCTATTTTGTAATAGCCAGAATCCAGAAACAGTATAGATGCTCCCCACCTGAAAAATGGATACAAAAATTGTGGTACATATGCACAATGAAATATTATTCAGCAATAAAGAAAAAGGAAATCAAGAAATTTGTAGGTACATGTTGGCAAATGGAAAATATGATCATGAGTGAGCTATCCCAGAAGTAACAAGACACACATGGTATATACTCACTCAGATAGACATATAATACTGGATAAATGTACTGAAATTTGCTTACTTAAAGAAATTAATCAAGAGGCAGACTCTGGCTAAATTGCTCAATCCCCATCCTGAAAGACAACAAATATGAACATCAGAAGAAAGAGAAAACAGGAAACAAGTTAGGAGCCCTGCAGACTATCAAACAGATGCTAAGACTTATGGCGAATTGTTGGGCATAGTGCATGGAATCTAATGAAAGAGGTGGGTATGGAGAGGTCAGAAACTCCCCAAGGAGAGAAACGGAATTAAATAATCTAAGCCCAGGCATCTTTCCTGAGACTCATACTCCAACCAAGTGCGATGCATGGAGATAACCTAGAGACCCTGCACTGATGTAGCCCATGGCAGTTCAGTGTCCAAGTGGATTTGATAGTAATGGGAAGAGGGACTGCTTCTAACATGAACTGATTGGCCTGCTCTTTGATTACCTCATCCTGAAGGTGAAGCAACCTTACCAGGCCACAGAGGAAGACAATGTAGACACTCCTGATGAGATCTGATAAACCTGAATCAGAAGGATGGAAAGCAAGACCTCCCCTATCAGTAGACTTGAGGAAAAGCATGCATGGACAAGTGGGAGGGAATGTGGGAATGGGAGGGCAGAAGTGTTATCAAGGTATACATAGTGAATAGAGTGTAATTGATAAAAATTAAAATAAATAAATATTAAAAAATATAATTTCTTTTGGAGTTATATTATAGGAGGGCTTACTTTGAGGTTGATATGGCAATGAAACTGAACAAAGTAATGGAGTCTGTCTCTCAGTCTCTGTCACTTTGTAGTTTTGTTTCTGTTGGTCTTGGTCTCTCTATTTCTGAAACTGTCTCTCTAGCTCTTTTTCTCTTTAAGTCTTTCAGTTTCCCATTCTCTGTCTGCCATTTGCGTTTCAGTATGAAAAGCTCTCAGTTGTGGTGAAGGACTACAACAAGATGACTGCTTGATGACATGAAATCCTGGATGGTCTGTGTAAAAATATAAGCAAGGTCAAAATGGAAAGACTTTTTTACATATTTATTTTCATATTGAAAGCCTTATTTACATATTTACATACTTATTTACATATTTACCTTGTTCAGAGAGCATTTCCCCAGTAAATATTTCCATGACTGAAAACATATCTATGCATTTAAAAAATTAAATGGAATCAATGATAATGTAAAGTCACATGTCAATGATAGGTGACTTTACTAATGAAAACTTGAAAGAGATATATGACATTCTTCCTGAACTAAGATTCATGGACACAGGATCATCTCTGTGATGTGTTTTCAGCTGGCCATATTGAGGCATGTAGGGCTGCTCAGCATTTCCTCTCATGCAGGCAGTCCACTTACCAGTTTTAATAATGGGCTCCTGAAACTCTTACTGGATTTCACCTGTTCCATGACATCAATCTCCCTCTCATCCTGTCATCATCTGAGAGAATCTTTAGGTTTCCATGGAGATGAGTAAACAAATTTTTCTCAATGTCCAGGATCTCTGATCCTGTGCACACATGATTTTTTCTTGTGAAACCCAACAAGCCTTCATCTCATCTCTTTATCCAGATTCCACATCTTTACTCATTTTTACCTCTCTGAAAATGTCAGGTAGTAAAAGAAACTTTAATATTTATTTAATAGGATAGCTTCCAAAATAGGGAAGCTTCAAAGTGATGTAGGATTAAGGGGAATGTACTGAATGACAAGGTTGTCTCCTATTGTGGTCTTGGATCTGAAATTTTCTAGGTTGTGATTTTGTACTGAGCATTTACTGGGATACTCACTATATGTACCTTCACAATCTTATTGATATAATAGGCTGACAGGGTGTAGGGTTCCCTGGGGTATTGAGTCTTTAAGAGCAGGGAAAATAGAAGGAAACCAGACAATTCCTATGACTGGCTGAAACAGAAAAATATTGGTTAATATAGAAGGAGAAATGAGTGGAAATAAACTATTTGACAGCTGGAGCTTTTCCACATTAGTGTTGACAATCCTCTATGAGAGGGTTTCTTTGGCTAACCTGGCCAGATCAGCAGCTCTGTCCTACTTAGTGGTCAGTGAACAATCCTTCTCGTCCTGGGGTTTATATTTATAACTGAGCATTCAGGAAAGAGAAATGGGTCCTTGTCATATGCTTAGCATAATACAGGAGACATGTTTCCTGACCTGGTCCTCTAGACAATCCATCTGAATGTAGTGTTAATTCCAGGAATGTTGTTCATCGGTTGCTCCTGAGCTGATGTGATCTTTTGTATCAGGGTAATCATTTGTTCATGGCTAGGATTCTTTGCTGCATAATGAGATCCTTGTTGGGAACTAGCCCTGGGACCCTTCCTAAGGGCCTGGCCTGCCAGATAAGCACAGGATGCCAGCAGGCCATAGTTTCTTACGACCCATTGTTCCCGAAACTGTTTGCTTTGGGACACATCTGTGACCACAGATGTTATCTTTGGGCCTTGTAACTCTTTAACCCACCTTCTTATCCTTGGGGACTTCCCACCTCCCCACCAAGGGCCTTGGTATTTTTCCACTACTACTCCCCTTTTCTCGCCCCTCTCCCCCACCCTGCCAGAACCGTGCTTTAAAAGAAATACCAAAACTCAATAAAGCTGACACTTGACCGGCAACCGTCTGCTTGTGTCCTTTCTCTCTCTCGCCCATCTTTTCCAGGATTGACCACCTTCGCCCCAACGAATAACTAGGTCCTGCGGGTCGGGGCAGATCCTTGAAAGCATACCTACAAACTCAAACTCTACTGTCTTTTAGCAGAAACATTTTTCTCTTTTAACAGTCATTGTAAAAGTTGTCAACATATTATTTTTATTGATTATGTGGTAGTTTCATGTAACATGCATTACACTCCCTTTCCATTGATTCCAGGTTCAAATTCCTAACATATTATTTTTATTGATTATGTGGTAGTTTCATAGAACATGCATTACACTCCTTTTCCATTGATCCCAGGTTCAAATTCCTACCCCTGTGTCACATTAATTTTTTTTCTTTAAAATATAGCAATTTTACTATGTGTTGTTCATATACTCATGGGAACATGATCAGAGTTTCAGTGCTAAGTCCCTTAAGGAAAACTGAGTTCATCCTTGCAGCATGCTGGCACCACCTCCAAGAAGAAGCCATCAGTCCTTAAGAATTCTATACTTCATCCCCTTAATCACAGTTTTTCTTATATATTTATTTAGTACAATTTGTTCTTTTTGTAACCCCACTGCTTACCCCTCCTCTTTAAAATCCCTACCAACTCTCTTTGTTCTACCCCTATGCCCTTTCTTTAGTTCCCTGTTAGGGGAGGTCCTTCTCCCTCTTCTATCTGACCCTAGCTTATCATGTCTCATCAAGCTTGGCTGCATCATCTTCCTCTGTGGCCTGATTCTCAGGGCATTGCTGGAGCCAGCCAGCATGGTCGAACTGTTCTTTAGTCAGGAGTGAGGATTAATATTAATAAAATAAACACACAACACACAGGAAACTTTTTTAAAAGTCCAGACTCGACAGCCACAGCAAAAGGCAGGCATGCTGCAGCAAGCAGCAAGTCTCAAGTCTCTGCTTCCTCTTCTGCCTCCAGCCTTCTGACCTCTTTAATTGTCAGGAGTTACTTTTAGCCAGTAAAACATCTCAGAAAAATGGGTTAATTTGCACAAGGAGACTGAGGAAGCTATCCCACCTGCTGTCACACACCAAAGGAGATAGACTTGCAAGTTCTTCTCTGCCATTAGTAAAGGCCTCCTAAAAGCCATCTCTCAGCCGAGATTTAAATATCAAAGCAGGCCACTGGAGTCATGGCTCCCAACAGGGCATTGTTCTTCTTGTGTCCTCAGATCCCTCTATTTATGATACTCTTTCTGCTTCCTTTCCTGCAGGCTTCCCAGAGCTCTGACTGGATGGAGAATTTCATAGGGAAATCCTATTCAGAGCTTGGTATTTTAAGGTATCTCTGTCTACATAATATTAGACTGTGTGTCTTTGTATGCAATCCCATTTGATGCAAAATCAAGCATTTCTCTCAATACGAAAACATGACACTGATCTATCAGTTGAGGACAGAGAGCCACATATTTCAATAACAACAGCCGAGGTTGCTTGAAAATTTCCATAGGAAACCCTGGGCCAACAAATAAATTAAATGTCACCTACCCATCCTAGTGGAAGACTGCTTTGGTCACAATAGATGGCCTTTATAAAACTTTTATCCCCCAATATAACGAGACCTGGTAATAAGTGAATGCATAACATATTTTTCTTTCTACATTTATTTACATCACCCAGGATGGTTTTTTCTGTTTCCATCCATTTGTCCGAAAATATCATGATGTCATTTTCTTAGCGTAATAATACTGCTTTATAGAAATATTCCATATTTTCCCCAAAGGAGATTTTCATTCCTGTCCTTTAGAACATGGAATTTGCTGGGTGTTTCATCATTGTATTGAATGACAATATATCAGATAACTATGTTCTTTTAGTTTAGAAATCCCTCCATCTTCTTCTATTTCCTGGTGATTTGAATTGAAATGTTACCCTGAAGATCATCTATTAAAATGTGGAATCCCCAGTGAGGAAATATCTGGAAAGTGATGGCCTTGTTAGAGAAAATAATTCCTATTGTAGTTATATTGTAGGTGTGCTTTGAAGTTGATATGTCAATGACTGTGACCAGACAGAATGGGCCTTAATCTGTCTCTGTCACTTTATATCTTTGTTTCTGTAGGTATTGGTCTTTTGATTTCTGAATTTGTCTTTCTAGCTTTCTTTCTCTGTATCTCTCAGTCTCCCTCTCCATGCTTGCCTCATGTGGTTCAGTAAGAAAAGCTCTCAGTTTTCCTTAAGGATTACAACAGATGAATTTTTGCTGATGTGACCTCCTGAATGGTCTCTAAAATTATAAGCAAGGTTCCAAATAACAGTTTTTCTTCAAAGAATTGCCTTGGTTAGGAAGCATTTTCACAGTAAATATTTCCATGACAGAGGATATATCTGTGCATTTAACAAATAATAATGAAATTTGTAATAACGTGAAAATCCCATGTCAATGACACGACTTTATTTATGACCTCTTGAAAGAAATAAACTATAAATAAATCGGCAATAAAGTATATCAGCTGGAATTACTCCACAGAAGTGTTGGCAACCCTCTATGAGAAGGTTTCCTTGGCTAACCTGGCCAGATACTTTTGCTGAACTAAATTCTTGGACACAGGAACTGTCATCTTAAGCATGCTGTCCATTTGGTGCTTTTTATAAAGGGCTCATACAAGCTCTTATTGTCTTTCAACTGTTTCATGACTTCATTCTCCCTCTCAGCAAATCAGTACCTGCGAGAATCTTGAGATTTCAATGGAGATGAGTAAACAAACTTTCTTCAGTGTCCTGTAACTCTGAACACATGTGACTTTCCTTGTGAATCCCACCAAGTCTTTATCTCATCCCTTTATCCCACAACTTTACTCCTGTTTTCCTCTGTGATAATGTCAGGTAGTAAATGAAAATTTAATGTTTAGTTAATAGGACAGCTTCCTAAGTAAGGAAGCATCAAAGTGATGTAGGATTAAGGTAAATATACTGAATGACAAGGTGGTCTCCTATTGTGGTTTTGGATCTGAAATTTCCAAGGTTGTAACTTTGAACTGAGCTTTTACTGGCATACTCACTACATGTACCTTCACATTCTTATTGATATAATAAGCTGGCAGGGTCTAGGGTTTTCTGTGTATTGAATCTTTAAGAGCAGGGAAAAGGGAGGGAAACCAGACAATTCCTGGGACTGGTTTGGCTGAAGCAGAGAAAGGTAAGTTAGAACAAAAGGACAATTGAGCAGCATTAAACTATTTCAGCTGGAGCTATTCCACAGTAGTATTGACAACCCTCTGTGAGAGGGTTTCCTTGGTTAACCTGGCCAGATCAGCAGCTCTGTCCTGCTCAGTGGTTTCTGGGGTTTACAGTTATAACTGGGCACTCAGGACAGATAAATGGGTCCTTGTTATTTGTCTAGGACATAAGAACAGCTGTGTTTCCTGCTTGGTCCTTCAGACAATTTATCTGAAAGTAGTGTTAGTGCCAGGACTGCTTGTTCAGAGGTGGCACCTGAGATCATGGGATCTGAGGTAGCTGAGTAACCACTTGGTCATGAATAGGATTCTCTGCTACATAATGAGTTCCTTGAAAGCACACCTGAAAAACTCAAACTGTGCTTTCTTTTAGCAGAATCTTTTTTCCATCTTAAAAGTCATTGTAGAAGAGAGCAACATGGCAGCACCGGGATGAATCTCTTTCTGACCAGTAGCACAGCAGGATCGGCATAGTGACCAACAGTCAGAGCTAGCAGCCCTAAAACACAAGCGATTGTGTTTCTGAGGTAAGAGGATACCCCCAATGTGGGGGATACAATTAGTTTCAACTCACCCAGCTAAAAAATGGAAGAGATCCGGTTCCATCTGATTGCAGATGCCCAGGTACCCAATCGCCAGAAAGGCAGAGTCACACTCTTCTATGCCTGCAGGTTCTACTTGCCAATCCAGGCAGAAGGGAAGTCCTCAAAGCATAGTCTGGGTGTCCCTGTCAGGAGGAAACTCCACAATGTAGGGATCATCAGGTCCACCTACCAGAACACCCAGCTCCAGAAGACTTTATGGATTCATGCAAGCTCTAGGCTCTAGCACACCTGAGTGTATGAGCGCCATGCTCACATACCATTGAGTTCCACAAGGCCACTGGGGCACACAGCTGCATCCACCATCCTACAAAAGCTGGAGTACTATCACAACAGCCCTCAGATACTTCTCTAAGATTCAAATAATTTTTCCTAGCTAAGCTGACAAAACCATGGGTATCACTGGTATTTCAACAGAGATGCACCCAACAATTACACCTTAAGAGCAACAGCTGCAGCTCACTAAATTCAGAGCAAGAAACCCAGCAGTAAGAAAGCCGTCTCCAAGACCTCTCCTGGTGAGAGGAGAGCCTTTCTGAACACTACAGTTACCAAATATGTCCATACATGAAGTGATCTATGACAATTCCTCAGAAGTACAAGCATTCAGTTGACCATCCACAAAAAGATGAGGAGAACTCTTTCAGAACCTGCCAAGTGGAGTCTCCCCATCCCACGACCCAGCAGGCACCAGAAATTAACAAACAATACCTGAAACAAAGAGATGGGTAGAGGCCATTGAAAAAATACAACCAACAAAAGGCACAGCAATATGGCATCCCCAGAACCCACTAATCCATGGTCAAGTAACCCTGAACACTGTAACATAAGTGAATTTCAAGAAGATGACCTTACATCTATGCTTATGAAGAGGTTATTGGAGGAAGCAAATGAAATGTGTAAAGAATCAGGGGAAGATATAATAAAATAGATTAGGGCCATCCATAAAGAAATACCAGAAGATGCAGCCAAATAGTTTGTGGCATTCAGAGAAGAAATCATTAAATCATGGAAAGAAATAAAAGAAACAAAGAAATGTTCAATGAAACAGGGGAGGAATTGAAGGAAAATACAGTCAGACATGTGAAGGAAATCAATAAAACAGTTCAAGATTTGAAGGTGGAATTGAAAAAAATAAAGAAAACACAAATGGAAGAAATCATGGATAGGGAGAACCTAGGAAAGAAAACAGGAAATACAGGAGTAAGCATAACCAACAGACTACAAGAGATGGAAGAAAGACTCTCAGGTGTGGAGGATACAATAGAATAAATTGATGTATCCATAAAAGAAAATAATAAATCTAAAAAAATTCCTGACACAAATCATTCAAGAAATCCAAGACAACATAAAAAAAAAAAACAAAAAAAAAAACTAAGAATAATAGAGGAAAAAGAAGATTCTCTTCTCTAAGGCCCAGAAAATATTTTCACCAAAATCATAGAAGAATATTCCCCAACTTAAAAGAGAGGCCTAAAAGAATACCAGAAGCCTGTGGAACACATAATAAATTAGAACAGAAAAGAAAATACTCCTGTCACATAATAATCAAAACAGTAAGTATACAAAACAAACAAAAATATAAAAGCTGCTAAGGAAAAAGGTCAAGTAACATATAATGGCAAACCCATCAGAATCACTCCCAACTTCTCAACTGAAACTATGAAAGCCAGAAGGGCATGGACAGATATCACACAGACACTAAGAAAACACAGATGTCAGCCTAGGCTACTGTACCCAGCAAAACTATCAGTCCTCATAGACAGAGGAAACAACATATGCAATGACAAAAACAAATTCTAACAATTTCTACACACAAATTCAGGGTTACAGAAGATACTAGAAGGGAATTACAACCCAGGAAAACTAACTACTTTCAAGAAAACACAGGAAATAATTAGCCTCACTACAGCAAAACAAAAGTAGCCAAACACACAAACACAGTACCATAGCCAACATCAATATCAAAGGATCTAACAGCCACTGGTCATTAATATCCCTCAATACCAATAGTCTCAATTCTCAAAAAAAAAAAAAAAGACGCAGCCTAACAGAATAGATGCATAAACAAGATGCAGCACTGTGTTGTGAACTAAGGTACAATGATAGACCTTACCTGAGGGTAAAGGGCTGGAAGACAGCTTTCCATGCAAATGGACCCAAGAAGCAAGCAAGAGTAGCCATTCTAATATCTGATAAAGTAGACTTTTAACTAAAATTAATAAAACAAAATAGACAAGGACATTTCAAACTCATCAAGGGAAAATTTCAACAGGAAGACATCACAATCCTGAAGAAATCCAAACAATAATTAAGTCTGACTTTAAAAGCCTATATGCCACAAAATTTGAAAATCTAAATGAAACAGATAATTTTCCTGAGAGATTCCATATGCTTAATCTGAATCAAGACAGAGTAAATCAATCTAATCATCCTGTATCCTCTAAGGAAATAGAAGCTGTCATCAAAATCTCCTAAAAACCCTAGAAAAAGAAAAAGATGAAGATACACCAAAAAGGTGTAGACTACTGGAAATAAAGTGATGGCTGAAAACAATCAATTAGAAATAAAAAAAAAAAAAACAATTTGAAGAATCAATGAAACCAAGAGCTAATTCTTTGAGAAAATCAACAAGATAGAAAACCCTTAACCAAACTTACTATAAGGCAGAGAGACACCATCCAACTCAATAAAATCAGAAATGAAAAGGAGACTAACTATATACACTCAAGAAATCCAAACGATCATTAGGACTTACTTCAATATTGTACATGCCACAAAATTTGAAAATCTAAAAGAACTTGACAATTTTCTTGATCTATTCCACAGAGCAAAGATGAATCAAGACCAGGTAAATCAATTAAATAGTACTATATAACCTAAGGCAATAGAAGTGGTCCTCCAAATCTTCCATCCAAAAAAATCCCAGGACCAGATGATTTCAACACAGAATGCTATGAGATCTTCAAAGAAGAGCTAACCCCAGATCTCTTCAAACCATCCACAAAATAGTAACAGAAGGAACACTATCAAACTAATTTCACAAAGCCACAGTCACCTTGGTACCTAAACCACACAGAGACCCAACAAAGAAAGAGAATTTCAGGCCAATCTCCCTTAAGAACATTGATGCAAAAATACTCAAAAAAATACTTGCAAACCGAATAGAAGAACACATCAAAGATATCATCCACTATGACCAAGTAGGCTTCATCCCACCATATTAACAAACTGTAAGAAAATAACCACATGATAATCTCCTTAGATGCTGAAAAAGCATTTGACAAAATCCAACATCCATTCATGTTTAAAATATTGGAGCGATCAGGGATAAAAGGCACAATTCTAAACATAGTAAAGGCAATATACAGTAAAACTATAGCCAACATCAAACTCAATAGAGAGAAACTTAAAGCAACCCCACTAAAATCAGGGACAAGGCAATGCTGTCCACTCTCTCTGTATCTCTTCAACATATTTCTTGGAGTTCTTGTTAGAGCAATAAGATAGTTGAAGTAGATCAAGTGGATACAATTTGGAAGTGAAGAAGTCAAAATATCACTATTTGTAGATGATATGATAGTATCCGTGAGTGACCCCAAAAATTCTACCAGAGAACTCCTACAGCTGATAAACACATTCATCAAAGTGGCCAGAGACAAAATTAACTCAAAACACTCAGTATCCCTCCTGTATACAAAAGACAAAAGGGCTGAGAAAGAAATTAGGGAAAAAACACTCTTCACAATAGCAACAAATGACATAAAGTATTTTGGTGTAACCCTAACCAAGCAAGTCAATGTCTTGTATGAAAAAAAATTTCAAGTCTCTGAAGAAAGAATTAGAAGATGTCAGAAGATGGAAAGATCTCCCATGCTCATGGCTTGGCAGGATTAACATAGTAAAAATGGCCATCTTACCAAAACCAATCTACAGATCCAATGCAATTCCCATCAAATTAACAACACAATTCTTTAAAGAACTTAAAGGAAAAATTCTCAACTCTCAACTTCATATACAAAACAAGAAACTCAGAATTGCTAAAACAATCCAGAATAAAAGATATTCTGGAGGTATGTCCAACCCTATTCTAAAGCTGTACTAAGAAGCAACAGTAACAAAAACTGCATAGTACTGGCGGAGCAATGGACCCCAATAGAAGACCCAGAAATAAAAATTCAAATAGATCCATACTTATAATGCACAAAACTAAAGTCCATGTGGATCAAAGACCTCAACATAAAACTAGACACATTAAATTGGGTAGAAGAAAAAGTGTAGAAGACCCTAGAAATTATTGACAGAGGAGACAACTTCCTAAACAGAACACCAACAGCAGTCTCTAAGAGCAACAATCAATAAATGGGACTTCATGAAATGGAAAAGCTTCTGTAAAGCAAAAGACACCATCATCAAAACAAAGCAAATGCCTACAGATTGGAAAAGAATCTTCACTAACCCTTTTTTCTGAAAGAGGGCTAATATCCAGTATACATAAAGAACTAAAGTTGAAAAGCAACAAACCAAGTAATCTAATTAGGAAATGGGGAACAGAGCTGAACAGAGAATTCTCGATAGAGGAATATCGAATGGCAGAGAAACACTTAAAGAAATGCTCAATATCATTAGCCATCAGGGAAATGCAAAACAAATTGACCCTGAGATTTCACCTTGCAAACATCAGAATGGCCAAAATAAAAAACTCAAGTGACAACACATGCTGGAGAGGTTGTTGAGAAAGGAGAACTCTCCTCCACTGCTGGTGGAATATAAACTGTACAACCACTCTGGAAATCAATCTGCACTTTCTTAGACAACTAGGAATTGTGCTTCTTCAAGATCCAGCCATACCACTCCTAGGCATATACCGAAAAGAGGCTCAAGTACACAATAGAGCTGGGTGTTTTAAGGTCAATCTCTGCATATTATCACACTGTGGGTCTCTATGCATTACCATTTCATGCAGATGGAAGCATCTCTGTGGATCCAAGAACATGACACTGATATATCAGTTGAAGGCAGAGAGCAACATATTTTAATGACAACAGCCTTGGTTGCTTGAAAATTTCTTTAGGATGCCTTGGCCCTACAACACAATTTATTGTTCCTAAATCCCCAAACTGGAATAATGGTTTGGTAAGACTAAATAATCCCCAAACTGGAATAATCGTTTGGTAAGACTAAACGGCCTATTGGAACTTTATCCTCCACTATTAGGAGATCTCCTGATAAGTGAATACATACCATATTTGCCTTTCTGATTTTAGTTACTTCACCCAGGATGATTTTTCCTGCTTCCATCCTTTTGCCTGAAAATATCATGATGTCATTTTATTAGCTGAATAATACTCCACTAATGAATTATGCCACATTTTCCACAAAGGAGATTTTTCAATACTATATTTAGGCCTTCAATGTTGCTGGATTTTAATCATTGTGTTGAACAACAAATTATCAATATAACTATGTTCTTTTAGCATAGAAGTCCCTCCATCTTCTTCCACTACCTGCTGATTTGAAATGTAATGTTCCCTTGAAGCTCATCTATTTTTTCACGTTTAGTCCTGGGTGAGAAAATATATGAGAAGGGTTAGGATTTATGGCCTTATAAGATACTATAATTCCTATTTGAGTTATATTTTAGGAGGGTTTACTTTGAGGTTGATATGCCAATGAAACTGACCAGAGAGAATGGAGTGTCTGTCTCTTTCACTTTTTATGTGTTTCTTTTTGTCTTGGTCCCTCCATTTCTGAATCCATCTTTCTAGCTCTTTCTCTGTCTCTCTCTGTCTCCCTTTCTCTAACTTGTACTTATGGTTCATTATGAAGAGCTCTCAGCTCTGCTGAAGGACTACAACAAGGTAACTGCATGCTGATATGACATCCTGGATGGTCAGTGTAAAAATATCATAATGTTACTAACAAGGTCCCAATTAAATGCTTTATTTCAAAGAGTTGCCTTGGTCAGGGAGTGTTTTCAACTTAAGTAATTCACTGTCTGAGGACACATCTGTGCATTTAACAAATAATAAGGGAATCTGTGATGATGTGAAAGTCACATGTTAAGGACACATGAATTTATTGATGAACATTGGAAAAAAATATGTGACAACTTTTCTGAACTAATATTCTTGGAAACAGGAACTGTCATCTGTGGGTTGTGTGCTTTCAGATGCCCAGATTGAGGCATGTAGGGCTTCTCAGCCTTTCTCTCAAACAAACTGTCCATTTATCCATTTTTAGTAACTGGCTCCTGAAACTCTTACTGTTTCATGACATCATTCTCCCTCTCAGCCAATCAGCTCATGAGAGAATCTTGAGTTTTCCATGGAGATGAGTAAACATACTTTCCTCAGTGTCCAGTATATTTGATCCTGTGCAAATGTGACTTGTTCTTGTGAAACCCAGAAAGCCTTTATCTCATCCCTTATTCAGATCCCACACTTTTACTCCTGTATACCTTTGTGAAAAATGTCAGGTAGGAAATGAAACATTAATGTTTATTTAATTGGACAGCTTCCTAAGTAGGGAAGCTTCAAAGTGATGTGGGATTAAGGGGAATGTACCAAATGGCAAGGTGGACTTCTATTGTTGACTTGGTTCTGAAATTTCCCAGGTTGTGACTTTGAACTAGCCAGTTATGTGTGTACTCACTAAATCTGCCTTCACATTCTTATTGATATAATAGGCTGGAAAGGCCTATGGTCCCTGGTGTATTGAGTCTTTAAGAGCAGAAAAACTGAAGGAAAACAGACCATTCCTGGGACTAGTTTGACTGAAACAGAGAAAGATAGGTGAGAGTAAAAGAAGAACTGAGGGGCAATAAACTTTTACTGCTGGTGCTATTCCACATTAATGTTCTCAGCCCTCTATGAGAGGATTGCCTTGGCTTACATGACCAGATCAGCATCTCTTTCCTACACAGTGGTCAGTGAGCAATTCTCATGGTTTTGGGGTTTAAAGTTAAAACTGGGCATTCAGGATAGAGAAATGTGTCCTTCTTATATGCCTAGGACATAAGAGCAGCTGTGTGTCCTGCCGTGGTCCTCTAGACAATCCATCTAAATGTATTTTAATGCTAGGACTGCTCCTTCAGAGGTACCACCTGAGCTCATGGGATGTGAGGTACCTGTGTAACCACTAGTTCATAGCTATGATTCTCTGCTACATAATGAGGTTCTGGAAAGCATGCCTTACACAGTAAAACTCCTCCTTTTGCAGAATATTTTCTCCATGTTAAAAGCCATTGTAAAAGTTGTCAAAATATTTTTTTTTGCTTATGTTGGAATTTGATATACATTACACTCCTTTTCCTATGCTCCCAAGTTCAAATTCATACCGTTTCACACTAATTTTTTTTTCTTTAAAATACTTCAGTTTTAGTATGTGGTGTTCATATACTCATTGGAACATGATCAGAGTCTCAGTTCCAAGTCTCTTAAAGAAAAATGAAATCATCCTTACTGCACCTTTCTACCACCCCCAAGAAGAAGTCATTAATCCTGAAGAGCTCTATACTTCAGCACCTTGATCACAGTTTGTCTTATGTGTTTATTTATTATGATTTGTTCATTTTATCCCTATAATGCCTCTACTCTCTTTTCTGTCCATTCTGATCCACCCTACTTATTCTACCCCTATGCCCTTTTTCTATATCTCTGATTGGGGAGATCCACCTCCTGCTTCTGTCTGACCCTAGCTTATCAGTACTCATCAATGCTACCTGTATCATCTTCCTCTGCAGCCAGATTCTCAGGACATTTTTTTCCTTTGGTCTTCAATTCCTGGTAGTTATGAAAATCTTTATGCCTTCTCTCCTGCAGCTTTCCAAGAGCTCTGAGGGGAGGGAGGATTTCATAGGGAAAACCCATTTAGAGCTGTGTGTTTAAAGTTCTCTCTCTGCATAATATTGGTCTGTGGTTTCTTCATGCATCCAATTTGGTACAGAAGGAAGCAAATCTGTGAATCCAAGAACATGGCACTGAACTATCAGTTGGTTGCAGAGACCAACATATATTTAATAACAACAGCCTGGGTTGCTTGAAAATTTCTGTAGGATGCCATGCCCCTACAATTTAATTAACTGCCAGCTAATTCCCCTAGCAGAACACTGGTTGGTTCACAGTATATTGCCTATTGGAACTTTGCCCCCAACACTTAGGAGACCTCCTAATGTGTGAATACATACCATATAAGTCTTTCTTCATGTTAGTTACTTCACCCAGGATGATTTTTCCTGGTTCCATCCTTTTGCTTAAAAATGTCATCTGTCATTTTGTTAGCTGAATAATACTCCCTTATGGAAATATTCCACATTTTCCCCAAAGGAGATTGTCAGTCCTGTTCTTTAGTCCTTTGAAATTTCTGGAAATTTAATCATTTTTATTGAATGTCAGACTATCAGGATAACTATGTACTTTTAGCCTAGAAGTCCCTCTATCTTTTTACACTTCCTGATGATTTGAATTACAGTGTCTGCTTAAAGCTCATCTGTTTACATGTTGAGTTGCCAGTGAGGAAATGTCTGGCAAAGTTTAGGGGGTATGACCTTGTTAGATAATATAATTCCTATTGGATTATATTATACGAGGGAGTTCTTGGAGGTTGATAAGCCAATGAAAGTGAGCAGACAGAATTGGGTTTCTGTCTCTCAGTCTGTTCCTATATATCATTGTTTCTGTTCTTCTTGGTCTCTCTATATCTGAATCTGTCTCTCTAGCTATTTCTCTCTGTGTCTCTCTGCTTGCCATTTGTGGTTCAGTATGAAAAGTTTTAGTTTGCTGAAGGACTACAACAAGATGACTATTTGCTGATGTGACATCCTGTATGATCTCTGTAAAAATATCATGATGTCATTTTTTTTAGTTGAATAATACTCCATTATGTACATATTCCACATTTTCCCCAAAGGAGATTGTCTATCCTGTACTTCATTCCTTGGAAGATACTGGGACTTTAATCATTGTATTGAAAGAGGAAATATCAGGATAACTGTGTTCTTTTTACCTAGATATACCTCTATCTTCTTCTAGTTCCTGTTTATTTGAATTTCAGAGTCCATTTGAAGCTCATCTATATACATGTTTAGTCCCCAGTGAGGAAATGTCTAGGAAGGATTAGGAGGTATGGCCTTGTTAGATAATAGCATTCCATTTATTTCCCTAATTTCTTTCTCAGCTCATTTGTATTTTGTATAAAGCAGGGCTACTGATTATTTCTGAGTTTATTTTTTTATCCAGACACTTTGCTGAAGGAAATTATTAGCTGTAGGCCTTCCCTGATAGATTTTTGGTTTTACGCAGGTATACTATCACATCATTTGCAAATAGTGATATTTTTGTTTTTATTTCTTCCTTTCCAAATTGTATCCCCTTGATCTCCTTCAGTTGTCTTATTGCCCTAGCAAGAAATTTCAGAACTATGTTGGAGAAATATGGAATGAGTGGACATGTTTGCCTTGTCCCTGATTAATGTAGAATTGCTTTAAGTTTCTCTTAGTTTATTTTGATGTTTGCTGTACGCTTGCTCTATGTTCATTTACTATATTTAGATAAGTGCCTTGTATCCCTGATCTCTCCTATGTGTTAAAAATGAATGGATATTGGATTGTGCCAAATGCTTTTTCAGCATTGAAGGAGATTATCATGTGGTTTTTTTCTTCAGTTTGTTAATATGGTGGACCACATTGATGGATATCCATATATTGAGCCACCCCTGCATACCGGAGGTGAAGTCTACTTGGTCACAGTTGATGATATCTTTGATGTGTTCTTGTATTAGGTCAAAGACATAAAGTATCTTGGTGTGACCCTAACCAAGCAAGTCAAAGAATATATGAAAAAAAAAAAAACTGAAGTCTCTGAAGAAAGAATTAGAAGAAGAAGTTGGACAGATGTGCCCTGGTCATTGGCTTGGCAGGATTAACATTGTAAAACTGACCATCTTACCAAAAGCAATCTACAGATTCAATGCAATTCCCATCAAATTACCAACACATTTTTGTACAGACCATGAAAGAAAAATTCTCAACATAATATTGAAAAACAAGAAACCAAGAATTGCTAAAACAATGTTCTACACTTAAAGGTCTTCTAAAGGTAGCTCCATCCCTGATCTCAAGTTGTATTATAGAGCAACAGTAATAAAAATTGCAAGGTACTGTCATAGAAACACAATGGTTGATCAATGGCACCAAATAAAAGACCCATAAATAAACCCACACACTTGTGGATAGCTTATTTTTGACAAAGATTCCAAAACCAAATAAAGGAAAAAAGACATTATCTTCAGCAAATAGTGCTGGTCTAACTGGATGTCTACATGTAGAAAAATTCAAATAGATCCATACTTACCACCCTGCACAAAACTAAAGTCCAAATGGATCAAAGACCTCAACATAAAACCAGACACATTAAATTGGTTAGAAGAAAAAGTGGGGAAGAGCCTTGAACACATACAGGAGACAACTTCCTGAACAGAACACCAACGGCACAGGTTCCAAGAGCAACAATTAGTAAATGGGACCTCATGAAACTGAAAACTTCTGTAAAGCAAAGACACTGTCATCAAAAGAAAACAAATACCTACAGATTGGGAAAGACTCTTCATAAACCCTGTATGTGACAGAGGGCTAACATCCAGTATATATAAAGAACTAAAGAAGTTGAAAAGCATCAAATCAAGTAATCCAATCAAAATATGGGCAACCTAGCTAAACAAGGAATTCTTGATAGAGGAATATCAGAATATCAAATCGCAGAGAAACACTGAAATAAATGTTCAACTTTATTAGCCATCAAGAAAATGCAAATTAAAACAACCCTGAGATTTCACCTTACACCTATCAGAATTGCCAAGTTCAAAAACTCAAGTGATAAGACATACTGGAGAGGTTGTGGAGAAAGGAAACCCTCTTCCACTGCAGGTGGGAATGTAAACTTGTACAGCCATTCTGGAAATCAATCTGGTGCTTCCTCAGATAGCTAGGAATAGCGCCTCCTCAAAATCCAGCTATAATTCTCCTAGACATAAATACAAAAGTGGCTCAAGTATACAATAATGACATTTGCACACCTATGTTTGCAGGAGCTTTATTTGTAACATCCAGAACCTGGAAACATCTCAGATGCCCCCCAACTGAAGAATGGGTACAGAAATTGTGGTATATCTACTCAATGAAATATTACTCAGCAATAGAAAACAAGGAAATCATGAAATATGCAGGTAAATGGTGGGAACTGGAAATGAGCTATCCTAGAATGATAAAGACACACACGGTATATACTCATCCATATAAACATTTAATATAGGATAAACGTACTAAATCTGTACAACAAGAGGTAGGACTCTGGCTAACATGCTCAATCCCCATCCCAAAAGAAAAAGAGTATGGACATCAGAAGAAGGAGAAAACAGGGAACAAGTTAGGAGCCTACCACAGAGGGTCTCTGTAAGGCTCTGCCATGCAAACTATCAAAGCAGATGCTGAGATTTTTGGCCCAGGGTTTGGCAGCGTGCATGGAATCTAATGAAAGAATTGGGAAATAGTAAGATCTGGAGAGTACAAGAGCTCCACAATCAACAGAACCAAAAAATCTGAGCACAGATTTCTTTCCAGAGACTCACACTCCAACCAAGTACTATGCATTAGATAACCTAGAACTCCTGCACAGATATAGCCTATCGCATTTCATTCCCATTGGGCTCCATAGTAATGGGAAGAGGGACTGCCTCTGACATGAACTGATTGGCCTGCTCTTTGTAAACCACACTTTGATCTTAGAGAAGCCTTAACAGTCCACAGAGGAAGACAATGCAGCCACTCCTGATGAGATGTGATAGAGTAAAATCAGAAGGAAGAAGAAGTCCTCCCCTATCAGTGGACTTGGGGAGGGACATGAGTGGACAAATTGGAGTGATGGTGGGATTGGGAGGGAAGAGTGAGGAGTTTATGGAGAGCTTCAAAGTGAATAGAGTATAACTAATAAAAATTAAAATAATATTATAAAATATAATTCCTTTTGGTGTTATATTATAAGAAGGTCTGCTAGAAGGTTGATATGCAAATGATAGTGAACAGACAGAATGGCGTCTCCATATCTCTGTCTCTATTAATTTATATCTTTGTTTCTGTAAGTTTCTGTCTTCATATTTCTGAATCTGCTTCTCTAGCTCTTTCTCTCTCTTGCTCTCTCTGCCACATGCTCTCTTGCTGCTGCTTGTGGCTAAGTAAGAAAAGCTCTCAAATCTGCTGTAGGACTACAAGAAGATTACTGCTTGCCAATATGACATCATGGATATTCTCTGTAAAAATATAAGTAAGGTCCCAATTAAGCACTTTGTGTTCAAAGATTAGCCATTGTCAGGGGAGCATTTTCACAGTAAGAAGTTCAATGACTGAGGACATATATGCATTTAACAAATAATAATAGAATCTGTGATAATGTGAAACTGGTGACTTTATAAAAGACCACTTGAAAGTAATATATGACACTTTTCCTGAACTAAGAATCTTGGACACAAGAAGTGTCGTCTCTGGGTTTGGGCTTTCATCTGTCCAAATTGAGGGATATAGAGCTGTTCAGCCTTTCTTTCAAGCAAGCTGTTCACTTGGCCCTTTTTAATAACTGGCACCTGAAACTTACTGGCTTTCATCTGTTGCATGATATCATTCTCCTTCTCAGCCAATCAGTACCTGAGAGAATTTTGGGGTTTCCATGGAGATGAGTAAACAAACATTCCTTAGTGTCCTGTATCTTTGATCCTGTACAAATGTGACTTTTTCTTGTGAAAACAAACAAGCCTTTATCTCATCCCTTTTTCCATATCTTACACCTTTAATCCTGTTTACCGCTGTGACAATGTTAGGTAGGAAATGAAACTTTAATGTTTATTTCATTGTACAGCTTCCTAAGTAGGGAAGCTTCAAAGTCATGTGAGATTAACGGGAATGTATAGAATGACAAGGTGGTCTCCTACTGGGCTCTTGGATCTGAAAAATCCTAGGTTATAACTTTCAGCTGAGCAGTTATTCATGTTCTCAGTAAATGTACCTTCACATTCTTATTGATGTAATTGGCTGGGGTTCCGTGTGGTATTGAGAATTTAAGGGCAGGGAAAAAAGAAGGAAAGCAGACAGTTCCTGGGACTGGTGTGGCTGAAAGAGAGAAAGATTGCTATATGTAAAAAGGAGAACTGAAGGGCAATAAACTATTTGACACCTGGGGTTGTTGCACACTATTTTTGGCAAACTCCTATGAATTGGGCTGCCTTGGCTGATCTGGCTGTTTTTTCTCAGTGGCCAGTAAGAAACCATACTGGTCCTGGGGTTTACAATTAAAACTGGTCATTTAGGACTGAGAAATGGGTCCCTGTTATATGGCTAGTACATAAGAGCAGAAGTGTTTCTTGATGTTGTCCTCCAGACAAACCATGTAAACGTAGTATTAGTGCCACAACTGCCTGTTCAGAAGTGCCCACTGAGCTCATGGGGTCTGAGGTAGCTGGGTAAGCACTAGTTCATGGCTGGGATTCTCTGCTACATAATGAGTTCCTGGAAAGCATGCCATTTAAAATCAAAATCTGCCCATATTAAGCGGAATCTCTTCACCATGTTAAAAGTCATTTTAAAAGTTGCCAACATATTATTTTTATTTATTATGTGGGAAATTCATATAATATAGATTATACTCCTTTTCCATTGATGCCAGGTTTAAACTCCTACCCAGGAGTCACACTGACTTTTTTTTCTTTGAAATACATCAGTCCTAGTATGTGCTGTTCACATAATCATTGGAAAAAGATCAGAATCTCAGTGTCAAGTCCTCTAAAGAAAACTGAGTTCATCCTTGTCGCACATTGTCACCGACACTAAGAAGAAGCCATCTGACCTGAAGAGCTCTATACTTCATCACCTGTTCACAGTTTTTCTTATGTATTTATTTATTACAATTAGGTCACTTTGTACCCACTCTGCTGCCCCTTCCCTCTTCACCTTCCAGTCCTTCCTACCCTCCTCCTTCTATCCCTATGGACTTTTTCTAGTTTCCTGATTGGGGACATCCTCCTACCCCTTCCATCTGACTCTAGTTTAGGAGTTCTCATCTAGGCTGGCTGCATTTTCTTCTTCTGTGGCCTGATTCTCAGGGCATTGTTCTTGTGTCCTCAATTCTCTCTAATTATGACCCTCTTCCTGCCTCCTCTATTGCAAACTTTCCAGAGCTCTGAGTGGAGGGAGAATTTCATAGGAAAATCCCATTTAGAGCTATGTGTTTCAAGGTCTCTCTCACTGCATATCATATTCTGGGTGTCTGTATGCTATCCCATTTGATGCAGAAGGAAGCATCACTTTGGATGCAAGAACATGACACTGATCTATCATTTGAGGGCAGAGAGCAACATATTTTAACAACAACAGCCTTGTTTGTTTGAAAATTTCCATAGGATACCCTGTCCCAACAAATCAATTAACAGCTACTAAATCTCACTAGTGGAATACTGGCTTGTTTACAATAGATTGCCTATTGGAATTTTATCCTCCACAATTAGGCGACCTCCTAATATGTGAATGCATACCATATTTGTCTTTCTGCATGTTAGCTACTTCACCCAGGATGATTTTTCCTGGTTCCATCCCTTTGTTTAAAAATATCATATGTCATTTTCTTACCTGAATAATACTCCCTTTTGGAAATATTCCACATTTTCCTCAAAGGAGATGGTCAGTTTATTCTTTAGTCCTTGGAATTTTCTGGGATTTTAATCATTGTATTGAATGACAGACTATCATGATAACTATGTTCTTTTAGCCTAGATGTCCCTCTATTGTCTTCCACTTCCTTGTGATTTGAATTGCAATGTCCTGGGGCATCAACCCGCATGCAATCAGACATGCTCTTCTCTGGGTCCAAAGCGGCTGACTCCCCTTAAGCCCATCTATTTACATGTTTAGTCCCAGTGAGGAAATGTCTGGGAGTATTAGGAGGTATGGCCTCGCTAGATAATATAATTCCTGTTGGAGTTATAATATAGGAGGGTGTGCTTTGAGGTTGATACGCCAATGGAATTTACCAGACAGAATGAAATCTCTGTCACTCAGTCTCTATCACTTTATATATTTGGTTCTTTCGGTCTTGGCCTCACTATCTAAATCTGTCTATCTAACTTCCTCTCTCATTTTCTTTCTATATACCTCTCTCTGCCTGAATCTTATGATACAGTATGAAAAGCTGTCAGTTCTCCTGAAGTACTACAAAAAGATGACTGTTTGCACTGGTGTACATAGATGGAATCTTTAAAAACATAAGTAAGATCCCAATTAAACACTTTGTGTTCAAAGATTTGCCTTTCTCAGGGAGCATTTTCCCAGTAAGTATTTCACTGACTGAGGGCATATCTGCGCTTCTAACAAATAATAATGAAATCTGTTATAATGTGAAACTCATATGTCAAGGGCATATCACTTTATTAATAAACACTTGAAAAACCTATTTGACAATTTCCCTGAACTAAGAGTCTTGGACACAGGTACTGACATCTCTGGGTTATTCTTTGAGTTTTCCAGATTGAGGCATGTAGGGCTGCTCAGCCTTTCTCTCAACCAGGCTGTCCACTTGGCCCTTTTAGTAACTGGCTCCTGAAAGTTTTACTGGCTTTCACCTTTTGCATGAGATCATTCTCCCTCTCACACATTCAGCACCTTGAGATAATCTTGAGGTTTCCATGGAGATGAGTTAACAAACTTTCCTCAGTGTTCAGTATCTCTGATCCTCTGCCCCCGTGACTTTTCTTGGGAATCCGAAAAAGTCTTATCTCATCCTTTTATCCAGATTACACACCTTTACTCTTTTTACCTCTGTAACAATATCAGATAGGAAATGAAAATTTAATGTTTATTTAATTGGACAGTTTCCTATGTAGGGAAATTTCAAAGTGATGTGGGATTAAGGGGAATGTTCCAAATAACAAGGTTGACTACACTTGTGGATTTGTTTCTGAAACTTCCTAGGTTGTGACTTTGAACTAACCAGTTACTTGCATACACTCTAAATGTACCTTCACATTCTTATTGATATAATAGGCTGGCAGGGTCTAGGGTTCCCTGGGGTATTGAGTCTTTAAGAGCAGGGAAAAGAGAAGGAACTAGACAATTTCTGGGTCTGGTTTGGCTGAAACAGAGATAGATTGGATGAGAGTAAATGGAGAAATGAGGGGCAAGATATTATTTGACAGCTGGTGTTCTTCTACACTAGTATTGCCAACCTCCATGAGCACAGTTTTCTTGGATGACCTGGCAAGATCTGTAGCTCTTTCCTACTCTTGGTCCAGTGAGGAACCCTCTTAGTCCTGGGCTTTACAGTTAAAACTAGGCCGACAGGGCAGAGAAATTGTTCCGTGTTATATGCCTAGGACACAAGAGCAGCTGTGTTTCCTGGTGTGGTCCTCCAGATATACCCTCTGAATGTAGTGTTATATAATGCATCAGGAATGCTTGATCCAAAACGCCACCAAAGCTCATGAGGTTAAGGTAGCTGAGTAAAACTAGTTCATGGCTACAATTCTCTGCTACATAATGAGTTCTTGGAAAGCATGCCTTACAAAATCAAACTCTGCACTCCTTGAGAGGAATCTTTTCTCCATGTTAAAAGTCAAGTTGTCAACATGTTATTTTTATTGATTATGTGTGAATTCCATATATACTACTTTTCCATTGCTCCCAAAGTTCAAATTCCTTCCCATGTGTCAGAGTAAAACTTGTTTTCTTTAAAATACATCAATTTAAGTATGTGTTTTTCTTCTACTCATTGGAACATGATCAGAGTGTCCATGCAAGGTCCCTTAAAGAAACCTGGGTTCATCCTTGTCACTCCTTGGGATGACCACCAAGAAGAATCCATTAGTCCTGAAGAACTCTGTGCTTCATCCCCTTGATCACAGTTTTTCTTATGTTTTTATTTATTATGGTTTGGTCAATTTGTATCTCCTCTGTTCCCCCTTTTTCCTTGCAACCCCACCTACACTCCTTTTTCTACCTATAGGACCTTTCTCTATTTCCCTGAAAGGTGAGGTACTCCTTCCCTTTCTATCTGACCCTAGCTTATCAGGTCTCATCAGTGCTGGGAGTATCCTGTTCCTCTTCAACTTGATTCATAGGGCATTGTTCTCCTTGTGTTCTGAATTGTCTCTACTTATGACATTCTTCTTGCCTCCTCTATTTTAGGGTTCCCAGATCTCTGAGGGGAGGTAGAATTTCATAGGGAAATCCCTTTCAGTGCTGGATGTTTTAAGGTCTCTCTGTGCATAATATTAGACTGTTGGTTTCTGTATGCAATCCCATTTGATGCAGAAGGAAACATCTCTGTGGATACAAGATTATGGCACTGTCTCTATTATTTGAGGGCAGACAGCAATATACTTTAATAACAACAGCCTGGTTGCTTGAAAATTTCCATAGGATGGCCTGGCACAACAACTCAATTCATTGCCTCCCAAACTCCCTAGTGGAAGACTGATTTGGTCATGATAGATGGCCTATGGAATTTTATCCAGCACTATTAGGAGACTTCCTAATAAAGGGAACATTTAACATATTTGTCTTTCTACATTTATTTACTTCACCTAGGATGGTTTTCCTGGTTCCATCCATTTGGCTGAAAACATCGTTTTCTTACGTGAATAATACTTCGTTATGGAAATATTCCACATTTTCCCCAAAGGAGATTGTCAGTCTTGTTCTTTAGTCCTTGGAAGTTTCTGGGAAATTAATCATTGTTATGAATGACAAACCATTATAATAACTATGTTCATTTAGCCTAGAAGTCCCTCTATCTTTGTAAACTTCCTTGTGATTTGAGTTGCAATTCCCATTGAAGCTCATCTATTTACATGTTGAGCCCCAAGGAGGAATTGTCTGGGAAGTATTAGGAGTTATGGCCTTGTTATATAATATAATTCCTAATAGAGTTGTAATATAGGAATGTGTGCTTTGAGGTTGATATGCCAAAGAAAGTGGCCAGACAGAATGGAGTCTCTCTCTCTCTCTCTCTCTCTCTCTCTCTCTCTCTCTCTCTCTGTCACACTATATCTTTTTTCTGTTGGTCTAGGTCTCTCTATTCCTGAATCTTTCTCTCTAGCTCTTTCTCTCTCGTCTCCCTCTGTGTGTCTGCTGCTTGTGGTTCAGTATGAAAAGCTCTAAGTTTTGCTGAAGGATGACATCCTGGATGGTCTCTATAAAAATATAAGCATGGCCCCAATTAAGTGCTTTTGTTCGAAGAATTGCCTTGCTCAGAGAGCATTTTTACAGTAAGTAATTCATTGACTGAGGAGGTATTGTGTGTATTATCAAATATTAATCAAATCTGTGTTAAGGTGAAATTCACAGGTCAATTTGACATGTGACTTTTTAATGATCACTTGAAAGAAATATTTGACACTTTTTCTGAACTAAGAGTTTGGATACAGCATATTGGTTGTGTGCTCTTAGCTGTCCAGATTAATGCATGTGGTGCTGCCCAGCCTTTCACTCAAGCAGGCTGTCCACTTGGACCTTTTAATAACTGGCTCCTGAAAGTCTTAATTGCCTTCACCTGTTGCATGGCATCATTCTCCTTCTCAGCCAATCAGTACCTGAGAGACTCTTGAGTTTTCCATGGAGGTGAGTAAAAAAAACAAACAAACAAACAAACAAAAAAAACTTTTCTCAGTGTACAGTATCACTCATCTTTTGCAAATGTGACTTTTTCTTGTGAAACCCAGCAAGCCTTTATCTCATCCCTTTATCCGGATCCCACACCTTTAGTCCTGTTTTCCTCTGAGACAATGTCAGATAGGATATGAAACTTCGATGTTTATTTAATTGTATACCTTCCTAAGTAAGGAAAATACAAAATAATGTGAGATTAAGTGGAATGTACAGAATTACAAGGTGGTCTCTTCCTGTGGTCATGGATCTGAAATTGTGACTTTGAACTGAGCAGTTATTTATGTTCTCACTAAATATACCTTCACATTCTTATTGGTATGATAGGCTAACATTGATATAATAGGCTAAAAGGGACTAGGGTTACTTGGGGTATTGAGTCTTTAAGAACAGGGAAATGAGAATTAAACCAAACAATTCCTCAGACTGGTGGGCTGAAACAGAGAAATTTTGGTGAGTGTAAAAGAAGAACTATGGGGCAGTAAACTCTATGAGAGTGGGTGCTGTTCCACACTAGTTTTGGCAACCTTCTGTGAGCTGGGCTGCCTTAGGTGACCTGGCTAGATCAGCAGCTGTGTACTACTCACTGGTCAGTGAAAAATACTCCTGGTCCTGGGGTTTACAATTAAAACTGGTCACTTAGGACAGAGAAATGGGTCCTTGTTATATGGCTAGGACATAGGAGCAAAAGTGTTTCTTGATGTTGTCCTCCAGACAAACCATGTAAATGTAGTGTTAGTTCCATGACTGCTTGTTCAGAAGTGCCCACTGAGCTCATGGGGTCTGAGGTGGCTGGGTAAGCACTAGTTCATGGCTAGGATTCTCTGCTACAAAATGAGTTCCTGGAAAGCATGCCATTCAAAATCAAAATCTGCCCATATTAAGCGGAATCTCTTCACCATGTTAAAAGTCATTTTAAAAGTTGTCAACATATTATTTTTATTGATTATGTGGGAAATTCATATAATATACATTAAACTCCTTTTTCATTGATCCCAAGTTCAAATTCCTATCCAGGAGTCACACTAATATTTTTTTCTTTAAAATACATCAATTGAAATATGTGTTGTTCATATACTCATTGGAACACGATCAGAGTCTCAGTGCCAATTCCCTTAAAGAAAACTAAATTCATCATTGCAGCATTCTGTCACCAACACCAAGAAGAAGCCATCAGTCCTGAAGAGCTCTGTATCTCACCACTTTGTTCACAGATTTTCTTATGTATTTATTTATTATGATTTGGTCACCTTGTATCTCCACTACCTGCCCCCTCTCTTTTCTCTTTCCAGTGCCACCCACTCAACTTTCTCTATCCCTATGCTCTTTTTCTAGTTCCCTGATAGGGGAGGTCCTCCTCATCCTTCTATCTGACACTAGCTTATCAGGTCTCACCAACTGTGGTTGTATCATCTTCTTCCTCAGCTTGATTCACAGGGCATTATTGTTCTCCTTGTGTCCTCAATTTCCTCTACTTATGACTAGCTTCCTGCCTCCTCTCCTGCAGTGTTAGCAGAGAACTGAGGGAAGGTAGAATTTTATAGGGAAATCCCACTTAATGCTTGGTGTGTTAAGGTCACTCTCTGCATAATAACCGACTGTGGGTCTCTGTATGCAATCCCATTTGATTCAGAACCAGGCATCTTTGTAGATCCAATAAATGGAACTGATATATTAGTTGAGGATGGAGAGCAACATATTTTAATAACAACAGCCTGTGTTGCTTGACCATTTCAATAGGATGCCCTGGCCCAAAAGCTCAATTAACTGCCATCCTATCCCCTTAGTAGAAGACTGGTTTGGTCATAGTAGATGGCCTATTGGTACTTAAACTCCACTATTAGGAGACCTCCTAATAAGTGAATACACAACATATTTGTCTTTCTGCATTATAGCTACTTCTCCCAGGATGATATTTCCTGGTTTCATCCATTTGCTGGAAAATATTACAATGTCATTTTCTTAGCTGAAAAATACTCCATTATGGAAATATTCCATCTTTTCCCCAAAGGAGATTGCCAATCCTGTTCTTTGGTCTTTGGAAGTATCATTTTCTACTTCCTGGTGATTTGCATTGCAATGTGCCCTCAAAGCCCATCTATTTACATGTGGAGTCCCCAGCGAGGAAATGTCTGGTCAGGGTTAGCAGGTTTGGCCTTCGTAGATAATATAATTCCTTTTATTTTCCTAATTTCTTTCTCAGCCCTTTGGTCTTTTGTATACAAGAGAGCTACTGGTTTTTTTAATTAATTTTGTTTCCAGCCACTTTGCTGAAGGTGTTTATCAACTGTAGGAGTTCCTTGGGAGAATTTTTGGAGTCACTCAGGTATACTATCATGATTTCTCCAATACTATGAACATGAATGGATGTTGGATTTTGTCCAATGCTTTTACAACATCTAAAGAGATTATCATGTAGATTTTTTTCTTTCATTTTTTAATATGGTGTATCACATTGATGGATTTCCCTATATTGAAACTTTCCTGTGTACCTGGGATGAAGCCTACTTGGTCATAGTGGATGATATCTTTGATGTGTTCTTGGTTTTGGTCAGAGACATAAAATACCTTGGTGTGACCCTAACCAAGCAAGTCAAAGATTGTATGAAAAAAATTTCAAGTCTCAGAAGAAAGAATTAAAAGAATATATCAGAAGATGGAAAGATTTCCCATCCTCATGACTTGACTGTGGGTTTCTGTATGCAATCCAATTTGATGCAGAAGGAAGCATCTCTGTGGATAGAAGAACATGGCATTGATCAATCAGTTTAGGGCAGACAGCAACATATTTTAATAATAATAGCCTGGCTTGCTTGAAAATTTCTGTAGAATACCCATGCCCAACAGCTCATTTCACTGCCATCCAGTCCCCCTTATAGAAAACTGTTTTGGTCACAGTTGGATGGCCTATTGGAACTTTTTGCCAAACTATTAGGAGTCCTCCTAATATGTGAATACATAACATATTTGTCTGTCTGCATTTTAGTTACTTCACCCAGCATGATTTTCCCTGGTTCCATCCATTTGCCTTGAAATACCATGATATCATTTTATTAGCTGAATAATACTCCATTATGGAAATATTCCACATTTTCCCCAAAGGAGATTATCAATTCTGTTCTTTAGAACACAGAACTTGAAATTTGCTGGGACTTTACTAGTTATATTGAACAACAAAATATCAGGATAACTATATTTTTTTAGCCTATCTGTCCTTCTGTCTTCTTCCACTTCCTGGTGATTTGAAATGCAATGTCCCCTTGAATCTCCTTCTCTCTCTCTGTCTCTCTCAGTCTCCCTCTTCTGCCTGCTGCTTGTCATTCAGTATGAAATGCTCTCAGTTCTGCTGAAAGTCTACAACAAGTTATCTGCTTGCTGAAGTGACATCATGGATAGTCTCTGTAAAATTATAAGAATTTTTCCAAAAAGTTGCCTTGGTCATGAGGGTATTCCCAGTAGTAATTCACTGACTGAAGACATATCTCTACATTTAATAAATAACATTGGGATCTGTGATGATATGAAAATCACATGTCAAGGACAGAGAACTTTACTAATAAACACTTGAAAGAAATATGTGACAGATTAACTGAACTAAATTGGACACAGGAACTGTCCTCTCTCAGTAGTGTGCTTTCAGCTGCCCAGATTGAGGCATGCAGGGCTGCTCAGCCTTTCTCTCAAGCATGCTGTCCAGTTGGGACTTTTAATAACTGTCTCCTCAAACTCTTACTGGCTTTCACTTGTTTCATGACATCATTCTTCCTCTCAGCCAGTCATCATCTAACTATTGTGATATCATAATAGCGTTGGGATATCATGATGAATTTTCATGTCATGATGCCATTGTGACTTCATAATAGCATTGTGATGTCATCATAGCACTGGATGTTGTAATATCATTTTGAAGTCTTACTGTTGTGAAGTCATAACAGCTTTTTGATCTCAAAATTCCATTTTGATATCATAATACAATCATGTCGATATACAATTTCAAAATCATAAAAGCCTTGGAATGTCATAATAACATTGTGAAATCATAATTCCATTGGGATGCCATACCATTGTGATGTCATAATACTATTTAGATGTCATAACACTTTTGTGATGTTGTAATAGCATTGTGATTCCATATCTTTGTATTCTTGAATACCATTGAGATAGCGTAATAGCATTGTGATGTCATAATAGCATTATGAACTTATAAGAGCATTGTGAAGTCAAAATAGCATTGTGATATCATAAAAGCATTGTAATGGCATAATATCATTGTGATTGTCAAATTTCCTTTGTGGTATCATAAAACAATCATGTTGTAAATGCATTTTGATGTCAAATAGCATTGAGATATCATGATGAATTTTGATGTCATGCCATTCTCATAGAATAATTGCATTGTGATGTCATCAGAGCATTAGGATGTCATAATACCATTTTGATATCATCATAGCATTGTGAACTCATAAAGTTGTGAAGTCATAATAATATTTTGATGTCAAAAGTCCATTGTGATGTCATAGCACAATCTTGATGTAATACCATTTTATTAATAACATGGTGATGTCATAATGTCATTTTGAAGTCATGATAACCATTGTGATGTCCACATAGCATTTTGTTGTTATATAATTGTGATGTCATAATAGCCTTGTGATGCTATATCTTTGAGATGTCATCATAGCATTATTATATCATAATACCATTGTGATTTCATAATACCATTATGATGTCATCATAGTATTATAAGGTCCTAATCCCAGTATGATGTCATAAAATTGTGATGTCATCATTTCATTGTGAAGTCATAATACCATGGTGAAGTCATAATAGCAGTGTGTTGTCACAATACCATTGTAATGTCATAATACTATTATAATGTCATAATATCATTTAGGTGTTATATCATGGTGATATAATGAATGTATTGATATGACATAAGACCATTGTGAAATTATCATACCTTCTTAATGTCATAAAAGCATTTTGAGGTCATAATAGCATTGTGATGTCATAATACCATTGTGAAGTCATAAAACCATGATGACGTTACAATACCAATGTGATATCATGTCATTGTGAGGATATTATAGCATTGGGATGTCTTACCATTGTTATGTAATAATTACATTAGATGTCATAAGTACTGTGATATCATAATGCCATTTTGAAATTATAATAACATTGGAATATTATACTACTATGCTGTCATAAAAGCATTGTGATGTCATAATGCCTTGGGAATTCATGACCCTTTTTTAGTTCATATTACTATTGTGATGTCATAAAAGCACTTATATGTAATGTCAACCTCGTTATGACATAATACCATTGAGATGTCATAATAAATTTGTGATGTCATAATACTACTGTGATGTAATTTTATCAAAAAGATATCATAATACCATTGTGATGCCATAATAGCATTTTGATGGCATAATATGATTGTGATGTCATGACAGCATTTTGATGTAATAATAGCATTTTGATGTCATAAAGCCATTCTGATATCATAGCACCATTGTGATGTCTTAACATTGTGATGTCATAATAGCATTGAAATATAATACATTGTGATGTCATAATAGCATTGTGATCTCATAATATCAGTGTGATGTCAAAATACCATCGTGATGTCATAATTGTATTGGAATGTGATACTCCTTTGATGTCATAATAGCATTTTGATGTCGTCATAATACCATCCTGATAACCTAAGATTGTGATGTCATAATCACATTTTAAGGTTATACTGCCCTTGTGACTTCATAATTCCATTGTGATTTCATACCACAGTCATTTAAAAATAGTTTTTTGAAATTCCTAATTCCATTGGGATATCATGACCCCATTGTTATTTCAAAAAAACATTGTGATGCAATAAAAGCTGTGAGATGTCATGACTCCAATGTTTTGAATTAATACAACTGAATTGTCATAGTAAAATTTTGATGTCATAATGTCATTGTGACTTTAAAATTCTATTGTGATTACATACCACAATCATGTTGAAATACCACTGTGATGTCATAATAGAATTGTGGTGTATAATTGTGAAGACATAAGAGCATTGTAATGTCATAATTCCATTGTGATGTCATAATACCATGTGACGTCATAAGAACCCTGAGATGTCATTACACAATCGTGATGACATAAAGCCATTGAGATGTCATAATAAGGTTTTGATATCATATTACAATTGTGATGTCATAATATAATTGAGATGTCATAATACCATGGTAATGTAATAAGAGCACTAAATGTCATGACACAATTGTGAGCACAAAACAATAGACATTTCATAATAAATTGTGATGTCATATTACAATTGTGATATCCTAATAGAATTGTGATGTCATAATACCATTGTAAAGTCAAAATACCATATTGATGTCATAATAGCATTTTTATAGCATATTGTCTTTGTCATGTCATAATAGCATTGTGTTGTCATCATAGCATTGTGAGGTTGTAATACCATTGTGAAGCAAATATCAACTGTGCTGTCATAATAATATTGTGATGTATCATTGTGAAGACATAAGAGCATTGTAATGTCATAATCGTATTGTGATGTTATAATAACATTGGGATATCATAACGCCATTCTGATATCATGACACAGAAGTTATGTCATAATACCATTTTAATATCATGATACAATGTGATGATATGATAGTATTTGGATGTCGTACTATAGCGATGTCATGATACCATTGTGATATCCTATATATTGTGATGTCATTATAGCACTGTGATGTCATAATAGCATTGAGATGTCAGACCATTGTGATGTCATAAAAGCCTTTTGAGGTCATAATGCCATTGTAATATCATAGTATCATTGTGATGTTATAAAAGATTTGTGATGATGTAATAGTATTTTTAGGTTATAATGCCATTGTAATGTCATTATTCCAATGTGATATCATACCACAATTATGTTGGAATTGATTTATAATGTCATAATACTATTGTGATGCCATAAAACTTTTGGGTGTCATAATAGAATTGTGACATTCTAACACTATTGTGAAGTTATAATAGCATTGTGATGTCATAATATCATTGAAGTCATAAAACAATTGTGATATAATACCATTGGATGTTATAACATTATGCTGTCATAATAATATTGTGATGTCAAAATTTCATTGTGATGTCATATGACAATCATGTCTGAATAGAATTTTGTTGTCATAATAGCATTGGGATGTTATAATAGCATTGTGGTGTCATGACACTATTTTGATGTCAACATAGCATTGTGATATCAAAATTCCATTGTCATGTCAAAATAACATAATGATATCATAATAGCATTTTGATTTCAAAATTCCATTGTGATTTCATAATAGCATTTTGACGTCAAAATTCCATTGTGATGTCATAATAGCATTTTGATATCAAAATTTCATTGTGATGTCATAATAGGTATTTCCACAATAGGCTGTCTTTTGCTCCTGTGTCAGTTTAAAAGTCTCTCTTAAAAAGACAGTAATAGATCTGGGAGTTTTTAAGTTTTGGTTGTTGGGGTTTTATTACTGAGAGCTTATTCCCCCCACCAAATTATGTTAAAGTATGATGAAAAGGCTGTGGATACTTAAATTAGTTGATGACTATTTATTGTACAGTTAGATTAGCTGGGTGCCATTTGTTAATAGCTATTAATATTTACTATTGAAATATCTTTTAGTCAAGCAGCAGTTATTTCTAATCCAACTTTATACCCAAATCACAACACAGAAACTGAGGTTTATTTAAATAACCTAGAGCACAATGCTGGGCAATAGTTATTCCATCCTAAACCTCCAAGACCACATAGATACCTACCATTGATACTTCACTCATTATATGTGATTTTAGTCATATCTTAGGTACAGTCCATCTCCTCACATGGTTCCAAGACCTCTCCTGATTCTCCACCTCTCCTTCCCTGCTTTCTTTCTCTTTCTCCCACTGTGGACCAAGATGTCCTACCCTTTCCTCTCCATTGCATAGCACTGTAGCTGGTTGTTTTATTAAAAATACAGAGAACAAATGGTGGCATGTTTACACAAACTTGAGACAGGTGATATGTAGAATAAGCATCATAGTGCAATTTCTGGATTGAAACCAGAGAGTGGGGGACAGAAATCAGCATTTGAATGAAAAAGAGTAAATTGTATATATTCCAAAAGAAGGTTTTATCAACAATTTATTTACTTATTATATATATATACTTATTATATATATATAATAAGTAAATAAATACTGTATAAGTATATATATACTGTATATACCATGTTCTGCCAGCATTGCGAAAAAGGATACCAGATCTCATTATAGATGGTTTTGAGCCACAGTGTAGTTGCTGGGAATTGAAGAATGATATCTGTAAGAGTAAACAATGCTCTTAAACTCTAAGATCTCCATCTCCAGCCTCGGTCCCAATTTTCTTTAGTTCATATTCCTTAAATTTTTGGTGTTATAATATCATTGTGATGTCATAACTTTGAGATGTTATAATACATTGGTGAAATCGTAATTCCATTGGGATTTCATAATACTAATGTGATGTCATAATATTGTCATTTCCTAATATCAATGTGAAGCCATACTGTTGTGAAGTCCTAATAGCATTGTAATGCCATGATTCCATTGTGATGTCACAACAAAATCATGTCATAATAGCATTGTGATGTCCTCATAACATTGTGACATCATAATATTATTGGAAAGTCTTGACACAGTTTTGATATCATCATAGCATTGTGATGTCCTAATATCATTTTGAAGTCATACCATAGTGAAGGTGTAACATCATTGTGATGTCATAACATTATTTTGATGTCATAATAGCATTGTGATGTAATAATTCCTTTGTTAGGCCATAACACAATCATGTTTTTATATTATAATAGCATGGTAATGTCATAATATACTTGTGAAGTTGTCATAACATTGTGATGTCATAATAGCATTGTGAAGTCCTAACATCATTATGATAGCATAATAGCATGCTATGTCATCATAACATTGAGATATCCTAATATTTATTATAAAGTCATACACTTGTGAAATCATAATAACATAGTAATGTCATACCACAATCAAGTCTTAATACCATTGTTATGTCTTAATAGCATAGGGATATCATGATTAATTTTGATGTCATAATGCCATTGTGATGTCACAATAGCATTGTGAAGTCATCATAGGGTTGTGATATCAATATCATTGTGAAGTCATAACACAATTGTGATGTCATAATAGCATTGTGATATCATCTTAGCATTGTTATGTCATAATACTTTTTGTGATGTCATATTACCATTGTGATAGCATGATACTATTTTCAAGTCACAATAGCATGGAGATGTGTAATACCATTGTGATGGCATAATAGTATTGTGAAGTCATAATACCATTGTGGTGTCATCATAGCATTGTGATGTCATCATAGCATTGTGATATCATAACATTGAGATATCATCATAGCATTTAAATGTCACAATTTGTCAGACTCAACCAAGACTTGGTAAGCACATCCTACATAGTTCCTCCTTCACATGTATGTCTTTCAAATATTCTGGGCCAGAAGGCTGAAGATGATGCTCCAATGTTACAGAGATAAGTTATGGGAGACTGTGTAGGCAGCAAATTGTTTCTGTCAATTTTTTTTTATTTTTTGGAAGCTGCTAACATACACTTCCTATTCACACTAGTAACTAATTTAATTCCTTCTCAATTCTCCGATGGGGTTGAATGCCAAATAGCTATACTGCCATAATTACACTTACGTTGTTTAGCAGTTAAGAAATGTAGGTAATACCAATGAGGATGAAAGTTAATTTAGGTGTAGAACTCTAAACTTGTCAAGATAGATAGGATAATTGGATACTTTCTCCTAAGTTTCTAAATACACATGGACTGGATATTACACATGTAGATTTTACCTAACAGTTTTCATAATTTTATAATTACTATTGTATTTAAAGAAAATGAGCCTTTTATTGGATTTAAAGAGGGAAATGTTGGCATAATGTTCTTTTGAAATGTATACACCTGACCCTTGTTCATTCAAATGCTGACTTCTCCCCCTTAGCCCCACTCTCTTGTTTCAATCCAGGTATTGCTTTGTGATAAACAGGCCAAAATAAGACAACTAGCCACAATGTTGAGAAAGGAAAGAGGAGGAGCCTGAACACAGGAAATGAGTGGTAGGAAAAAAGGGCAAATGCAAAGCTAGGAGAGCTGAGCTGGGAGGGGAACTAGGAACTACATGGAGAATGAACCAGACATAAGATTTCACCAAAAAGCAAGTAAAATGGGTAAAACCTAAATGTTAAGAAACTATGAGGGCTTGGAGGTTTAGGATAGAGTAACTATTGGCCAGCATTGTGTTCTAGGGTAACTGAATATAATCAGAATCTGTCTGGTGATTTTGTTATACAGCTCTATAGGATTAAGAGCAACTTTACCATAGATATATCAAAAGTAAATATTAATCAAAACATACAAAAGTGATGTCATAAAATTGTGATGTCATAATAATACTGTTAATTCATAAAAGAATTGTAATGTCATAATACAAATTTGAAGTCATACAAGCATTATGATATCACAATAGCATTGTGAAATCATAATAGCTCTGAGATGTCATGACACCATTGTGTGATGTGATATCACTGTGATTTCATCATAGCATTGTGATATCATACCATTGTTAAGGCACAATAAGATTGTAATGTTGATAATAGCATTGTAATGTCATAATTCCACTGTTATGTCATAGTCATACCATTGTGATGTCATCAAAGCATTGTGAGTTCATGATAGCATTGTGATGTCATAATACAATTTTGATTTTACCATATCACTGTGATGTCCTAATAACATTGTGAAGCTATACTTTTGTGACATTTTAATAGATTTGTGGTGTAATAATAACATTGTGATGTCATATCATTGTGTTTTCATAATAGCTTTGAGATGTTATACCATTTTGATGTAATTATATCATTGTAATGTCAACATACCTTAGTGAATCAATAATTTCATTAGGATGTCATAATATCATGCTGATGTCATAATACCATTGTGATTGAATAATAGCATTGTAATATATCATTGAGATGTCCTAATACCATTGTGAACTCAGACCATTGTGAAGTCATAATAGCTTTGTGACAGCATACTATCAGTGTGATGTCAAAATACCATTTTGATGCCACAATACCACTATGATGTCACAATAGCATTTTTCTGTCATAATAATATTTTGATATCATAATATTGTGATGCCTTAATAGCATTGTGATGTCATAATACCATTGTGATGTCATCATAGCATTGCGATATTACAATGATATAGTGATGTCATAATAGCATTGTGATGTCACAATAGGATTGTGATGTTATATAATTGTGAAGTCATACACACATTGTGATGTCATAGTAGCATTGTGATACCGTATCTTTGAGATGTTGTAATAGCATTGTGGTGTCATAGTACCATTGTGATATTATATTATTGTGAAACCAGAAAAACATTGTGATGTTATAACATTGTGATGCCAAATAGCATTGAGGTGACATAACATCTTGATGCCATTATTGCATTTTGATGTCATAGTACCACTGTGATGTTATAATATTTTTGTGATATTGTCAAAACAGCATTGTGATGTCATAATTCCATTGTGATATAATAATCATGTGATGTCAGGATAGGATTGGATATCATAATTGCATTGTTATGTTTTATTATTATTATGAAGTTATAAGTCCATTTTGATATCAAGCCATGTTATGTCATAATAGCAGTGTGATGTCCTAATAGCACTGTGAAGTTATAATAGCACTGAGATGTCATGACACAATTCAGGTGACATAACACCATTATGATGTCATAAAAATTGTGATGTCATATTAGCATTGTGATGTCATAATATCTTTTTGATGTCATATCATTGTGTTATAATGATAGCATTGAGATGTCTGTCAACAGTTGTGAAGTCTGAATAGTATTATGATGTCATACCACAATCATGTTGTAATAGCATTAGGATACCATAATACTATTGTGATATCATAATAGCATTTTAATGTTATAATGCCATTGTGATGTCAAAATTGCATTGTGATGTCATACCACAATCATGTGGTAATAGCGTTTTGATGTCGTACTATTGTGATGTCATAAAAGAACTATGATGTCATAATATCATTATATCAAAATTCTATTTTGAAGTCAAAATACCATTGTGGTGTCATACTTGCACCGTGAAATACCTTTGTGATGTTATAGCATTGTAATATCATTAAATAATGGTTCTGTCATAATGGCATTTAGATGTCATATGAGTATTGTGAAGTCATAATACCATTGTGAAATAATAATACCTTTGTGATGTCATATGAGCAATGTGATATTACAATAGTATATTTCAAGTCATATTGCCACTGTGATGTCAAATGTTCCATTGTGATGTCACTCCACAATCACATCAGAATAACATTGTGATGCCATAATACAATTGTGATTTCATACTATCATTTTGATGTCAAAATGCTATTATTAAAATAGCATTTTTAAGTCATAATCAAATTGTGATTTCAAAATTTCATTATGATGTCATAATGACAATGTGAAGTAAAAATAAAATGGCAATGTCATAATACCATTGGGATATGACACCAATGTCATCTCATAATACCATTGTGATATCATAATAGCACTGAAATATTATGACACCATTGTGATGACATAATACTATTGAGATGTCATAATAAAATGGTGACATCATAACAGCATTCTGATGTCATAATATCAATGTGATGTCATAATAACATTGTGAAGTCATAATAGCATTGGGATTTTAATAATACCTCTGTGATGTCAAAATAGCATTTTGATGTCATAATATCCATGTGATGTCATACTAGCATATTGAAGTCATAATGAAATGGTGATGTCAAAATTCCACTGTGATGTCATAATTACAATGTGATGTCATAATAGAATTGTGATCTCATAATACCTTTGGAATATCATGACACCATTGTTATGTCATAATACCATTGTTATATCATAATAGTACTGAGATGTCATGACATGATTGTGATGACATGATGCAATTAAGATGTCATAATAAAGTTGTGTCAAAACACAGTTATGATGTCATAATATCATTGAGTTGTCATAGTAGCATTGTGATGTTGTCACAATATCTATGGGATGTCATAATATCATATTGAGGACATAATCCCATTGTGATGTCATAATAGAATTGTGATATCATCATAGTATTATGATTTGTCATAACATTGTTGGTATAATGTTCTTTTGAAATGTATTCACCTTACCCTTGTTCATTCAAATGCTGATCTTGTTCATTCAAATGCTGATTACTCCTCCCACTCTCTGGTTTCAATCTGGATATTGTACTGTGATACGTATTCTATGCATCCTCTCTCAACTATGTGTAAGCAGGCTTGAGTAAAATAACTAGCCACAATGTTGACCTGTGGGAGGAGCCAGAGGGCAGAAAATGAGTGAGAGGGCAGAGGGTGAAGGAGCAGAGCTTAGAGAGCAGAATGGAAGGAGAGAACTTGGAACAGCATGGAGAGAATGAACCAGACCTAAGACTTCAGAGAAAGCAAGTATAATGGGTAAAATCTAAATGTTACAAAACCCTGAAGGCTTGAAGATTTAGGAGGGAGTAACTATTGACCAATATTGTGTTCTAAGTTACCTAAATAAACCCAGTCTCTGTATGGGAATTGGTTATACAGCTGTTTAGGATTAACAGCAAGCATTAATAAAAGATAAACCAATAGTAATTATTAATCATCACTTAAAACATATCATTATGAAGCCATTATACTATTGTGATGTCATAACACCATTGCAATGTCATATCATTGTGAAGCTATAATAGCATTGTGATGCCATAATAGCATTGGGATGTCATAGTAGCATTGTGATGTTATAATACATTGAAATATCATTTACCATTGGGATATCATGACAAAATTGTTATGTCATCATACCATTGGGAGCTCATCATAACACTGTAATGTCATCCTATTGTGATGTCATAATACCATCATGATGTCATTGTGATAGCATAAAAGCATTGCGATGATATAATAGTATTTTGATGTCATAATGCCATTGTGAAGTGAAAATTCTACTGTGATATCATACCACAATGATGTCGTATTAGCTTTATGATGTCATAATACAATTGGGATATGATAACAATAATGTGATGTCAATATAATTGTGATGTCATAATTTCATCTTTATGTTTTATTATTATGATGATGTTAAAATTCCATTGTGATATCATACCATATGAGGGCATAATAGCATTGTGATATTACAGTAGCATTGTGATATCATAATTCCATTGTGATATCATAATACATTGTGCTATCATAATAGCATATTGAGAACATAATAGTATTATTGAAGTCATAATAGTATTGTGAGGTCATGATAGCATTGTGATGTCATAATATTATTATGATATCAAAATTACATTTTGCTGTCATACTAGACAATTTTATTAATGACATTTTGAAAGAAATGTGTGACAGTATTCCTGAACTAAGAGTCTTGGACAGGAACTGGTTTGTGTGCTATCAGCTGCCCAGATTGAGATATGTATGGCTGCTCAGCCTTTCTCCCAAGCAAACTATGTCTAACTCAGTGGTCAGTGAGGGACCCTCCTGGTCCTGGGGTTTACAGTTAAACCTGAGCTTTCAGGACAGAGAAATCGGTCCATGATATATGCCTAGGACACAAGAGCAGCTGTGTTTACTTCAGTGGTGTTTCAGACAAACCCACTAAACATAGTGTTAGTTCCAGGACTGATTGTTCAATGGAATCTTTTCTCCATTTTCACAGTCATTGTAAAAGTTGTCAACATATTATTTTTACTGATTATGTGGGAATTTCATATAATATACAATACACTCCATTTTCCATTGCTCCCTGTTTCAATTCATAACCATGTGTCACATTATTATTTTTATTTAATGTACACCAATTCAATTATGTGTTGTTCATATACTCATTGGAACATAATCAAAGTCTCAGTACAAGTCCCTTAAAGAAAACAGAGTACATCGTTGCTACACCCTGCAACCACATCCAAGAAGAAGTCATAGTCCTGAAGAGGTCTATAATTCATCCCCCTGATCACAGTTTTTCTTGTGTATTTATTTATTACAATTTGTTTACTTTGTATCATCTCTGCTGCTCTCTCCCTCTTCTCATTCAAGACCCACCCATACTCCTTCTTCTAACCCTATGCCCTTTCTCTAGTTTACTGATAGGGGAGTTCCCTCTCCATTTCTATCTGACCCTAGATTATCAAAACTCATCAAGGCTGGCTGCATCATCTACCTCTGTGGCCTGATTCTCAGGGTATTGTTCTTCTTGTGTCCTGAATTACCTCTACTTACAACACTCTTCCTACCTACTCTTCTGCAGGCTTCCCAGAGATCTGAGGGGACGGAGAATTCCATAGTTAAATCACATTTAGAGCTGGGTGCTTTATGGACTCTCTCTGCACAATATTGGACTGTGTGTTTCTGTATGGAATCCCATTTCTGTGGATCCAAGAACATGAGACTGATCTATTAGCTGAAGGCAGAAAGCAACATATTTAAATAACAACAGCCTGGGTTGCTTGAAAATTTCCATAGGATGATGTCCTGGCACAACAACTTAATTAACTGCCACCCAATCCCCAATTGGAATTTGGGTTGGTCACAATGGATGACCTAATAGAAATTTATCCCCCCCAATTAGGACACCTCCTAATAAGGGAATGCATACCATATTTGTCTTTCTGCATTTTAGTTACTTCACCCAGGATGATTTTTCCTGGTTCTATCCATTTGCCTGAAAATATCATGATGTCATTTTCTTATTTGAATGATTCTTGTTTATGGGAATAGAACACAATTTCCCCATAGGAGATTGTCAGTCCTGACTTTAGACCTTGGATGTTACTGGGACTTTAGTCATTATATTTAATGAAAAAATATCCGTAAAACAATGTTCTTTACCATGAAGTCCCTGAACCTTCTTTCACTTCCTTTTGTTTTAAATTGCTATGTCCCCCCAAAACATCTATTTACATGTTAGGTCCCCAGAGCAAATGTCAGAGAAGGGTTATAACGTATGGTCTTGTAAGATAATATGATTCCTATTGCAGTTATATTATAGGAGGGTGTGCTTTTAGATTGATATGCCAATGAAAGTGACCAGACAGAAGGGAGTCTGTGTCTCTCAGTCTCTGTCACTTTCTATCTTTGTTTCTGTTGGTCTTGACCTCTATTTCTCTGAATCTGTCTCTCTAGCTCTTTGTATATCTGTGTACATCTCTCTGCCTGTTGCTTGTGGTAAGAAAAGCTCTATGCTCTGCTGAAGGACTACAAAAAGGTGACTACTTCCTGATGTGACATCCTGGATGATCTCTGTAAGAATATAAGCCAGGTACAATTAAATGCTTTTTGTTCAAAGATTTGCCTTAGTCAGGGAGCATTTTCAAAGTAAGTAATTCACTGACTGAGGATGTGTCTTTCCACTTAACAAATAATAATGAAATTTGTGATGATATAAAAGTCACATGTCAAAAACACATGATTTTATTAATGACCACTTGAAATAAATATGTGTCAATTTTGCTGAATTAAGAGTCTTGGACACAGGAACTTTCATCTCTGGGTTGTATGCTTTCATATGCCCAGGTTGAGGCATATAGGGCTGAACAGCCTTTCTCTCCAGCAGGCTGTCTACTTGGCCCTTTTAATAACTGGCTGTTGAAAATCTTACTGGCTCTCACCTGTTGCATGACATCATTCTGTCTCAGCCATTCAGCAACTGAGAGAATCTTGAGGTATCCTTGGAAATGAGTAAACAACCTTTCAAAAGTGTACAATATCTCTGAACCTGTGGACACATGACTTTTCTTGTGAAACCCAACAAACCTTTATCTCATCCCTTTATCCAGATCCCATACCTTTACTCCTATTTACATCTGTGACAATGTCAGGTAGGAAATGAAATTTCATGTTCATTTAATTGGACAGCTCCCGAAGTAGGAAAGCTTCAAAGTGGGATTAAGGGGAATGTAATGAAAGACAAGATTTTTTCCTACTGTGGTCTCCGATTTGAAATTTTCTAGGTTGTGACTTTGAACTGAGCAGTTACTCACATATTCACTAAATGTACATTAACATTCTTATTGATATGATAGTCCGGCAGGGTCTAGGGTTCCCTGGGATATTGAGTCTTTAAAAGCAGGGAAACGAGAAGGAAACAAGACAATTCCTGGGACTGGTTTGGCTGAAAAAGAGAAAGATTCCTGAGTTCAAAAGGAGAACTGAGGGGCAATAAACTATTTGACAGCTGGTGCTGTTCCACACTAGTGTTGACAACTGTTTATGAGAAGGAATGCCTTGGCAGACTAAGCGGGACCCTACTCAATGGTTATTGAGGAACAAATTCTGGTCCTGGGTTTTAAATTTCAAACTGGCCCTTCAGGACAAAGAAATGGAACTGTTTTATATGCCTGGTACACAAAAGCTGCTCTGTTTCCTGCTCTGGTCCTTCAGACAAACACTCTAAACATACTGTTAGTGCCAGGATGGCTAATTTAGAGGTGCCACCTTTGCACATGGAGTCTGGGTAACCACTAGTTCAGGGCTAGGATTCTCTGCTACATAATGAGTAACAGGAATTCATGCTTTACAAAGACAAACTCTGCCCTCCTTTAGTGGAATCTTTTCTCCATGTTAAAATTCATTATAAAAGTTATCGATATGTCATTTTTTTATTGCTTATGTGGGAATTTCATATAATATACATTAATCTTCTTTTCCATTGCTCCCCAGTTCAAATTTCTACACATGTATCACACTAATTGTTTTTTTCTTTAAAATAGATCAATTAAAGTATGTGTTGTTCATATACTCATTGAAAGATGATCTGAGTCTCAGGACAAGTACCTTAAAGAAAACTGCTACCCCCCCCCCCAAGAATAAGCCATCAGTCCTAAAGAACTCTATACTTCATCACCTTGATCACAGTTTTTCTTATGTAAGTATTTATTATGACTTTTTCACTTTAAATCCCCTCTGCTATTCCCTCCCCATTTTCCCCGGTCTCAAAAAAAAAAAAAAAAAAAAAAAAACCTCCTTCTACCTCATCTCCTTCTACCCCATGCCCTTTCTTTAGTTCCTTGATAGGGGAGGTCCTCCTCTTCCTTCTATCTGACCCTAGCTTATCAGCCTACAAACAAACCCTCTAAATATAGTGTTAGTGCCAGGACTACTTGTTCAGAGGTATCCCCTTAGTCATGGGTCTGAGCTAGTTGGATAACCACTAGTTCATGGCTAGGATACTCTGCTACATAATGAGTTATTGTAAAGAATGCCTCACAAAGTCAAACTATGCTCTCCTGTAGAGGAATATTTTCTTCATGTTAAAAACCATTGTAAAATTGTCAAATATTATTTTTACTGCTTATGCGGAAATTTCATATAATATACATTACACTCTTTTTTCATTGCTCCCAGGTTCAAATTTATACCCATGTGTCACAGTAATTTTTTTTTTCTTTAAAATACATCAATTGAGGAGGGGTTCCAAGATGGCAGTGAATAGAGTGCACCATTTTGGAGAAATCAAAACTAGAATTTGGACTTTTAAGCTTTCTAAAGGAGAGGGGACACAACAGAAACACAGAGTGTTTGTAGATTTAGATTGGGTGAGGACTTCTCTAGGAATTAAGTGGGGCAATTCCCTTGTCCAGTCCTCCTAAACAGGGAAACCTGCACACAGCACCAGGTAGCTGAGTGCAAAGCTCACAGCCTGGGGACTCAGAGAGCAGAGACTGTTCTCCAGGCCCGGTAGGGCAGCAGATAGCTGTAACCACCCGTTGAACAACACCCCTCAGACACACGTCCAAGGAGCCCATACCCCGGGCCCTTCCAGGAATCTTCTTGCCAAGCTCCTGGCCTAAGGAGGTGTACCCTCCCCTGCCACAAGAAGCAAAGCCGAGCTCATGTCCCTCCAGAAAAACCGCCCTGCCAGAACACACCCACCACCGGAAATCCCTCCCCCTGGTACCATTTATAACTCTGGAAACCCATTCACATCAGAGTGCTCACATCTCAAGAACACTACCACACTGGAGGAGCGCAACACCTCAGGAAACCCTGCCACACCAGAAAGCACCCACTGCCAGCTCCAGAGTGCAGGCCCAACCACAGAGTGTCAACCACAGTGACTCAGTTCCACAACACAATCCTTCCTGGATCCCAAATCCACAAAGTTCAGTGACTGGGGCCCAAGACAGCAGAGGCAGGGCTTCAGGCCCCTTAGCCTTAGCAGAGAGCTGTAACCACGCACTGAATGCCACCCCTCAGAGCACACATCTGAGGAACCCATACCCCATCTAGTGCCCTCTCGTCAAGCTCTGGACCCTCGAAGCACCCCCCCACAGGACCCTGCCATACTGCATGCACCACCAGAAACCCCACCTTGCCAGAGTGCACACCCAAAGAGTGCTAGCCACAGAGATTCAGATCCCGCAGTACAATCCTTCCCAGATCCCAAGTATGCAAGTGGCAGTATTGACTACACAGGGCTGCCCAGCCAGTGATTGTATAGGACATCCAAAACCTCAGTGGCAAATAACCAGCTAAATAGCTGCCAAAGCCTAGGAAACCTGCAAAAACAATACACGCTCTCAATCTTCAACACTGCTTGTGATCCCTTAAGCGCCTGCCACACTTTCAGTGCCTGCAAGGAACCCCTCTAACACTTGGAAGTCCTCTTCATTCCCCAACACCCTGTCCATTAGGACACACCTACAAGCACATGCTCAATCACATGCTACCCCACATTTGCCCTTCTGTGCCTGCAAACTTTCCGTTTATGGTTATAGCTGAATCACCAATGCACACACTGAAACCACTGGACCTCCCTCATTTTCCTGAAGAATTCTCCAGACACCAGAGAAAGACCAGTCTGATCTGCAGAATCCAGGAACAAACAGTGAACACTATGGATAACCAAATGGCCAGGGGTCGGAAAAAGAACACAACCAACATAAATCAAGATATCATGGCTTCACCAGGAACCAGCAAAATTAATGAATATTCCAAGTCAGCACAAGAAAATTATTTTAAAGCTATGATTATCCAGTTATTTGATGCACATAAAGGGTAAACCAAAAAATTTCAGAGAAATTTCTCTCCACATCATAGCCAAAACACTTAATCTACAACAAAGAAAAGATACTGAAAACAGCAAGGGAAAAGGGCCAAGTAACATATAAAGGTAGACCTATCAGAATCACAGAGGACTTATCATCAGAAATTATGAAAGCCAGAAGGGCCAGGGCAGATATCATGCAGGCTCTAAGGGACCACAGATGCAGATGCCAACATAGACTACTATACCCTCTAAAGCTTTCAATCAACATAAATGGAGAAAACAAAATATTCTGGGACAAAACTAAATTTAAGCAATATTTGAACAGCACACCAGCCCTACAGAACATACTAGAAGAAAAATTCCTATTCAATGAAAAGAACTACACCAAAGAAAATATAGGTTATAGATAATTTTCTCCCCCCAAAAAAATCAAAAGAAAACAAGCAATGAATCACGGTAAAAACCAACAACTTCACAATAATAGGAAATAACATTCAATGGTCATTATTATCTATCAACATCAATGGACTCAACTCTCCAATAAAAAAACACAGAGTAACAGAGTAACAGAATGGGTGTAGAAAGAAGATCCAAAATTCTGCTATATCCAAGAAATACACCTAAACAACAAAGGTAAAAACTACCTGAGAGTAAAAGGCTGAAAAACTGTTTTTTAAGCTAATGGACCCAAAAAACCATGCAGGAGTGCTTATCCTAATATCTAATAATATCTAATAAATAGACTTTTAACCAAAACTAATCAAAAGACGTAGAGTGGCACTACATTCTCATCAAAGGAAAAATCCACCAGGAAGACATCACAATTCTGAACATCTATGCCCCAAATACAAGAGCACCTACACTTATAAATGAAATGTTATTAAAGCTTAAATCACACATTGAACCCAAAAATTCATTAGTGGGAGACTTCAACACCCCACTATCAACAAGAGATAGATCATCTAGACAGAAGCCAAACAGTGAAATACAGGCACTTACAAACATCCTAATTCATATAAACCTAATGGATGTCTACAGAACTTTTCACCCAAACTCAAAAGAGTATACATTCTTTTCAGTACCTCATGGAACATTCTCCAAAATAGACCATATAGCCTCAACAGATACAAGAAGTTTGAAATAATCCCCTGTTTACTATATGACCACCAGAGATTGAAGCTGGACCTCAACAAAAATAGAAATAGCAAAAAGCCTACATGCACATGGAAACTTAACAATTTACTTCTCAATGACACCTGGGTTAAGGATGAAATAAAAAAATTAAAGAATTCCTAGAATTCATTGAAAATGAAGGCACAACATACCCAAATTTATGGGACACAATGAAAGGAGTTCTTAGAGGAAAACTCAGAGCACTAAGTGTCTTTAAGAAGAAATTTGTAACAGTTCATATGAACAACTTAATGGCACAACTGAAAGCCCAAGGGGGGGGGGAAGAAGCAAATACATCCAAGAGGAGCAGACAACTGGAAATAATCAAACTCAGGGCTGAAATCAATCAATTAGAAAACAATAAAACAATTCAAAGAATCAATGAAACCAAGAGCTGGTTCTTTGAGAAATAAGATAGACAAATTCTTAGTAGCCAAACTAACTAAAAGGAAGAGAGAAACTATCCAAATTAGCAAAATGAGAAAAAAAAGGGGGGGACATAACTACAAACAATGAGGAAATACAAACAATAACTAGGTCATACGAAAAAAGCCTATATGCCACAAAGTTCGAAAATTTAAAAGAAATGGACAATTTTCTTGACAGATTCCATCTACCAAAATTAAGTCAAGACCAGGGGACAGATTGAACAGCCCTATATCCCCAAAGGAAATTGAAGCAGCCATCAACAGCCTCCCTTCCAAAAAAAAGCCCAGAGCTAGATGGTTTCAGAGCAGAATTTTAGCAGACCTTCAAAGAAGTGCTAACTTCAATTCTCTTCAAATTATTCCACAAAATAGAAACAGAAGGAACATTACCAAATTTGTTCTATGAAGCCACAGTCACCTTAATACCTAAACCACACAAAGATCAAAAATGAGAACTTCAAACTGATCTCTCTTATGAAAATTGATGCAAATATACTCAATAAAATACTTGCAAACCAAATCCAAGAACACATAAAAGAGATCATCCACCATGACCAAGTAGGCTTCATCCCAGGCATGCAAGGGTGGTTCAATATTTGGAAATCCATCAATCTAATCCAACATATAAACAAATTGAAGGAGAAAAATGACATGGTGTCATCTCCCTAGATGACAAAAAAAGCATTTGACAAAATCCAACACCCATTCTAGTTTAACATTTTGGAGAGATCAGGGATAGAAAGAACATACCTGAACATAGTAAAGACAATATACAGCAAGCCTATAGCCAACATAAAACTCAAGGGAGAGACACTTAAATCAATCCCACTGAAATTAGGGACAAGGCAAGGCTGCCCATTGTCTCCATATCTCTTCAACATAGTAATTGATGTCCTAGTTAGAGCAATAAGACAAGTAACGAAGATCAAGGGAATACAAATCAGAAAGGAAGGAGTCAAAGTTTCAGTATTTGCGGATGATATAATAATATACCTAAGTAACCCCAAAAACTCAACCAGAGAACACCTTTAGCTGATAAACAACTTCAGCAAACTTCAATTCACTCAAAAAATCAAAAGCGCTCCTGTATACACAGACAAAAGGACCAAGAAAGAAATCAGGGAAACAATAGCTTTCACAATACCCATTAATAACATGAAATAGCTTGGGATGACCCTAACCAAGCAGGTACAAGACCAGTTTGAAAAAAAAACAAAAAACAAACAAAAAAAAAAAAAACAAAAAAAAAAAACAAAAAAACTTCAAGTCTCTGAAGAAAGAAATCAAAGACAACAGAAGATGGAAAGATCTTCCATACTCATGGATCAGTAGGATTACAATAGTGAAATTTGCCATCCTGCCAAAAGCAATCTACAGATTCAATGCAATTCCCATCAAAATACCAACACAATTCTTTACAGACCTTGAAAGAAAAATTTTCAACTTCATATGGAGAAGCAAAAAACACAGAATTTCCAAAACAATCCTGTACAACAATAGATCCTCTGGAGGTATCTCTATCCCTGATCTCAAGTTGTACTACAGAGCAATAATAATAAAATCTGCTTGGTACTGGCATAGAAACAGAAAGGTGGATCAATAGAACTGAATAGAAGACCCAAAAATAAACCCACACAAGTATGAATACTTGATTTTTGACAAAGAAGCCAAAAACATTCAATGGAAAAGAGACAGCATCTTCAACAATTGGTGCTGGTCCAACTGTATGTCTACATGCAGAAAAATGAAAATAGATTTCTACTTATCACCCTTCACAAAATTAAAGCCAAGTGTATCAAAGACCTCAACATAAAACCAGATACTCCAAATTGGTTAGAAGAAAAAGTGGGGAAGAACCTAGAACTCATTGCAAAGGAGACAAAACAGAACACCATCAGCACAGGCCCTAAGAGCAAAAATCAATAAATAGGACATCGTGAAATTTAATAGCTTCTGTAAAGCAAAAGACACTGCCAATAGAAGAAAACGACAGCCTACAGATTGGGAAAGGATCTTCACAACACAACATCTGACAGAGGGCTGATATCTGGAATATATAAAGAACTAAAGAATTTAAAAGGCAATAATTCATGTAACCCAATTAAAAAATGGGTTATAAAGCTAAATAAAAAATTCTCTATAGAAGAATATAGAATGGCAGAGAAACACATAAGGAGATGTTCAACATCCCTAGCCATCAGAGAGATGTAAATCAAAATGACCCTGAGATTTCACCTTACACCCATCAGAATGGCTAAGATCAAAAACTCAAGAGATAACACATGCTGGAGAGGCTGTGGAGAAAGGGGAACCCTCTTCCATTGCTGGTGGGAATGTCAAGGTACAACCACTATGGAAATCAATCTGGAATTTTCTCAGTCAATTAGGAATAGTGCTACCTCAAGATCCAGCTGTACCACTCCTAGGCATATATCCAAAAAATGTTCAAGTACACAACATGGACATTTGCTCAACCATGTTTGTAGCAGCTTTATTCATAATAGCCTGAACCTGGAAACAACACAGTTCAATGGAGGAATGGATACAGACATTGTGGTACTTTTACACAATGGAACACTACTCAGCAATTAAAAACAAGGAAATCAGGAATTTTGCAGGCAAATGGTGAGATCTACAAAAAATCATCCTGAGTGAGGTATCACAATAGCAGAAAGACACATATTGTATATCCTCACTTATATAGACCTGTAAGATAGGATAAATCTACTAAAATATGTACACTTAAAGAGGATAAACAAGAAAGAGCTACAGGTGTAAGATGATCAATCCTCATCTAGAAAGACAATGTTCATCTGGATGGACATTGGAAATAGAGAAAACAATTAAGAGGACAGTAGTCTACCACAGAAAGCACCTAAAAGACTCTACTTAGCCGTGTATCAAAGCAGATGCTGAGACCCATAACCAAACCTTCACCAGAGTGTAGGAAATCATATGAAGGACAGAGGAATTATTATATCCTAGAGGGGACAGGGAGCCCCACGAGGCCTAAATATATCTTACGAATGGGGTCTTCTATGAGACTGTTTATCCAACAAAGGACCATGCATGGATATAACCTACAACCCCTGCTCAGACATACCCAGTAGTAGCTCAGTATCCAAGTGGGGACAGGAATTGTTTCTGACATGCGCTCATAATCTTCCTCTCCCCACCCCTCTCGCGGAGGAGCAGCCTTTGCTAGGCCACAGATAACGACATTGCAACCATCCTGAAGATACCTGATAAGCTAGGGCCAGACAGAAGGAGAGGAGGATACCCCCCTCAGTGGACTCGGAAAGGGGCAGGGAGGAGATGACTGAGGGAGGGGAGGATTGAGAGAGAAAGAGGGAGAGGGCTACAGCTGGGAAACAAGTGAATGTATAAAATTATTTAATAATAAAAATATTAAAAAATAAATATTTAATATAAAAAAAAGTTGAAATAAGTGTTGCTCATATACTCATTGGAACATGATCAGAATCTTAGTGGCAAGTCCCTTAAAAAATTAGTTCATCCTTGCTGCACCCTGATGCCACCCCCAATAAGAAGCCATCAGTCCTGAAGAGCTTTATACTACACAACCTTGATCCCAGTTTTTCTTATGTATTTATTTATTATCATTTTGTTACATTGTATCTCCTCTGCTGCCCACTCCATCTTCTTCGTCGAGTCCCACCTACTCTCCTTCCTTTGTACATATTCCATTTTTCTAGTTACCTGATAGGGGAAGTCCTCCTCCTACTTCTAACTGCCCTAGCTTATCAGGTGTCATCATGGTTGGCTGCATCATCTACTTCTGCAGTCTGACTCTTAGGATTTTATTCTCCTTATAACTTTATTCTCCAGTTCTCTCTACTTATGACACACTTTCTGCCTCCTCTCCTGCAGGTTTAGCACAGATCTGAGGGGAGAGAGAATTTCACAGGGAAATCACATTTAGAGCTGAGTGTTTTAAGGTTTCTCTCTGCATAATATCGGACTGTGGGTTTCTGTATGCAATCTGATATAATGCATAAGGAAGCATCCTTGTGGATCCATGAACATGGCACTAATCTATTAGTTGAGGGCAGAGAGCAACATATTTTAATAACAGCAGCCTGGGTTGCTTGAAAATTTCTGTAGGATGCCCTGACCCAACAACTCAATTAACTGCCACCCAATCTCCTTAGGGGATGACTGGTTTGGTCACAATAGATGGCCTATTCTAAATTTATCCCCCACTATTAGGAGACCTCCTAAGAAGTTAATTCATTCCATACTTTTTTTTTTCTACATTATGGTTGCTTCGCCCAGGATTATTTTTCCAGTATTCATCTATTTATCTGAAAATATCATGATGTCATTTTCTTAGCTGAATAATACTTCCCTATGGAAATATTCCACATTTTTCCCAAAGGAGATTATATTTCCTGTTCTTCATTGCTGCGAAGTTCCTGGGTCTCTAAGCATTGTATTGAATGACAAACTTTCAGGATAAATATTTTCTTTTAGCATAGAAGTACCTTCATATTTTTTCACTTCCTGGTGATTTGAATTGCAATGTCTTCTTAAAGCTCAACTATTTACATGTTGAGTCCCAGTGAGGAAATGTCAAATGTCTGAGAAGGTTTAGGAGGTATGGCCTTATTAGATAATGTAATTTCTTTGGGTGCTTTATTATACCAGGGTGTGCTTTGAGGTTGATATGCCAATGAATGTGATCAGACAGAAGGGAGTCTCTGTCTCTCAGTCTCTGTCACTTTATATCTTTGTTTATGTTGATCTAGCTCTCTCTCTCTCTCTCTGTGTCTCTCTAATGCTTTCCCCTTCTGCCTGCCATTTGTGAATCAGTATGAAAAGCTCTCAGCTCTGCTGGAGGACTACAACAAGATCATTGCTTTCTAACATGACTTCCTGGATGTTCCCTGTAAAAATATAAGCAAAGTCCCTATTAAACACTTTTTGTTCAAAGTTTTTTTCTTGGTCAAGGAACATTTTTCCAGTAAGTAATTTACTGACTGAGGACATACCTGTGCATTTAAAAAATGATAATGGTATATGTGATAATGAGAAACTCACATGTCTAGGATAAGTGATTTCATTAATGACCATTTGAGCAGTATGTGACACTTTTCCTGAACTAAGCATCTTGGACACAGGAACTGTCATTTCTGAGATGTGTGATTTAAGCTGCACCATTTGAGACATGTAGGGTTGTTCAGATTTTCTCTCAAACAGGCTGTCCTCTTGGCCTTTATAATAACGGGCTCCTGAAAATCTTACTGGCTTTAACTTCTTTCATGACAGCATTCTACCTCTCAGCCAATCAGCACCTGAGGGAATCTTGATATTTCCATGTAGGTGGGTAAACAATCTTCCCTCAGTGTCCAGTATCCTCTGCACTGGCAACTTTTTCTTGTGAAACCCAACAAGCCTTTAACTCACCCCTTTATGCAGATCCCACACATTAACTCCTGTTTACCTCTGTGACAATGTCTGGTAATAACTGAAACTTTAATGTTTATTTAACTGGACATCTTCCTAAGTAGGGAAGCTTCAAAGTGATGTGTAATTAAGGGGAATGTACCAAAAGAGAACGTGGTCTCCTACTGTGGTCTTAAATCTGAAATTTCTTAGGTTGTGACTTTGAACTGAGTGGTTATTCCTGCACTCACTAAATGTACCTTCACATTCTTAGTGATATAATAGGCTGGCAGGGTCTACAGTTTTCTGGGGTTTTGAATCTTTAAAAGCAGGGAAAAGAAAAGGAAATCAGACAATTCCTGGGACTGGTTTGGCTGAAACAGTGAAAATCAGTGAGTGTAAAAGGAAAACTTAGGGGCAATAAAGTATTTGAAAGCCCTTGCTGTTCCACACCCTCTATGAGCAGGGTTGCCTTGATTGACCTTCCTGGATAGGCAGCTGTGTCCTGTTCTTTCAGTGAGGAACTCTCCTGGTCCTGAGGTTTCCAGTTCAAACTGAGCCTTCAGCTCAGAGAAATGGGTCCATGTTATATGCCCTAGAGACAAGAGCAACAGTGTTTCCTGCTACAGTCCTCCTCACAAACCCTCTAAACATAGTGTTTGGGTAAGGACTGCTTTTTCAGATGTTCCACCTGAGATCATGGGGTCTGAGGCAGTTGGACTAGCTCATTGCTAGGAATCTCTATTAATAAGTTCCTGGAATCAAGTTTACAGAGTCAAACTCTGCCCCCCTTAAACAGAATCTTTTCTCCACGTTAAAATTCATTGTAAAAGCTGTCAACATATTATTTTTACTGATTATGTGGGAATTTCATATAAAGTACATTACACTACTTTGCCATTGCTCCCAGATTCAAATTCCTACCCATGTGTCACATTACATTTTTTCTTTAAAATACCTCTGTTGAAGTATGTGTTGTTCATATACACAATGGAACATGATCAGAGTCTCAGTGCCAAGTCCCTTAAAGTAAACTGAGTTCATCCTTGCCGTACCCCTTTACTACCTCCAAGAAAAAGCTATCAGTCCTGAAGAGCTCTATAATTCATCCCTATGATCACAGTTTTTTTTATGTTTTTATTTATTAGGAAGTGTTCACTTTGTATCCCCTTTGTTGCCCTCTTATCCTTCCATTCCCACCCACCCTCTTTCTATGAAATACCTAAAATTCTGATAGTTGAGGTCCTCTTCCCCCTGTCATTGACCATAGTGTTCTGCCCAACTCATGAACCCCAAAAGACCAGGAATATCTAGACTCCGCTGTAAATACATGGGTTTCTTTTATTGTAAATTACAAACTGCAGCATGCCCCCCCCACCAACGTGGTGAGATTTGAGAGTCCTGGGCTCAGGTTAGTTGGGTGATTTAAAGATTCTGGTCCCTCCCAGCATGCCCAAGGCAGGGGGCATTCCAGCCTGGCAAGCGTGTATTGATCAAAATGCTACATTTTGAATTGATTGGCTATAGGAAGGTCCCCAACCATTAATGACCTGGTGGCCCCCCACCCTCAGGGGATGGGCCAGTTTCCTACCAACTATATCTCTAGTGAGTGGGAAAAGAATACAGAAAGTCAGGTTCTTCCCCTCAGGGCATGGCTGTACTTCTCTACTCACATAGTTCAAGCCTTAATTAATAATAGCTGCTAATTTTTAATCTTTTGGTCTCTGAATAGCTAATCAATTCTCATCAAGTCTAGCTGCATCATCTTTCTCTGCAGCTTGATTCTCAGGGTTTTGTTCTCCTTGTGTCCTCAATTGCCTTTACTTATGACACTCTTCCTGCCTCCTATCCTGCAGGCTTCCCTGAGCTCTGAGGGGAGGAAGAATTTCATAGGGAAATCCCACTTAGAGCTGGGTGTTTTAAGGTCTCTCTCTGCATATTATCGAACTGTGGGCCTTGTTGGCATAATTATTTTTTTTATGTAAACACCTTATACTTGTTCATTCAAATGCTGATTTATACCCCCACTCTTTGGTTTCAATTCGGATATTACATTGTGATACTTATTCTAAGCATCTTGTCTCAATTGTGTGTAAACAGGTCAAAATAAAACAACTAGCTACAATGTTGTGCAAAGGGAGAAGCCAGAGGACTTGAAGTAGGGGAGGAGACAGAGGGCATAAATGAGTGGGAGGAGAAGGGGCCAGAGGAGAGCTAGGAGAGAGAGCTGGAGGAAAGGTCTTGGAGTGGCAACATGGAGAAATGAACTGGACTTAATATATCAATAAAAGCAAGTATAATGTAGTAAAATATAAATGTTAGGAACTATGAGGAGTAACTATTGCCCAGCATTGTGTTCTAGGTTAACTAATTAACCCAGTTTCTGTGTGGTGATTTGGGTATACAGCTGTTTAGGACTGACAGCAGCTTTACCAGAAGATAAATCAATAGTAAATATTAATTGTCACATATAACAGGGTCTCTGCACAGAATCCCATTTGAGTCAGAAGGAACCATCTCTGTGGATTCGAGAACATTGCACCAATCTATCAAGTGAGGGCAGAGAGCAACATATTTTATTAACAACAGCCTAGGTTGCTTGAAAATTTCTGTAGGATGCCCTGGCCCAACAACTCAATTCACTGACACACAATCTCTCTAGTGGAAGATTGGTTTAGTCACAATAGATGGCCTATAGGAACTTTATCCCCGGATATTAGGAGACCTCCTAATAAGTGAATAAATACCGTATTTTTCTTTCTGCATTTTAGTTACTTCACCCAGGATGATATTTCCTGGTTCCATCCGTTTGCCTGAAAATATCATGATGACATTTTCTTAGCTTAATAATACCCACTATAGAAATTTTCCAGATTTTCCCCAAAGGAGATTGTCTGTCCTGTTCTTTAGAAATTGGAAGTTGCTGGGACTTTATTCATTGTATTGAATGAGAAAGTATGAGGATAACTGTATTCTTTTCGCCTAGAAGTCCCTCTATCTTCTTCCACTTCCTGGTTGACATTGAATTACAATGTCCACTTGAAGCTCATCTGTTTGTTTAGTGAGGAAATGTCTTTGAAGGGATAGGAAGTATGGCCTTTTTAGATAACATAATTCTTCTTGGAGTTATATTATAATTCCTATTGGAATTATATTATAGGAGGTTGTGCTTTGAAATTGATATGCCAATGAAAGTGACCAGAGAGAATTGAGTCTTGGTCTCTAGGTCTCTGTCACTCTCTGTCTGTTTCTTCCAGTCTCCATCTCTCTGTCTGCCTCTTGTGGTTCAGTACGAAAATCTCTCAGTTCTGCTGAAGGACTACAACAGGATGACAACTTGATGATGTGACATCCACAATAGTTTCTGTAAATAATATAAGCAGAGTCCCAATTAAATGCTTTTTGTTCAATGATTTGCCTTCGTCGGGGAGCATTTTTCCAGAAAGTTATTCACTGACTGAGCACATATCTGTGCATTTAACAATTAATAATGGTCAAGGACGCATGACTTTATTGTGACCAATTGAAATAAATATGTGAAATTTTCTGAGCTAAGAGTCTTACTCACAGGAACTGTCATCACTGGGTTGTGTGCTTTCAGTTGACCAGACTGAAGCATGTAGGGCTGCTCAGCATTTCACTCAAGCACTCTGTCCACTTGACCATATTAATAACTGGCCCCTGATACTCTTACAGGCTCTTATCTCTTTCATGACACCATTCTCCCTCTCAGCCAATTAACTCCTGAGCTAATCTTGAGGTTTCTTTCCATGGACATGACTAAACAAACTTTCCTGAGTGTCCAGGATCTCTGATTCTGTACAAAAGTGATGTTTTCTTGTGAAACCCAACAAGCCTTTATCTCATCCCTTTATGCAGATTCTATAACTTTACTCTTATTTGTGCAATATAAGGTAGGTAATGAAACTTTAATATTTATTTAATTGAATAGCTTCCTAAGAAGGGAAGCTTCAAAGTGATGTGGGATTAAGGAGAATGTACCAATTGATAAGGTGGTCTCCTGCTGTGCTGTTGGTTCTGAAATTTTCTAGGTTATGATTTTGAACTGAGCAGTGACTGGCATACTCACTAACTGTACCTTCACATTCTTATTAATATAATAGGCTTGCAAGGCTTTGGGTTCCCTGGGCTATTGAGTCTTTAATAGCATGGTAAAGAGAAGGAAACCAGACAATTCCTGGAATTGATTTGGCTTAAACAGAGAAAGTTCAGTGTTTGTAACAGGAGATCTGAGAAGCAATAAACTATTTGACAGTTGGTGCTGATTCTTACTAGGGTTGCCAACCATCTATGAGAAGGGTTGCATTTGATGACCAGGCTGAACCAGCAGCTGTGTCCTACACAGTGGTCAGTGAGGAACCCTCCCTGTCCTGGGATGTACAGTTTAAACTGGACCTTCAGGATAGAGAAATACGTCCATATTATATGCCTAGTACACAAGAGCAGCTGTGTTTCCTGCTGTGGTCCTGCAGACAAACTATCTAAAGGTAGTGTTAATGCCTGGACTGCTTGTTCAGAGGTGCCACCTGAGCTTATGAGGTCTGTGGTAGTTTGAAAATCACTACTTCACCCTGGCATCACCCCAAGAAAAAGCCATCAGTCCTGAAGAGCTGTATAATTTATCACCTTGATCACAGTCCCTCTGTTGCCCCCTCCCTTTTCTTCTTCCAGTCCAATCCTTTTTCTACCCTATGGCCTTTCTGTAGTTTCTTTATAGGGGTAATTTCTAAAATTCACCTCATAGTTGATGTCCTCCTACCCCTTCTCTCTTTACCTAGCTTTTCAAATCTTATCTAGACTGGCTGCATCATCTTCTTCTGTGGCCTTATTTTCAAGGCTTTGTTCTCCTTGTTTACTCAATTCCCACTAATAATTACACTCTTCCTGCCTCTTCTCCTGCAGGCTTCCCAGAGTGCTGAGGGGATGGAGAATTTCATTGGGAAATCCCATTTAGAGCTGGGTGTTTTAAGGTTTCTCTTTTCATAATATCGGACTGTGGGTCTCTCTATGCAACCTGATCTGTTGCAGAAGGAAACATCTCTGTCTATCCAAGAAGATGGCAATGATCAATCAGTTGAGAGCATAGAGCAGAATATTTTAATAACAACAGTCTGGGTTTCTTTATTTTTTTAATTTCTGTAAGATGCCATTGCTCAATAGCTCAGTTCACTGCTACACACCACCCCATTGTAGAAGACTGGTTTGGTCATAATTACATGGACTTTTGGAACTTTATCCCCCACTATTAGGAGACCTCCTAATAAGTGAATATGTACCATATTTGCATTTTAGTTACTTTACCCAGAATGGTTTTTCCTGGTTTCATCTATTTGCCTCAAAATATCATGATGTCATTTTCTTAACTGAATAATATTCTGTTTTGGCAATATTCCACATTTTCTCCAAAGGAGAATATCAGGCCCATTTTTTTAGTCCTTGCAAGGTGATGGGATTTTATTCATTGTATTGAATGACAAACATTCACGATAAGTACATTCTTTTAACCTAGAAGTCCCTGCATCTTCTTCCACTTCATGATGATTTGAATTGCAATGTCTCCTTGAAGCTCATCTCTTTACGTGTTTAGTCTTCAGTGAGGAAATTTCTGGGAAGTATTAGGAGGAATGGCTTTGTTAGATAATGTAATTCTTATTGGCATTATATGAGAGGAGGGTGTGCTGTGAGGTTAATATGCCAATGAAAGTGACCAGACAGAATGTCTCTCTGTCTCTGTCACTTTATATATTTGTTTCTGTAGGTCTCCATCTCTCTATTTCTGAATCTGTCACTCTAGCTCTTTCTCTCTCTGTCTCTCTCAGTCTCAGACTCTCTGTCTGCTTGCTGGTGGTTCAGAATGAAAAGCTCTCAGTTCTGCTGAAGGACTACAACAACTTGTCTGCCTGCTGATGTGACATCATGGATAGTCTTTGTAAAAATATAAGCAAGCTCCTAACTAAACACTTTTTGTTCAAAGATTTGCCTTGTTCAGGGAGTGTTTTCACAGTAAGTAATTCACTGACTGCGGACCTCTCTGTGCATTTAATACATATTGGAATCTGTGATAATATTAAAGACACAGGATTTTTATTAATGACCACTGGAAAGAAATACATGACAGATTAACTGAACTAAGAGTCTTAGATATAGGAACTCTCATCTCTGAGTTGTGTGCTTTCAGCTACCAAGATTAAGGCATTTAGGGCTGGCTCCTCAGCATTTCTCTCAAGCAGGCTGTCCACTTGGCCTTTTTAGTTACCTTGGTTTTTTTTTTGTTGTTGTTGTTGTTGTTTTTGTTTTGTTTTGGTCTTTTTGGTTTTTTTATTGTTGTTGTTTTGTTTTGTTTTGTTTTATTTTGCTTTTCCCTTTTTTTTCCAGAGCTGAGGACCGAACCCAAGGCTTTGCACTTAGTGGGCAAGCATTCTACCACTGAGCTAAATCCACAACAACCACTTGACCCTTTTAATAATTGTCTCCAGAAACTGTTACTGGCTTTCGCCTGTTTCATGACTTCATTCTCCCTGTCAGCCAAGCAGCACCAAACCACCATGACATCATAATAGTTTTGGGATGTCATCATAGCATTGGATGTCCTAATATCATTGTAAATTTTTACCGTTGTGAAGTCATAATAGTTTTTGATGTTAAAATTCCATTGTGATGGCATACCAATTTTAAGTTGTAATACCATTGTGATGCCATAATAGCAGTGTGATGTCATAATAGCATAGTGATATCATAATAGCAATTTGATATGAACATAGCATTTTGATATCATCATAGCATGTTGAGTACATAAACCCAATATGATGTCATCATAGCATTGCGATGTCATCATAGCATTGTGAAGTCCTAATACTATTGTGAAGTCATCCATTTTTAATTCATAATAGGATTGTTATGTCATAATAGCATTGTAATGTCAAGAAAGTGAGGTTATGTCATAATGAATTTTGATGTCAAAATCCATTATGAGGTCATAATATCATTGTAATGTCATAATAGAATTGTGATGTCATAACACCATTATGATAGCATAAAAGCCTTGTGATGTCTTAGTAGCATTATGATGTCTTAATAACATTTTGAAATCATAATATCATTGGGATTTCATAACATTGTGATGTCATAAAACTTTTTGTGATTTTGTAATAGCACTGTGATTTTATAACATTGTGATGTCCAAATAGCATTGAGATATCATACTAGCATTGTGAATTTATAGTATCATTGTTATTGTATCAGAGCATTGTGAACTCATAACACCATTGTGATGTCATAATAATACCTCTGTGAAGTCACATTAAAATTGTGATGTCATAATACCATTGTGATGTCATCATAACATTGTGACATCATAATAACATTTAGTTGTTATATCATGGTGCTATCATGATTGCATTGATATTTCATAGGACCATTGTGAAGTTATAATACCTTTGTAATATCATAACAGCATTTTGAGGTCATTGAGATAATAGCATTGAGATGTCATAATAGCATTGTGCTTTCATAATAGAATTGTGAGGTCATAAGACCATTGTGAAGTCATAACACCATTGTGATGTTGCAATACCATTGTGATATCATATCTTTGGGAGGATATTATAGTATTGAGATGTCTTACCATTGTCAAGTAATAATTTCATTAAATGTCATAATAGCACTGTCACGGAATAATGCCATTTGATCTTATAATAGCATTTGAATGTCATACTATTGTGATATCATAATAGCAGTATGATATCATAATCCCATTGGGATTTCATGACATTGTTTATATTTCATAATACCATTGTGATATCATAAAAGCACTTATGTCTTGACACTACTGTAATAACATAATACAATTGAGATGTCAAAGTTGTGACATCATAATTTCATTTTGATGTGATTGTATCAATAAGGTATCATAATGCCATTGTAATGTCATAATAGCAATTTGATGCAATAATAGCATTTTAATGGCATAAAGCCATTGTGATATTATAATACTATTGTGATATCATAACACCATTATGATGTCCTATCATTCTGATGTCATAATATCATTGAGATGTCATACAATTGTGAAGCCATTATGATCTCATAATGTCAGTGTAATGTAAAAATATCACTGTTACATCATAATCATATTGGAATGTCATACTATTTTGATTTCCAAATAACATTTTAGTTTCATAATACCATTGTGATGCCATAACACTATTGTGATGAACTATCATTGTGATATCAAAGTAGTATTGAGATTTCACACCTTTGTGATGTCATAATAACATTTTTGAGGTCATAATGCCATTATGACATCAAAATTCTATTGTGAATATATACAATAATCATGTTGAAATACCATTGTAATGTCATAATAGAGTTTTGATGTTGTAATACCATTGGTGTGTCATAATACCATTGGAATATCATGACACCATTATGATGTCTTAGTACCATTGTGATGTCATAATAGCACTGAGAGGTCATGACACCATTGTGATGACATAAAACCATTGAGGTGTTATAATAAAGTTGTGATGTCATATTATATTTGTTATGTCATGATAACATTATGATGTCATAAAACCATTGTGAAATCATAAAACCATTGGATGTCATACCATTGTGCTGTCATAATAGCATTGTAATGTCATAATTGCATTGTTACATTATATTTTTTATGTTCTAATACAATATGTCATCATAATAGCATTGAGATGTCATAGTTCCATTGTGATGTCATACTATCATTATGATATCAAAATACCTTTGTAATATCATAATAGCATTTTGAGGTCATAATGAAATTGTGATGTCAAAATTCCATTATTATGGCATACAACTATCATTGTCATAATAGAATCGCAATGTCATAATAGCACTGTGCTGTCATACTACTTAGTTATATCAAAATTCCAATGTGATGTCATATGACAATCATGTTGTAATAGCATTTTGGTGTCATAATAACAATGTAATGTCATAATAGCATTGGGATATCATAAAAGTGTTGTGATATCATCAAAGCACTGTGATGTCAAAATTCCATTGTGATGTCACAATACCATTTTGAAAATATTATACCATTGTGATGTCAGCATAGCATAGTGTTAGGGGTAGGGTTTAGGTTTAGCCTTAAGGTTAGACATCCTGTACCTGGGTTTTGACATTTGTTTTGGCTTTCTTTTTTTTTTTTTTTTTTTTTTTTTTCCATTTTGATATTGGATGAACAGTTTTGCTTTTTAAACATATGAAGTATATTTTTTGAGGTTTTAATACTTAACTAGGCTGGTGTGAACTTTGCCAGCTATAAACCTCCTGTGTCTATTTTGCATTAGGCATGACCAATATTTATCCCCCATGAAAATATCTCCTATTGAAAAGATATGTCAGCTTCCAGAGCATTGTGACATGTTCATTTATTCAGCATTTAAAAATGTTTTTGATATGTCAGGCGTGCAGTTTGCATGTTTGTCTCCCAGCCTAATTTTAGGTTCTGACATTGACCAACAGAGCATATTTCGTAAGCCAAAATGACCTTTGGCACCAGTTCTTCTGTGGAAGTCCCACTTTCTGAGATTAGCTGGCCTTCTTAAAGCATTGTGACACGATCTCTCCTCATATAAACCTAAAACTGATGTGAATTATTTAAAACAGTAAGGACATAACATCTATCATAAAGAAAAAAGAACTAATATGGTAACCTTAAGGAAAATTTTGTCATTTTGAATCTTAGACTATCTCTGCAAGTAGTTAAACAGCAGGAGTTGCCATCCTGGTTTTTGTTATGTAAATTAGGCTGATCAGGGACTCACAGATCTGTTTGTTTCTTTTTACTTTGTGTTAGGATTAAAAGCATGTGCCGTGCTGTCATCAACTTGTTCAAATTTTTTTTTCAAATCAATATAATTGTAACTCAAAGCTTTTAAATGAAAATTAAGCAAAGATACAAGAAAATTTTAAGTTCTGGGTCAGTTGTTATGCTGTAACAAGCAATGCCCACTTGGTTGTTTTTTGGAATTTAGTTGATGTTTCAGTGAATTGGTGGACCCTTACCAGAAAGAGCTGACAAGTATCTTGTAGCTAGACAGCTTTGAATTTTAGCCATTATTAATCTAATTCTTATTAGGCAGAGTGCCCTTTCTCTTGTCTGTAAATTAGTATTCCAGTCCTTGGTTGTTTTTCCCATTTCCTCCTTGCACCTTACTTGGAGAAGTCCTCCAGAAAAGCCAACACCATTAAATATATTTTAACCGAATCCATGACTATGACAATCAAAACAAAATCAAAGTGGATTAAAACACCCTCTGCCATGGCTTTTATTTATTTATTTATTTTTTGGATGCAGTTTTAGGCCAAGCTCTGTCTAGAGGTCTGTGTGCCTCCATTTCTTTCTTTCCAGACATGGCTGCTGAGTTTAGCTGAGCTTAGCCAGCCACAGTTTAAGGTAGCAATGCTTGTGTATCCTCCTGTTAGAACTGTAGTAGCAGCCAGTTTTGTTTTGTTAAGTCTCAGTTCTGTCTACAATAGGCTGTTTAAGAGTCTCTCTTAAAGAAACAGTAATTGATCTGGGAGTTTTTAGGTTTTAAGTTTAGGTTATAGAGGTTGTATTACTGCTGGTTGTATTACTGTATTAGAGCTTATTCACCTCTCCAAATTATGTTAAAATCTGATTTAAAGGGTATGGATACTTAGATTAGTTGGTGGTCATTTATTGTACAGTTAGATTAGCTGGGTGCCATTTATTGATAGTTATTAAAATTTACTATTGAAATATCTTTTAGTTAAGCACTGAAATTTCATGACACAACTGTGATGACATGATACAGTTGGGATGTCATGATGAAGTTGTGACATCATAATGTACTTGTGATGTCATAATATTGAGATGTCATAATAGCATTGTGATGTCATAATATCAATGGGATGTCAGAATAGCATTGAGATTTCATAATATCATTGTTAAGTCACAATAGCATTGTGAATTAATAATATCATTGTGACATTATAATAGATTTTTTATGTCATAATATCAATGTAATATCTTAATAGCATATTGAGGTCATAACTCCATTGTTATGTCATAATAGCATTGTGATATTGTCATACCATTGTTGTTATAATGTTATTTTGAAACGTATACACCTTATCCTTGATACAACTTATCATTCAATTGCTTATTTTTACACGCCACTTTCTCTTCTCAATCCCATTGCATTGTGATACTTATTCTAAGTATTTTGTCTCAACTTTGTGTAAACAGTCCGGAATAAAGCAACTAGCCACAATGTTGATCAATTGGAGGAGCCAGAGGGCAGGGAATGAGTAGGAGGAGAGAGGGTTAGGGAGCAGAGATTGGAGAGTAGAGCAAGAGGAGAGATCTTGGAACATCATGGAGAGAATGATCCAGATCTAAGATTTCACAAAAAGTAAGTATAATGGGTGAAATCCAAATGTTAGGAAATTATAAGAGCTTGAAGTTTTAGGAGGGAGTAACTATTGACCAGACTTGTGTTCTAATTTAACTAAACAAACCCAGTTTCTGTGCGATGAATTGGTTATACAGCTGTTTATGCTTAACAGCAAACATTAAAAGAAAATAAATCAATAATAAATATTAGTCATCACCTACAACATATCATTGTGAAGCCATTATATAATTGTGATGGCAAAACACCATTGTGATGTCATATACTTGTGAAGGTAGAATAGAATTGTGATGCCATAATAGCATTGGGGTGTCACAATACCATTGGGATATAATGATAACATAGTTATGTTATCATACCATGGTGATGTTATAATACCATTGTGATGTCACCATAGCATTGTGGTGTCACACTATTGTGATGTCATAATAACATTGTGGTATCATGATATCATTAGGATGTCATAAAAGCGTTGTGATAATATAATAGTATTTTGAGGTCATAATGCTACTATGAAGTCAATATTCCATTGTGATATCACGTCACAATGATGCCATAATAGAATTATGATGTCGTAATATGAATGCCATATGATAACAATAATGTGATGTCATGATAGCATTGTGATGTCATAATACCATTTTGATGTCAAAATTCAATTTTCTGTCATAGGAGATGACTTTATTAATGACCTCTTAAAAGAAATATATGACAATATTACTGAAAGAGTCTTGAACACAGGAACTGTCATCTCTGTGTTGTATGCTACCAGCTGCCCTGATTGAGGAAGGTAGGGCTGCTCAGCCTTTCTTTCAGGCAAGCTATGTCATACTCAGTGGTGTGAAGAACATAATCAGATTCTCAGTGCCAAGTCCCTTAAAAAAACTGAATTCATCATTGCCACACTCTGACACCACCCCCACAAAGAAGCCATGAATCTAAGAGCTTTACAATTCATCCTTTTGATCACAGTTTTTCTTATGTATTTATTTATTATAATTTGTTCACTTTGTATTCCCTCTGCTACACCCTCAGTCTTCCCCTTGCAGTCCCAACAACCATCCTTTTTCTACACCTAGGCCTTTATCTAATTACCAAGATAGGGGTTGTCCTACTCCCCCTTCTATCTGAACCTAGCTTATCAGGGTTCATCAATGCTGGCTTCATGATCATCTTCTGCAACCTGATTCTCAGGATATTGTTTTCCTTGTGTCCTTAATTACCTCTAATTATGACACTCTTCATGCCTCCTCTCCTACAGGCTTCTCAGAGCCATGAGAGAAGGGAGAATTTCATAGGGAAATCCCATTTAGAGCTGGGTGTTTTAAGGTCTCTGTGCATAATATTTGACTGTGGATCTTTGAATTCAATCCCAATATATACAGAATGAAACATCTCTGTGGATAAAAGAACATGGCTCTGATCTATCAGTTGAGGGGAGAGAACAACATATCTTACTAACAGCAGGTGTGTTTGATTGAAAATTTCCGTAGGATGCCCTGACCCCACAACTCAATTAACTGCCACCCAAATCCCCTAGTTTAAGACTGCTTTTTTCACAATAGATGGCTTATTGGAACTTTATCCCCACTATTAGGAGAACTTCTATAAAGTGAATACATACAATATTTGTCTTTCTGCATTTTAGTTACTTCACCTAGGATGATATTACCTGGTTCCATCCATCTGACTGAAAATTAATATGATGTCGTTTTCTTAGCTGAATAAATACTCCATTATGGAAACATTCCCCATTTTATCCCAAAGGAGATTTTCAGTCCTGTTCTTTAGAATTTGGAAGATGCTGGCACTTTAATTATTATATTGAATGACAAACAAATGTTCTTTTAGCCTAGAAGTCCCTCCATCTTCTTCCACTTCCTGGTGATTTGAATTGCAATGTCCCTTTGAAGCTCATCTATTTACATGTGGAATCCCCAATGAGGAAAAGTCTGGGAAGGGGTAGGAGATATGGCCTCATCAGATAATGTAATTCCTATTGGAGTTATATTATAGGAGAGTTTACTTTGAGGTTGATATGCCAATGAAAGTGACCAGACAAAACGGAGTCTCTATCACTTTGTATCTTTGTTTCTGCTGGTCTTGGTCTCACTATTTCTGAATATTTTGCTCTAGCTGTTTCTCTCTGTCTCTCTTGGTCTCTCTTCCTCTGCCTGCCGCTTGTGTTTCAGTAAGAAAATCTCTCAGTTCTGCTGAAAGACTACAACAAGATGAATGATTACTGACATGACATCAGGGATATAGTCTTTGTATAAATATAAGGAAGGGCCCAATTAAATGCTCTTTGTTCAAAGATCTGACTTTGTAAGGCAGCATTTTCACAGTAAGTAATTCACTGACTGAGGACATATCTGTGCTTTTAACAAGTTATAATGAAATCAGTGATAATATAGAACTCACAGGGCAAGGGCATGTGATTTTATTAATGAATACTTGAAAGAAATATGTGATGCTTTTCCTGAACTAAGAAACTTGGACACAGGAACTGAAATCTCTGGGTTGTGTGCTTTCAGCTGTCCTGAAAGAGGCATGTAGGGCTGCTCAACCTTTCTCTCAGGCAGGTTGCCCACTTGGCCCTTTTAATAACTGGCTTTCATCTGTTTCATGACATCATTCTGCCTCTCAGCCAATCAGTACCTGAGAGAAGCTTGAGGTTTCCTTGTAGATGAGTAAACAAACTTTCCTCTGTGTCCTGTATCTCTGATCCTGTGCACAAGCGTATTTTTTCTTGTGAAACACAACAAGCCTATTTCTCATCCCTTTATCCAGATCCCACACCTTTACTCCTGTTTACGTCTGTGAATATATCAGGTAGGAAATGAAACTTTAATGTTTATTTAATTGGACAGCTTCCTAAATAGGGAAGCTTCACAGTTATGTGGCATTAAAGGTTATATACAGAATGACAAGGTGGTCTCCTACTGTGGTCTTGGATCTGAAATTTTCCAGGTTTTGACTTTGAACTGACCAGTTTCTGGTGTGCTCACTGAATGTACCTTCACATTCTTTCTGATATAATTGGCTGGCAGGGTCTAGGGATCCCTGGGGAATTGATTCTGTAAGAAAAGGTGAAAGACAATGAAACCAGACAATTCCTGAGATTGTTTGGCAAAAACAGTAAAGATAGTGTATGCAAAGTAGAACTTAGGCGCAATTAACATTTTGTCAGCTGGTTCTCTTCCACACTAAGATTGCTAAACCTTTATGAGCAGGGTTGCCTTCGCTCATCTGAGTGGATCAGCAACACTGTCCTACTCAGCGGTCAGTGAGGAACCCTCCTGGTCCTGGGGTTTACAGTTAAAACTAGTCCTTCAGGACAGTGAAATCAGTCCATTCCATATGACTAAAACACAAGAGCAGCTGTGTTTCCTTTATGTGTCCTCCATACAAACCTTCTAAACATAGTGTTAGTTGCAGGACTGCTTGCTCTAAGGAGCCACCTGAGATCATGCAGTTTGAGGAAGCTGGGTAACACTAGTTCATGGCTAAGATTCTCTGCTAAATAATGAGCTGCAGGAAAGCATGCCTGATAGAATCAAACTCTTCCCTTCTTTAGCAGAAACTTTTCTCCATGTTAAAGGTCATTGTAAAAGTTGTCAACATATCATTTTTTATTGATTATTTGGTAATTTCATATACTATACATTACACTCGTTTTCTGTTGCTCCAACAATCAATACCGACCCATGTGACAAACCGAAGTTGTTTTTCTAAAATACATCAGTTGAAGTATTTGTCTTTGATATACTGATTAGAACATGATCAGTCCCAGTGCCAATTCCCTGAAAGAACACTGAGTTCATCCTTGTCACCCCAGGCACAAGGGCCAAGAGGAAGCCATCAATCCTGAAGAGCTGTATACTTCATCATCTTGATCACAGTTTTTCTTACTTATTATGATTTGCTCACTTTGTTTCACCTCTTCTGCCTCCTCCCTCTTCTCCACTCAGTCCCACCAACCCTCCTTCTCCTACCCATTGGCCCTTTCTCTAGTTTCTTGATAGGGGAGGTCCTCCTTCCCCTTCTATATGACCCTAAATTATTAGGTATCAAACAAGGCCGGCTGCATCATGATCCTCTCTGGCCTGATTCTCAAGGCATTATTCTCCTTGTGTCCTCAATTCCCTCTACTTATGACACTCTTCCTTCCTCCTTTCCTGCAGGCTTCCCAGAGCTCTGAAGGATGGGAGGATTTAATAGGGAAATCCCATTTAGATCTGGATGCTTTAAAGTTTCTCTGTGCATAATATCAGCCTATGGATTTCTGTATGCAATCCCATTTGATGCAGAAGGAAACATCTCAGTGGATAAATGAATGGCACAAAATTATCAGTTGAGGCCAGAGATCTGAGTATTTGATAACAACAGCATGTGTTGCTTAAAAATTTCCAAAGGATCCTATGGCCCAACAACTCAATTCACTTCCACCCAATCCCCCTAATGGAAGACTGCTTTGTTCTCAAAAGAAGGCCTAATGGAATTTTATCCCCCACTATTAGGAGACCTCCTAATAAGTGAATACATACCATATTTGTCTTTCTGCATTTTAGTTACTTCACCCAGGATGATCTGTCCTAGTTCCATCCATTTGCCTAAAAAATATCATTTCATTTTCTTGTCTTAATAATACTCTATTATGGAAATATTCCATGTATTCCCCAAAGGAGATTGTCAGTCCTGTTTAGACCTTGGATATTGCTGGGACTTTAATCATTGTATTGAATAACAAATTATCAGTATAATTATGTTCTTTTAGCCTAGAATTTCCTCCATCTATTCCACTTCCTGGTGATTTGAATTGAAATGTCCTCTTGAATCTCATCTATTTTCATATTTACTCCCCAGTGAGGAAATGTCTTGGAAATGTTAGCAGGTTTGTCCTTGTTCAACAATATAATTACTACTGGAGTTATATTATAAGAGGCTGTGCTTTGAGGTTGATATGCCAATGAAAGTGAGTAGACAGAATGGAGTCTCTATCTCTCAGTCTCTGTCACTGTATATCTTTGTTTAGTTGGTCTTTGTCTCCCTATTTTTGAATCTGTGTCTTGACCTTTTTTCTGTCTCTCTCTGTATCTCTCTCTTGTCTACAGCTTGTGGTTCAGTAAGAAAAGCTATCAGTTCTGCTGAAGGACTAAAACAAGAAGACTGCTTCCTGATTTAAAGTCCTGGATGGTAGCTGTAAAAATGTAAGCATGTTGCCAATTATACATATTTGTTCAGAGAGTTGCCTTGATAAGGGAACATTTTTCTAGTAATCAATTCACTGACTGAGGACATATGTGTGCATTATCAAATATTAATGGAATCTCTGATAAGGTGAAACTCACAGGTCAAGTACATGTGACTTTTTAATGAATACTTGAAAGAAATATGTGACACTGATCCTGAACTAAGAGACTTGGATACGGGATCTTTCATCTCTGGGTTGTGGGCTCTCAGCTGTCCAGATTGAGGAATGTAAGGCTGCTGCAACTTTTTCTCAAGCAAGCTGTCCACTTGTCCCTTTTAATAACTGGCTTCTGAAACTCTTACTGGTTTTCTCCTGTTTAGTGACATCATTCTGCCTCTCAGCCAATCAGCACCTGAGAGAATCTTGAGGTTTTCATGGAGATGAGTAAACATCTCTCAGTGTCTTGTATCTCTGATCCTGTGCACACTTGCCTTTTTCTTATGAAACAAGCCTTTATCTCATTCCTGTATCTAGATGCCACTCCTTCACTCCTGTTTACCTCTATGACAAAGTCAGGTAGGAAATGAAACTTTAATGTTTATTTAATTGGACAACTTCCTAAGTAGGGATGCTTCAAAGTGATGTGCAATTAAGAGGAATGTACCGATTGACAAAATGGTCTCCTACTGTGGTCTTGGATCTTCAAAATAATAAAAAAAAATATTTTTAAATGTCATATTCTGTAGGTCTCTGAGGTTTTTGAAGATTACCTATCTTTATATTATTGGTCTACTTATGTTGGAATTTGATATAATATACATTACACTACTTTTCCATTACTCCCAGATTCAAATTCATACCTATGTGTAACTCTAAAAATGTTTTTTGTTTGTTTAAAATACATCAATTCAAATATATGTTTTTCAAAATCATATTGGAAAATGATTAGTCTCAGTGCCAAGTCCCTTAAAGAAACCTGAGCTCATCTTTGCCACAATATGGGACTACTGCCAAAAGGAAGCCACATGTCCTTAAAAACTCTATACTTCATCCCCTTGATCACAGTTTTTTTATATAAAATATTAAAAATAATAAATAAATAAATAAATACAATGTGAACATTGTATTCCCTCTGCTGCCCCCTCCCTGTTCTCCTCCATTCCCACCCACCCTCCTTCCTCTACCTTTATGCCCTTTCTAAAATTCTGTTCATAGGGGAGGTACTCCTCACCATTCTAACTGATCCTAATTTATCAGGTGTCATCAAGGAGGGCTGCATCATCTACCTCTGCATTCTGATTCTCTGGTTATTGTTGTCCTTGTTTCCTCAATTCCCTCTATTTATGACACTCTCCTTGCCTCCCCTTATGAAGGATCCCCAGAACTTTGAGGGGAGAAGTATTTCATAGGGAAATTCATTTATAGCTAGCTGTTTTAAGGTCTCTCACTGCATAATATTGGACTGTGGATCTCAATAAGCAATCCCATTTGATGCAGAAGGAAACATCTCTGTGCTGTGGATCAAAAACATGGCACTGATCTATCATTTCAGGATAGAGAGCAGGATATTTTAATAACAACAGCCTTGGTTGCTTGAAGTTTTCCTAAGGATGCCCTGGGCTCTCAACTCAATAAACTGCCACCCAATTCCCCTAGTGGTAGACTGGGTTGGTAGATGGCCAATTGGAATTTTATCCCCCACTATTAGGAGATCTCCTAATAAGTGATTTTGCATTTTAGTTACTTCTCCCAGGATAATTTTTCCTGATTCTATCCATTTGCTTGAAAGTCTCATGATGTCATTTTTTTAGCAGAATAATACTCCGTTATGTAAATATTCCCTGTTTTTCCTGAAGGAGATTGTAAGTCCTGTTCTTTAGCCTTTGGAATTTGGTGAGACTTTAATTATTGTATTGAATGAAAAACTTTAAGGATAAAAATTTACTTTTAGCTTAGAATTCCCTCAATCTTCTTATACTGCCTGGTGATTTTAATTGCACTATTCCCTTGAACAGTGGAGTCCATATTTACATGTGGAGTCCTCTGTGAGGAAATATCCGGGAAGTGTTAGGAGGTATGGCCTTGTTAGATAATATAATTCCTTTTGTTTCACCTAATTTCTTTCTCAGTGCTTTTTTTTTCTTTTGTATACAGGAACACTACTAATTTTTTAGAGTTACCTTTGTATCCAGCCACAAGGTTGAAGGTGTTTATCAGCTGTAGGTGTTCCCTGGTCAAATTTTTGGGTCACTCAGGTATACTATCATATGATATGCAAATAGTGATACTTTGACTTCTTCCTTTCCAATCTGTATCCCCTTGATCTCCTTAAATTGTCTTATTGCTCTAGGAAGGACTTCCAGATATATGTTGAAGAGATATGAAGAGAAAGGACAGCCTTGCCTTCTCCCTGATTTCAGTGGGATTGCTTTATATTTCTCTCCATTTAGTTTGATGTTGGCTATAGGCTTGCTCTATTGCCTTTACTATATTTAGATATGTGCCTTGTATCCTTGATCTCTCCAACACTTTAAAGATGAATGGAGTTTGGATTTTGACAAATGCTTTTTCAGCATCTAAGGATATTATTGTGTATCATTTTTTCATTCATTTTTTTAATATGTTGGAACACATTGATGGATACACATATATTGAACCAGACCTGCATACCTGGGATGAAGCCTACTTGGTCATAGTGGCTGATATTTTCGATGTGTTCTTGTATTCGTTCAAAGATAAAGTAACTTGGTGTGACCCTAACCAAGAAAGTCAAAGACTTGTATCATAAAAATTTCAACTCTCTGAATAAAGAATTAGAAGATATCAGAAGATGGAAAGATCTCCCATGCTCATGGCTTGGCAGGATTAACATAGTAAAAATGGCCATCTTACCATAGGTAATCTTCAGAACAATTAAATTCCCATCAAATTTGGTGAGTGCTCTCTGTCACGAACAACTCCACATTTGGCTAAGGCCGAGGATCTGGCTTGCTTCCATGTATGTGGACCTATCTGCATTGCCCCCGTGGCACGCCTGGGTTGGCTACCCAGAGGCTATTTAAGCTGTGGGCTGGCTTTCCCCGGGGTCCGAGGATTGTTCAATGCTCCTGAATAAACTGCATTGAAAAAAAAATTACCAACACAATTCTTTATAGAACTTGAAAGAAAAATTCTCAACTTCATATGGAAAAACAAGAAACCCAAAATTGCTAAAACAATCCCCTACAATAAAAGATCTTAGGGAAATATCTCCATCCCAGATCTCAAGCTGTGCTATAGCACAACAGTAATAAAAACTGCATGGTACTGGCATAGAAACAGAATGGTGGATCAATGGACCTGAATAGCAGACCAAGAAATAAAACCACACACTTACAGATACCTGAGTTTGACAAAGAGTCTTTAAGAATAGGGAAAAGAGAAGGAAACCAGACAATTCCTGGGACTGGCTGAAACAGAGATAGATTGGTGAGTATAAAAGGAGAATTGAGGACAACATTTTTTTTTTGATAGCAGAGCTGATAAACACTAGTGTTGTCAACTCTCTATTATCAGGGTTGCCTTGGCTGACCTGGCTGTGTCCTAGCAGTGGTCAGTGAGGATTCCTCTTGGTACTGGTGTTTACAGTTGAAACTGGGCCTTCAGGAAAGAGAAATGTGTCCATGTTATAGGCCTAGGACACAGGAGAAGCTGTGTCTTCCAGACAAACCCTCAAAATGTAGTATTAGTGCCAGGGCTGCTTGTTCAGAGGTACCACCTGAGCTCATTGTGTGTGAGGTAGCTGGTTAACCACTAGTTCATGGCTAGGATACTCTGCTACGTAATGAGTTCCTGGAAAGCATGCCTTGCAAAGTCACACTCTACCCTCTGTTAGCGGAATCTTTCTCCATGTTAAAGTCAGTATAAAAGTTTTCAAGATATTATTTTTATTGATTATGTGGGAATTTCGTGTAACATACATTACACTCTTTTTCCATTGTTCCCGGGTTCAAATCCTACCCATGTGTCACACTATTTCTTTTTCCTTTTCTTTATTTACATCAAATGAAGTATTTGTTTTGGATATACTCATTGGAACATGATCAGAGTCTCAGTACCAAGTCCCTTAAAGAAAACTGAGTTCATCCTGGCCTCAACATGGCAAAACCACCCAAGAAGAAGCCACCAGTAACAAAGATCCCTATACTTTATCACCATGAACATAATTTTCTTATGTATTTTTTTATTATGATTTGGTCACTTTGTATGCATTCTGCTGGCCCCTCCCTCTACCCCTTTCAGTTCTACCAAGCCTCCTTCTTCTACCTGTATACCATTTCTCTATTTCCCTGATGGGGGCAGTTCTCCTCCACCTTCTCTCTGACTCTAATTTACCAGGTCTCATCAAGGCTGGCTGCATCATCTTCCTTTGCGGCCTCCATTCTCAGGGCAATGTTCTCATTATGTCCTCAATTCCCTCTACTTATAATACTCTTCCTCCCTCCTATCCTGTAGGCTTCCCAGAGCTCTGAGGGGAGAGAGAATTTTATAGGGAAACCCCATTTATAGCTGGGTGTTTTAAGGTCTCTCTTTGCATAATATCAGACTGTGGTTCTCTGTATGCAATCCCATTTGATGGAGAAAGAAGTATCTCTGGATAAAACAAAAACAAAAACAAAAACAAAAACATGGCACCAATCTATCAGTTGAGGGCCAGGAGCAACATGTTTTAATAACAACAGCCTGGGTTGCTAGAACATTTTTGTAGCATGCCCTGACCCAACAGCTCTTTTCAGTGTCACCCATTCCTCCTAGTGGAAGTCTGGGTAGACTATTCCATAGGGCCTATTTGAACTTTATTCCCCAGTATTAGAAGACCTCCTAACAAGTAGATACATATACCGTATTTCTATTTCTACATTTTAGTGACATCACCCAGGATTATTTTCCTGCTTTCATCCACTTGCCTGAATATCATAATGTCATTTTCTTAGCTGAATAATACTCCATTATAGAAATAATCTACATTTCCCCAAAGAAAATTGTCTGTCCTGTTTTTTAGCCCTTAAATTTGCTGGGACTTTAATCATTGTATTCAATGAGAAACTCTCAGGTTAACTATCTTCTTTTAGGCTAGAAGTCTCTCCATCTTCTTCCACTTTATGTTGATAAGAATTGCAATATCCCTTTGAAGCTCATCTATTTATATGTTTACTCCACAGTGAGTAAATGTCTAGGAGGGGTTAGTAAGTATGGCCTTGTAAGATAATATTATTCCTATGGAGTTATAATATAGGAGGGTGTGCCTTGAGGTTGATATGCCAATGAAAGTGACCAGAGAGAATGGAGTCTCTGTCTCTTAGTCTCAGTCAATTTTTATCTTTGCTTCTGTTATTTTGTCTCTCCATTTCTGAATATCTCTCTCTAGCTCTTTCTCTCTTTCTGTTTCTCTCAGTCTCCCTCTCTGCCTTGCACTTGTGGTTTAGTATGAAAAGCTCTCAGTACTGTTAAGGACTACAAAAAGATGACTGTTGACTGATGTGACATCCACGATGGTCTCTGTAAAAATATAAGCAAGGACCCAATTAAACTCTTTCTGTTCAATGATTTGCCTTGGTTCAGGGAGCATTTTTACAGTAAGTAGTTCACAGACCAAGAACGTATCTTTGAATTTAACAAATAATAATGGAAATCTGTCATAATGTGCAAGTCACATATGAAGGAAAAGTGACTTTATTAATGACAACTTGAAAGAAGTATGTGACACTTTTCCTGAACTAAAAGATCTTGCACACAGGAACTGTCATCTCTGAGTTGTGTGCTTTCAGCTGCCCAGATGGAGGCTTTTAGGGCTGCTCAGTCTTTTCCTCAGGCAGGGTGTCCACTTGGCGCTTTTAATAACTGGCTCCTGAAACTCTTACTGGCTTTCACCTTTTGCATAACATCATTCTCCCTCTTGGCCAATCAGCACTTGAGAGATTCTGGAGGTTTCCATGGAAATGAGTAAACAATGTTTCCTCTGTGTCCAGTATCTATGATCCTGTGCATACTTGATTGTTATGTCATAATAGAATTGTGAAGGCATGAAAGCATTATGATGTCATAACAGCATTGTGAAATCATAATAACACTGAGACATCATGACACCATTATGAAATCATACCATTGGTATTTGATACCACTGTTATGTCATCATAGCACTGTGAGTTCATAATAACAGTGTGATGTCATATCATTGTTAAGGCATAAGAGAATTGAGATGTCATAATAGCATTGTGATGTTATAATAGCACTGTATGTCATAATAGAATTGTGATGTCCTAACATTATGATGTCATCATAGAATTGTAAGGTCATGATAGCATTGTGAGGTCTTAATAATATTGTGATGTCATATGAAATTGTGATGTCATAAAAACATTTTAATTTCACCATATCACTGTGATGTCCTAATAACATTGTGAAGCCATACCTTTGTGACACCATAATAAAATTGTGATGTCATAATAACATTTTGATATCATAGCATTGCATTTTCAAAATAGCATTGAAATGTCATACTATTTTGATGTCATTATAGCATTGTGATGTCATAATATCATAGTGAATCTATATTACCATTGTGATGTCATAATAACATTCTCAAGTCATAATAGGATTGTGAAGAAATAATATCCTAATACCATTGTGAAGTCATACCTTTATGAAGGCATAATAGCATTGTGACATCATAGTATCAGTGTGATGTCAAAATACCATAGTAATGTCCTAATACCATTGTAAAGTCATCATAGCATTGTGATGACATAATACCACTCTGATGTCATAATAGCATTGTGATGTCATAAGACCGTTTTGAGTTCATACCATTGGGATGTGTTAACATTGTGATGTCATAAGAGCTTAGTGATATCATATCTTTGTGATGTCATAATAGCATCGCGATGTCATATGTTTGTGATGTAATTATACAATTTGATGTCATATTACCATTGTGATGATATAATACCACTGTCATATAATAATAGCATTGTGATGTCATAACATTCTGTTGTCATAATAGTATTGTGATGTCATATCTTTGTGATGGGATTATAGCATCGTGGTATCATAGTACCATTGTGATGTCATAAAATTGCGAAGTATAAAACCATTGTGATGTCATAACACTGTGATGAAATAATACCATTTAGGTGACATACCATCATGATTTTGTTATAGCATTTTGATGTAATACCACTATGTAATGGTATTATATCTATATAATGGTATTATAATACCATTATGATGTTGTCAAAACAGCATTGCAATATCATAATTCCATTGTCATATTATAAGACTCATTTTATGTCAGGATAACATTGAGATGTCAAAATCGCATTGTCATATTGTATTATATTTTTTGTGATGTTATAATTCCATTGTGATATCATACCATATGATGTCATAATAGCAGTGTGATATCCTAATAGCACTGTAAAGTCAAAATAGCACTGAGATGTCATGACACAGTTGAGATGACATAATACCATTATGATGTCATAAAAATTTGTGATGTTTTAATACAGTCCAAGTGGGTTATGTAATAATGGGAAGAGGAACTGCCTCTGACATAATTTGATTGGCCTACTCTTTGAGCATCTCCCCCTGAGGGGGGAGCAGCCTTACCAGGCCACAGTAGAGGACAATTCAGCCACTTTTGATGAGAACTGATAGACTAAGATCAGAAAGGAGAACCTCCCCTATCAGTGGACTTGGGGAGTGGCATGCATGCAGAGAGGGGAGGGAGGTTGGGATTGGCAGGGGAGGAGGGAGGGGCTTATGGGAGAATACAAAATGAATAAAGTATAATTAATAATAATAAAATAAATTTGTGATGTTTTAATACAGTTGTGGTAGCATAATATAAATGAGATGTCATATCATTGGGTTATCATGATACCTTTGATATGTCATACCATTGTGATGTCATAATACAATTGATATATCATGTTAGCATTGTGATGTCATATTAGCATTGTGACGCCATACTTTTGTGATGATATAAACCATTGTGATGTTTTAATACATTTGAGATATCATATTAGCATTATGAGATCATAATAGCACTGTGATGTCACACAATTGTGAAGTCATAATAGTATTATGATGTCATGAAACAATCATGTTGTTATAGCATTGTTATGCCATAATAACTTTGTGATATCATAATAGCATTTTGATGTCATAATGCTATTTTAATGTCAAAATTCCATTGTGATGTCATGCCTCACATGTGGATGTGGAAATAGCATTTCCTTTTCATACTATTGTGACATCATAATAGAACTGTGATTTCATAATAACATTGTGATATCATAATAGCATTTTGAAGTCAAAATATTATGATGTCATAATAGCATTGATATGACATATGAGCAATGTGATATCATAATAACATTGTGAAATAATGCCTTTGTGATGCCATACCATTGTCATGTCATTGTGTCATTGTGATGTCATAATAACATTGTTATGTCATAATAGCAAAATCACATTTGGATGTCCTATGGGTAATGTGATGACATAATATTATTTTTCAGGTGATAATGCCTTTGTGATTTTAAAATCCATTGTGATGTCACTCCACAATAATATCAGAATAGCACTGTGATGTAATAATACAATTGGGATATCATACTTTCCTTGTGATGTCAAAATGCCATTGTGATATCATGATAGCATTTTTAGATCATAATGAAATTGTGATTTCAAATTCCAGTATGAGGTCATAATGACAATGTGAAATCAGAATAGAATGGTGATGTCATATTATCATTGTGATATCATGACACCATTGTTATATCATAATACCATTGTGCTGACATAATACCATTGAGATGTCCTAATAAAGTTGTGATGTCCAAATATCATTGTGATGTCATAATATCAATGTGATATCAGAATAGAATTGAGATCTCATAACACCATTGTGAAGTCATAATAGCAATGAGAATTAATAATACCATTGTGATGTCACAATAGCATTTTGATGTTATAATATCCATGTGATGTCTTAATAGCATATTGAGGTCATAACCCCATTGTGATGTCATAATAGCATTGTGATATCATAGTATTGTGATTTGTCATAACATTGTTGTTCTTTGAAATGTATACAATTTACCCTTGTTCATTTAAATGCTGATTACTATCCCCCACTCTCTGATTTCAATCTGGATAGTTCATTGTGAAACTTATTCTATGCAACCTGTCTCCACTTTGTGTAAACAGGCCTGAATAAAGCAACTTGCCAAAACGTTGAGCAATAGGAAGAGCCAGGGGGCAGAAAATGAGTGGAAGGAAAGAAGGCAATGGAGCAGAGCTTGGAGAGGAGAGAGGAAGGACAGATCTTGGAACAGTGTGGAGAGAATGAACCAGACCTAAGACTTAACAAATGCAAATAAAATAGGTAAAATCTAAATGTTAGGAAACTAACAGGGCTTGAAGATTTTGCATGGCAGTAACTACTGACCAGCATTTTATTTTATGTTAACTAAATGAACCCAGTCTCTTTGTGGTGAATTGGTTATACAGCTGTTTATACAGCAAGCATTATTAAAATAAAAACCAATGATAAATAAGAATCATCACATACAACATACCATTATGAAGCCATTATACTAATGTGATGTCATAACACCATTGTGATGTCATATTATTGTGAAGACATAATAGCATTGTGATGTCATAATAGCATTTTATTTTATAATACATTGGGATGTCATATACCATTGGGATATCATAACAACATTGTTATGTCATCATACTATCGTGATGTGATAATACCATTGGATGTCATCATAGCATTCTTTTGTCATACAATTGTGATATCATATATCATGATATCATTGTGATGTCATAAAAACATTGTGAAAATATAATAGTATTTTGAGGTCATAATGACATTGTAAAGCAAAAATCCCATTGTGATGTCATTATGTGATTGTGCTATGATAATAATGTTATGTCATGATAGCATTGTGATGTCATAATTGCATTTTATGTTATATTTTTATTGTGATATTATGATTCCATTGTGATGTCATAATATCAATGTGGTATCATAATAGCATACTGAGGTCATAACCCCATTGTGAGGTCATAATAGCATTGTGATGTCAGGATAGCATGGTGACATCATAATACCATTGTGATTTTTGCTGTCATACCAGGTGAATTTATTAATGACCTCTTGATAGAAATATGTGACATTATTCCTAAACTAGGAGTCTTGGACAGGAACTGTTATCACTGGGTTGTGTGCTATCAGATCTCCAGACTGAGGAATGCAGGGCTGCTCACCCTTTCTCTCAAGCTTGTTGTCCATTTGGAACTTTTAAAAACTGGCTCCTGAAACTCTCACTGTCTTTCACCATGGAGATGAGTAAACAAACTTTCCTTAGTGTCCAATATCTCTGATCCTATGCACTCATGACTTTTTCTTGTGAAACCCAACAAGCCTTTAGCTCATACCTTTATGCAGATTCCACACATTAACTCCTGTTTACCTCTGTGACAATGTCAGGTAGGAAATGAAACATTAATGTTTATTAAATTGGACAGTTTCCTTAGTAGGAAAGGTTCAAAGTGATGTAGGATTAAGGGGAATGTACCAAAAGACAAGGTAGTCTCCTACTGTTGTCTTGGTTCTGAAATTTCCTAGGTTGTGACATTGAACTGAGCAGTTATTTGCATATTCACTAAATGTAGCTTCACATTCTTATTGATATAATAGGCTGGCCAAGTCTAGCATTCCATGGGTATTGAGTCTTTAAGAGCAGGGAAAAGAGAATGAAACCAGAAAATTCCTGGGATTCATTTACCTGAAAAAGAGAAAGATCACATTTGTAAAAGAGAACTGAGGAACAATAAACTATTTAACCGCTGCTGCTGTTCCACAATAGTGTTGGCAATGCTCTATGAGTAGGGTTGCCTTGTTTGACATGGCTGGATTGGCAGCTGTGTCCTACTCTGGGTCAGTGAGGAACTCTCCTGGTTCTAGGGTTTTCATTTCAAAATGTTCCTTCAGGGCAGATAAATGGTCCATGGTAAATGTCTAGGATACATTAGCAGCTGTATTTTCTGCCGTGGTCCTTCATACAAGCCATCTAAACATATTGTTATTGGCAGGACTGCTAGTTCAGTGGTGATACATGAGCTCATGGGGAATGAGATAGCTAGGTAAACACTAGTTCATGGCTGAGATTCTGTGCTACATAATGAGTTTCAGGAAAGCTACCTAACAGACTCATTCTCTGCCCTCCTTTACTAGAATATTTTCTCCATGTTAAAAATCACTGTAAAATTGGTCTAAATATTATTTTTACTGATTATGTGAGAATTTCATATACTATATACATTACACACTTTTTCCATTGCTCACAGGTTCAAATTACTACACATGTGTCACACTATTTTTTTTTTTTTACAATATATCAATTAAATTATGAGTTGTTCATTTACTTACTGGAATATGATCAGAGTCTCAGTGCCAAGTCCCTTAAAAAAATGGAGTTCATCTTTACTGCACGCTGGCACAATGCACAAGAAGAACCCATCAGTCCTTAAGAACTCTATAGTTCATCAACTTGTTCACAGATTTTCTTATGTATTTACTTATTAAGATTTGTTCACTTTGTATCACTCTGTTGTTCACTCCCTCTTCTCCTTCTAGGCCCAACCAATCCCTTCTTCTACACCTATGCTGTTTCTGTAGTTTCCTGATAGTTATCCTCCCCCTTCTATCTGAACCAAGTTTCTCAGGTCTCAACAAGGCTGGCTGCATTATCTTCCTTTGCTACCAGATTCCAAGGTCATTGTTCTCCTTGTGTCCTCAATTCCCTCTACTTATGACACTCTTCCTACCTCCTCTCCTGCATGCTTCCCAGAGCTCTGGGTGGAGGGAGAATTTCATAGGAAAATCCCATTTAGACCTGGGTGTTTTAAGGTCTCTCTCTCTCTGTATAATATCACACTGTGGGTCTCTGTATACATTCCCATTTGATGCAGAAGGAAAATCTTTGTGGATCCAAGAACATGTCACTGATCTATCAGGTGTGAGCAGAGACCAACATATTTTAATAACAACCGCCTGGGTTGCTTGAAAATTTCCATAGGTTGCCCTGGCCCAACAACCCAATCAACTGCCACCCAATCATCCTAGTGGAAGACTGGTTTGATCACAATACATGGCCTATTTTAACTTTATCACCCACCATTAGGAGACCTCCTAAAAAGTGAATACATATCATATTTTTCAGTCTGAATATTATTTACTTCACCCACGATGATTTTTTTTCTGGTTCCATTCATTTGCCTGAAAATATCATGATGTCGTTTTCTTAGTTGAATGATACTCCTTTATAGAAATATTCCACATTTTCCCCTAAGAAGATTGTCAGTCCTGTTTTTTAGTCCTTGGGAGGTGCTGGGATTTTAATCATTGTACTGAATGAGAAAGTTTCAGGATAACTATGGTCTTTTCGCCTAGAAAGGCCTCTATCTTCTTTCACTTCCTGGTGATTTGAATAGCAATGTCTCTGTAAAGCTCATCTATTTACATGTTGAATCCCAGTGAGGAAATGTCTGGATGGGGTATGAGGTATGGCCTTGTTAGATAATATAATTCTGTTTGGTGTTTTATTATAGGAGGGTGTTCTTTAAAGTTGATAGGCCAATGAAAGTGACCAGACAGAAAGGAGTCTCTGTCTCTAGGTCTCTGACACTTTATGTCTTTGTTTTTGTCGATCTTGCTCTCCCTCTTTCTCTATCTGTCTGTCTCTCTAGTTCTTTCCCTTTCTGTCTGCCACTTGTGGTTCAGTAGGAAAAGCTGTCAGTTCTGCTGGAGGACTACAAGAGGATGACTGCTTGCTGTCATGAATTCTTGGATGGGCTCTGTAAAAATGTAAGCAAGATCCAATTAAACTCTTTTAGTTCAAAGATTTGCCTTGATCAGAAACATTTTTCCAGTAAGTTATTAACTGAGTGAGGACATAACTGTGCATTTAACAATAATAATTCAATCTGTAATGATATGAAAGTCGCATGTCCAGGACAAGTGACTTTATTAATTACCAGTTGAAAGAAATATGTGACACCTTTCCTGAACTAAGAGTCTTGGACACAGGAAATTTTATTTCTGAGATGTTTTTTAAACTGCCCAGTCAGCATGTAGTACTGCTCAACCTTCCTATAAGGCAGGCTTTCGTCTTGGTCCTTATACTAACTGCCTCCTGAAACTCTTACTGGCTTTCATGTGTTTCATGATATCATGCTACCTCTCAGACATTCAGCACCTGAGAGAATCTAGAGGTTTCCATGGAGATGAATAACACTAAATAAACTTTCCGCAGTGTCCAGTATCTCTGATCCTATGCACTCATGACATTTTCTTGTGAAATCCAACAAGAATTTATCTTATACCTTTATGCAGATCTCACACATTAACTCCTGTTTACCTCTGTGACAATGTCAGGTAAGAAATGAAACTTTAATGTTTATTTAATTGGACAGCTTCCTAAGTAGGGAAGCTTCAAAGTGATGTGGGATTAAGGGGAATGTATTGAAAGACAAAGGGGTCCCCTACTGTGGGCTTGGATCTGAAATTTCCTAGGCTCAAGAGTTTGAACTGAGCGGTTTGAATACTCACTAAATGTACCTTCACATTCTTATTGATATAATAAGCTGGCAGGGTCTTTAAGAGTAGGGAAAACGGTAGGAAACTAGACAATTCCTGGGACTGGTTTGGCTGAAACAGAGAAAATCAGTGAGTGTAAAAAGAGAACTTATGGGCAATAAAGTATTTCAAAGCTGGTGCTGTTCCACACTAGTGTTTCCAACCCTCTATGAGTAGAGTTACCTAGGCTGACCTGGCTGGATTAGCAGTTGTGTCCTGCTTGTGTCAGTGAGGTACCCTGCTGGTCCTGAGGTTTCCAGGTCAAACTGAGCCTTCAGCAAAGAGAAATGTGTCTGTGTGATATGCCTAGGACACAAGAGCAACAGTGTTTCCTGCTATGGTCCTTAAACAAACCCTTTAAACATGGTGTTAGTGTCAGGACTGCTTGTTGAGAGCATGGAGTCTGAGGTAGTGGCACAACCACTAGGACATTGGTAGAATTCTTTGCTACATAATGAGTTCCTGGAATCAGGCCATATAGAGTCAAACTCTGCCCTCCTTTCAAGGAATCTTTTCTCCAAATTAAAAGTCCTTGTAAAAGTTGTCAACATACTATTCTTACTGATTTTGTGAGAATTTCATATAATGTAGATTACACTTCTTTTCCATTGCTCCCAGGTTCAAATTGCTACCCATGTGTCACATTGAAATTTATTTTTCCATTAAAATACATCAGTTGAAGTATGTGTTGTTTATATACACACTGAACATGATCAGAGGCTCAGTGACAAGTCCTTTAAAGAAAACTGAGTTCATCTTTGCCATTCCTTGGCACTACCCCCAAGAAGCCATCAGTCCTAAAGAGCTCTATACATCATCACCTTGATCACAGTTTTTGTTATGTATTTATTTATTATGAAGTGTTCAGTTTGTATACCCTCTGCTGCCCCCTTCCTCTTCTCCTCCCACCCTCCTTCTTTTACCCCTAAGCAATTTCTAAAATCCACCTGATATGTGAGGTACTCCTCCCCCTTCTAACTGACCCTAGTTTATCTGGTCTCATCAAGGCTAGCTACAACATTTTTCTTTGCAGCCTGATTCTCAAGGCATTGTTCCCTTGTGCCCTCGATTTCCTCTACTTATGACACTCCTCCTGTCTCTTCTCCTGCATGCTTCACAGAGCAGTGAGGGGAAGGAGAATTTCATAGAAAAATCCCATATAGAACTGGGTGTCTTAAGGTCTCTCTCTGCATAATATCAGACTGTGGGTCTTGTTGGAATAATGTTCTTTTGAAATGTATACACCTTACCCTTGTTTATTCAAATGCTGATTTCTCCACCCCCACTCTCTGGTTTCAATTTAGATATTGCATTGTGATACTTATTCTAAGCATTATGTCTCAACTGTGTGTAAACAGGACAAAATAAAACAACTAGCCATAATGTTGTGCAAAGGGATGAGCCAGAGGACAGGAAAAGGGCAGGAGCCAGAGGGCAGGAGCCAGAGGGAGGAGCCAGAGGGCAGGAGCCAGAGGACAGGAAAAGGGCAGGAGCCAGAGGGCAGGAAATGAGTTGGAGGAGAAGGGACAAGAGGAGAGCTAGGAGAGAGAGCTGGAGGACAGATCTTGGAATGACAACATGGAGAGATGGGCTGGACCTAATATATCACTAAAAGCAAGTATAATGTGGTGAAATCTAAATGATAAGAAAGTATGAGGGCTTGGAGGTTTAGGATTGAGTAACTATTACCCAGCATTGTGTTCTTGGTTTATAAATAAACCCCATATTTGTGTGGTGATTTGGGTATACAGCTCTGTAGAATTAACAGCGGCATTAGTAAATGATAATTATTAGTAAATATTAATCATCATCTACAACAAATGGCAACCAACTAATCTAAGTATCCACACTCCTTCAATCATATGTAATCATAATTTGTTGGGAGGAATAAGCTCCCAGTTATAAAACCTAAAACCTCTCAGGTCAATTACTGTCTCTTCAAGAGAGACTCTTAAATAAGCCCAGGAGCAAAATACAGCCTCCTGTGGGCAGACCTGAGACTTCACAAAACTGGCTGCTGCTGCAGTTTAACTAAGGGGTAAACAAGCATGTCTCCTTTACACTGTGGCTGGTTCAAATGGCTTGGCTCCACAGCATGGCAGGAAAGAAAAGAACTGGAGACATACAAACCTCTAGTCAGAGTTTGGCCTGAACTGAATCTAAAATTAAAAAAAAATGCCATGGCATGGGGTGTTTTAGTCCCAGTTGGCTTCATTTTTGCTGTCATATTCATGGGTCTAGTTTTAATATGTTTAATGATGTTGGTTCTTCTCCGTGCCTTCTCCAAGAAAGTTGATGGAGAAAAAAACAAGGATTGGAATACTGGGTTACAGACAAGAGAAAGGGCACTCTTTCTAGGAATTAGATTAATAAAAGTTAAAATTCAAAGCTCTCTGGCTGCAAAATATTTGTCAACTCTGCCTGGCAAGGGTCTGCCAATTTACTGGAACATCAACTAAAATATCCAACTGGGCTTTGTTTGTTACAGCATAAATTGGCACAACTGACCCCAAACTTAAAATTTTCTTGTCTTTTTGCTTTATTTTCATTTAAAGGATTTGAGTTACAATGATACTGACATGAATATATATATGAACAAGTTGGTGAAGACACAAAGTAAAAATAAATAAACAAATAAATAAATAAATAAATAAATAAATAAAAACAGGCATGTCTCTGAGTTCAGGATGAAGCTAATTTGTACAATAAAAGCCAGAATGTTAACTGCTGCTGTTTAGTAGCTTACACAGATAGTCTAAGATTCAAATGATAACCTTAAAGTTACCATATAAATTCTTTTTTCTTAATAATAGATGTTATGTCCTTACTGATCTAAAGGCTGAATTCACATCATTTTTTGGTTTATGTACAGAGAGTTAATGTCGCACTGCTCTGGAAACTGCCTTATCCTTTTAAACCTGAGATAATTTTTATGGGGGAAAATGTTGGTCATGGCTATTTAAAAAAGACACAAGAGACTTAAAGATTGCAAAGTAAATGCCAAGGTAATGTGGTCCTAAAAACTCAAAAATTATATTCATATGTTTGAATACAAAACTATCCATTCCATATAAAAAAGGGGTCAAGCCAAAGATAGCCAAAACCAAAGTAAAAACTGAAATACAAGATGCCTAGGGATATACTTAAATGCTAATGCTAAGAGAGTTTACATAAAGTTCAGCTATAAAAACATAACTGCCCATCCTGTCTAAAAAAGGGGCAAGCCAAAAAAATAGCTTCTATTAATATAAAGCCCAGGTACAAAAGGCCTAGGATATGCTTAAATTCTAAAGGTAAGAAGGAGTATAAATAAAGTTTGGCTTTAAAGGCATAACTGCTCATTATATATAAAAAAATGGGGGATAGGACAAATAACTACAACATATATAAAAATAGAGGGATAAACCTCAAAATAGGTGCAAGATACCTATGGTGTGTTTATATTCTAAATTAAAAAGGAGTTTATATATAGTTTACTTAAAACCTGCATTTTCTATTGCTCAATACAACCAGCTTCTCTTTCTAGTGGGAGGCTTCTCTAGGAAAATAGGTAGCAGCTTGGCCTAATACCACAGGCATGCAAGAGCCCAAAAAGATATTTTAATCTATCCAACCTTGTTTTGATTTCAACATGATAATGATTTTATTTTCAATAAAAATGGTAATTTATATTGCTCTCATCCCTTTATATGGTAATAACTCTAAAACTAAAACATAAAATATGTCTCCAGAACTCCAACAATAGTTGACCAATAAATCCTTGGCTATAAAATTCTCAAAATGTATTATGTTAATCTTTTAATTTGATAGATGAAATTGGCTTACATTTTAGTTTTATCCTGCACATCTCATATATTTATAATTTTAGAACACTATAATGCTTGTGAGAAGTTATATGTTTGCAGAATAAAAGAACTGGACACCAGAGATGTTGGATTAACCCTAACAGAATCATACTTCAACATGCTGAGAAATTGGTACATCTGTTCCAGCTTCTTGTATTTTGCAGCATTCTGCTTGTTCCATCCTCAACTGCTTCAATTGCTGTTTCTCATCAAAGCCTGCTCCCAAAAGAAATTGAAGAAATCTACTAATCTTAATTGGTCCAGCACTTTAGACTGTTCCAAAGAGGACTTTTATTAAGCCTGAAATTTCTTAACATTCAAAGACTGGATCAGAAATGTTATTGCTTGCTTAATGAACCAATTTTTTCCCAGTTTTATTTGGGCCCCATTCAGGATTTCTTCATGTCCAAAAATGTCAGCTAGAAGAAATCCAATGTCCAATTTTCCTTAAAGGGAGTTTTGTAATTTCTTGGTTATTTGCTATGGCTATGAAATTTTATTGTCATGGGGAGATGTTTATTATTAATGAACTTATTAAAAGAGAAACAAGGAATATATAAGGATATCTCATAGGAATAGGGAAAAAAAGGTAGAATATTGAATGTACTCAACTTTGGGTTTATTTGTTATTCTCAAATAAGGTTAATTTAAACTCTGGTATAGGATTTGTATACTGATTCAAAATAAGTATTTTTGATACATTGGTATAAGCATTAGTATACTGACAGAAGTCAAGGTTACTCCCAATACTTTTAAACTGCTATTAAAAGTTGGTTAGGATATTAGGTATGCAAGTTAGGTATGCTAGTAATTCAACTCAGAATCATGTCAGACACTAATATAACTTATCACAGGAGTATACATTCTAGGTTTAATAGATAGATATGGTTTTGTAGACAGACCCATAATATAAAGATAGGTAGTCCTCGAAAACTTCAGAAACCTACAGAATATGGCATTTAAAATATTTTTATTATTTTAAAGATTCTTTGATTATGAGACAAACCATCTTCTGACAGCACCCCGCCTACCTGAAAGAAGATAATGAGCATCAAAGTACCTCCATAAGGAGATGGCTACAAATGTGGCAAATCAGCCACTCGGGTAAGGAAATATCCTTCCTTCACAACAGACAAATTCTGCAAAAAATGGGCAAGCTTAATTGCAGGAGTAGTCGACTGCTGAACTCTGCCAAGACAAGGTAAGCAAGTCCTAAGTAGTTCTTGTTTCACATATATATGTCTGTTAAAATATTCTGAACCAGAATGTTGAAGGTGATGCTCCAATGTTACAGAGAATTATGGGTGACTGTTCAGGCAGCAAATGGTTTTTGTCATTTAATTTTACTTTTTTGGAGGCTACTAACAGGTGTTTCCTATTTACTCTAATACCACATTTTATTCCTTCTCAAGTCTCTGATGGGGTTGAATACCAAATAATTACAGTGCCACAATTAAGCTTAAGTTGTTTAGAAGTTAAGAAACCATTTCTTGTAATTAATACCAATAAGGATAAAAGTTAATTTAGGTGCAGAACTTTTAACTTGTCAAAATAGATAAGATGATCAGAAACTTTTTCCTAAGTTGCTAAAAACACGTATACTGAACATTGGACATGTAAGTTTTAACTAACAGTTTTCATAATTGTTATTGTATTGAAAGAAAATGAGCCTTTTATTGGACTTAAAGGGGAAAATGTTGGTATAATGTTCTTTTGAAATATATACACCTTACCATCGTTTATTCAAATGCTGATTTCTCAACCCCACTTTCTGGTTTCAATATAGATATTGCGCTGTGATACTTATTGTAAGCATCCTGTCTCAACTGGGTGTAAACAGGCCAAAATAAAACAACTAGCCCTCGGGGGAGGGGCAAGATGGCGGCACCGGAAGGACTCTCATTCTGAGCAGCAGCAGCAGGATCAGCACAGTGACCAGTAATCAGAACTCGCGGCCATAAAACACAGTCATTGTGTTTCCCAGGTGAGAGGATACCCCACGGTGGGGAATTCAATCAGCTTTTACCTCACCCAGCTAAACCGCAGAAGAGATCCCAGTTCCACCAGAAGCTTGGCTGCTGGCCACCAACCCAAGCCCCAGCCCAGAGCCACAAGCTTTGGTCAAGGTCCCAGACTGAACCTTCCACACCACACAATCAGAGACTGGAATTTTCAGTCGAGAGATAACCCCAGGGTACAGGAAACGATTAGGACTGGCCTTAGGTCATCCAGACATCCCATGGAAAAGACTCGGGTTCCACGGGCACCCTAGGAGACAGCCTGGAGCCAGAGCCGGAGACCCAGGATCCTGCACAGAGCCCTGCCTGAGCACCTGAAAGGCTGCAAAGGCAGACACAGGCAGTTTCTGCACACCAGACAGCTGGCAGAGACTGAGCTGCCATCACTCAGCTGTGCTCCAGGCACAGGGAGTTTCTGCAGCCAGCCAGCTGGCAGACACTGAGCAGTGTGCACAAGGGCAAAAAAGACACTGGGAGTCCGTGTCTCCAGAGAATCCACAGGGAAGGAAGGAAATTGTACTGACTTAAATCACCCAATCTTTCCCTAGAAAAAGTCTAGACTATTGGGGCAAAGGCGCCATCACTCAGCTGTGCTCCAGACGCAGGCACAAACAGTTGCTGCGCGCCTGATGTCCAACTGGGTCACAGCAGCTGATTATTAAATTTACAACAAGAAACCCAGGAACAGGGCAGCTGCTGTCAGGACTTCCCTGGGTGAGAGGAGAACCCTCTCTACTAACAAAGATCACAGTTACCACTCAGGTCTATATCCCTGAGGTGAGCAACTCCTGAAAAAACACCAGCCATCCAGGGACTATACCCAAAAAGCTGAGAAGACATCTTTCAGGAAAAAACAGCTTTATTAAAAGGGGATTCTCTCCCATCACAGGATCCCCAGGAACCATCAGAAAATAACCCCAAACATCTAAGATAGCACAATGGTAGAGCCCAGTGAAAAAGCTCAAGCAACAAAAGACAGAGCAATATGGCATCTCCAGAACCCAGTTACCCAGGGGCAAGTAGCCCTGGACACCCCAGCATAACTGAAATCCAAGAAGATAACCTAACAATTATGCTCATGAAGGAGGAAACAAATAAGATACGTAGAGGAAGATAAACTCAAACAGAATATTGCCATCCATAAAGAAATAGAGGAAGCTGCAGTCAAACAGTTTATGGCCTTTAGAAAGGAAATGCTTAAAGCACTGAATGAAATAAAAGAAACAGAGTTGAAGGAACTAAAAGAAAAACAGGAAAGTACAATCAGACAGGTGAAGGAAGTAAACAAAACAACTCAAGACCTGAAGATAGAATTGGAAAAATTAAAGAAAATACAAATGGAAGAAATAATGGAAAGGAAGAATCTAGGGAAGAAAACAGGAACTACAGAGATAAGCATAACCAACAGACTACAAGAGATGGAAGAAAGAATCTCAGGTGTAGAAGATACAATGGAAGAAATTGATGTATCTGTCAAAGAAAATGTTAAATCCAAAAAATTCCTGACACAGACCGTCCAAGAAATGCAAGACAATATGAAAAGACAAAACCTAAGAATAATAGGTATAGAGGAAAAAGAAGACTCCCTTCTCCAAGGCCCAGAAAATATTTTCAACAAAATCAATGAAGAAAATTTCCCCAAGCAAAAGGAGAGGCCAAATAGAATACATGAGGCCTACAGAACACCCAGCAAATTTGACCAGAAAAGAAAATCCTCCCGCCACATAATAATCAAAACAGTAAGTATACAGAACAAAGAAAAAATACTAAAAGCTGCAAGGGAAAAAGGCCAAATAACATATAATGGCAAACCCATTAGATTCACACCTGACTTTTAAACAGAGACTATGAAAGCCTGAAGGGCCTGGACGGATATCATGCAGACCCTAAGAGAACACAGATGTCAGCCAAGGCTACTATACCCCGCAAAACTCACAGTCCTCATAGATGGAGAAAACAAGATATTCAATGACAAAAACAAATTTCAACAATACCTACACACAAATCCAGCATTACAGAAGACACTGGAAGGGAAAATACAACCCAAGAAAGTTAGCTACATTCAAGAAAACACAGGAAATAAATAACCTCACTTCAGTAAAACAAAAAGCAACTAAGCACACAACAGTATGACCACAGCCAACATCAAAATCAAGAGATCTAACAGCCACTGGTCATTAATCTCTCTCAACATCAATGGACTCAACTCTCCAATAAAAAGACACAGATTAACAGAATGGATACGTAAACAAAACCCAGCAATCTGTTGCATACAAGAAACACACCTAAGACACAAAGATAGACATTACCTGAGGGTAAAGGGTTGGAAGACGACTTTCCAAGCAAACGGACCCAAGAAGCAAGCAGGAGTAGCCATTCTAATATCTGATAAAATAGACTTTCAGCCAAAATTAATCAAAAGAGATGGGGAAGGACACTTCATACTCATCAAGGGAAAATTCCACCAGGAAGACATCGCAATCCTGAACATCTATGCCCCAAATACAAGGGCACCCACATTTGTGAAAGAAACATTAATAAAATTTAAAGCACATATAGATCCCCACACATTAATAGTGGGAGACTTCAACACCCCACTCTCAACAAAGGACAGGTCAACAAAACAGAAATTAAACAAAGAAACAATGTCTCTGACAGAGGTCATGAATCAAATGGACCTAACAGACATTTACAGAACTTTACACCCAAACACAAAAGAATTTACCTTCTTCTCAGCACCTCATGGAACCTGCTCCAAAATAGACCACATAGTGGGTCACAAAGCAAGCCTCAACAGATACAAGAAGATTGAAATAATCCCATTATCTTGTCTGATCACCATGGAATAAAGCTGGACCTCAACAATAACAGAAATAACAAAAAGCCTACACACACATGGAAACTGAACAACTTGTTACTAAATGAGAACTGGGTCAGGGAAGAAATAAAGAAAGAAATTAAAGTCTTTCTAGAAATCAATGAAAATGAAGACACAACATACCTGAACTTGTGGGACACAATGAAAGCAGTGCTAAGGTTCATAGCACTAAGTGCCTTCAAGAAGAAATTCGAGACAGCTCATTCAAGCACCCTAATGGCTCACTTAAAAACCCTAGAAAAAGAAGAAGCAGACACACCAAGAAGGAGTAGACGGCTGGAAATAATCAAACTCAGGGCTGAAATCAATCAATTGGAAACAAATAAAACAATTCAAAGAATCAATGAAACCAAGAGGTGGTTCTTTGAGAAAATCAACAAGATTGACAAACCTTTAGCCAGGCTAACTAAAAGGCAGAGAGACACCACCCAAATCAACAAAATCAGAAATGAAAAGGGGGATATAACTACAGACACTGAGGAAATCCAAACAATCATTAGGACTTACTTCAAAAGTCTATATGCCACAAAATTTGAAAATCTAAATGAAATGGACAATTTTCTTGATCGATTTGACTTACCAAAGCTGAATCAGGACCAGGTAAATCAACTAAATAGTCCTATATCCCCCAAAGAAATAGAAGCGGTCATCAAAAGTCTCCCATCCAAAAAAAGCCCAGGACCAGATGGATTCAGCGCAGAATTCTACCAGACCTTCAAAGAAGAGCTAACACCAATTCTCTTAAAACTATTCCACAAAATAGAAACAGAAGGAATATTACCAAATTCATTCTATGGAGCCACAGTCACCTTGGTACCTAAACCTCACAAAGACTCAACAAAGAAAGAGAATTTCCGGCCAATCTCCCTTATGAACATTGATGCAAAAATACTTAATAAAATACTTGCAAACCGAATCCAAGAACACATCAAAGATATTATCCACTATGACCAAGTAGGCTTCATCCCAGGTATGCAGGGGTGGTTCAATATACGGAAATCCATCAATGTGATCCACCATATTAACGAACTGAAAGAAAAAAACCACATGATAATCTCCCTAGATGCTGAAAAAGCCTTTGACAAAATCCAACATCCATTCATGTTCAAAGTATTGGAGAGATCAGGGATACAAGGCACATATCTAAACATAGTAAAGGCAATATACAGCAAGCCTATAGCCAACATCAAACTGAAACGAGAGAAACTTAAAGCAATCCCACTGAAATCAGGGACAAGACAAGGCTGCCCACTCTCTCCATATCTCTTCAACATAGTACTGGAAGTCCTTGCTAGACCAATAAGACAGTTGAAGGAGATCAAGGGGATACAAATTGGAAAGGAAGAAGTCAAATTATCACTATTTGCAGATGATATGATAGTATACGTGAGTGACCCCAAAAACTCTACCAGGGAACTCCTACAGCTGATAAACACCTTCAGCAAAGTGGCCAGATACAAAATTAACTCAAAAAAATCAGTAGCCCTCCTGTAAAGAAAAGAAAAAAGGGCTGAGAAAGAAATTAGGGAAACAACACCCTTCACAATAGCCACAAATGACATAAGGTACCTCGGAGTAACCCTAACCAAGGAAGTCAAAGACTTGTATGAAAAACATTTCAAATCTCTGAAGAAAGAATTAGAAGAAGATATGAGAAGATGGAAAGATCTCCCATGCTCATGGCTTGGCAAGATTAACATAGTAAAAATGACCATCTTACCAAAAGCAATCTACAGATCAATGCAATGCCCATCAAATTACCAACACAATTCTTTACAGACCTGGAAAGAAAAATTCTCAACTTCATATGGAATAACAAGAAACCCAGAATTGCTAAAACAATCCTCTACAATAAAAGATCTTCTGGAGGTATCTCCATCCCTGATCTTAAGTTGTACTATAGAGCAACAGTTTTAAAAACTGCATGGTACTGGCATAGAAACAGAATGGTGGATCAATGGAACCGAACAGAGGACCAAGAAATAAACCCACATACTTATGGACACCTGATCTTTGACAAAGAAGCCAAAACCATACAATGGAAAAAAAGATAGCATCTTCAACAAATGGTGCTGGTCTAACTGGATGTCTACATGTAGAAAAATGAAAATAGATCCATACTTGTCACCCTGCACAAAACTGAAGTCCAAAAGGATCAAAGACCTCAACATTAAACCAGACGCATTAAAATAAAAAAAGTGGGAAATACCCTAGAACTCATATCAGAGATCAGACCTCTACTCTTGCCTGATGCCTCTAAAACAAAAAGGGGGAACTCTAGAGAGCTGTGTAATGCTGTGCCTTAAAGAAGGGGCTGGTTTCTGCCTTCCACCTTCCCGATGGTGAGTGTTCTCTGTCACGATTCCACATTTGGCTAAGGCTGAGGATCCGGCTTGCTTCCATGTATGTGGACCTATCTGCATTGCCCACGTGGCACGCCTGGGTTTGCTACCCAGAGGCTATTTAAGCTATGGGCTGGCTTTCCCCAGGGTCCAAGGATTGTTCAAAGTTCCTGAATAAACTGCATTGAAAAAAAAATATTTATTGGAAAAAAAAAGACAGGCTTGGTATACACTCACTTATAAGCAGATATTAGCTGTATAATACAGGTTAGCCATCTACAGACCTACAGAAACTTAAACACTAAGGAGGACCTGAGAGAGGATCTTAAATCTCATTCAGAATGGCAAACAGGATAGACACCAGAAGCAATGGAAGAGAGGAAAGAGGAATGGAGTCTACTGTAGAGAGTCCACTGAAATTCCACTTGCCTCTTTGATGTTGCATGTTTGGTACTTTCTTTGTATGTGTATATTTTTTCTAAATTATTTTTGTTGCTCATTTCTAACTTGATTACAACTTACTAAAACAACTGAATTGCTATGATTTAAAAAAATACAAAGTGACAGAGTCTAAGAGAAAGAGACTCCATCTCTTTGGTCACTTTCATTGGCATATAAACCTCAAAGTATGCCCTCCAATAATATAACACCAAAAGGAATTATATTTTTTAATATTTTCATTTTAATTTTTATCATTTGTGCTTTATTCACTTTGTATACCCCCATTGCCCCTCTCCCTTCCCAATGTACTCTTCCTCCTCCTTATCAATACATGCTCCTCCCCAAGTCCACTAATAGGGAAGGACTTCCCCTCTTTCCTTCTCATCTTAGTTTTTCAGATTTCATTAGAAGTGACTGCACTGTCTTCCTCTGTAACCTGCTAAGGCTGGTCCCCATCACCATGTGGTTTTCAAACAACAGGCCAATCAGCTCATGTCAGAGGTAGTCCCTGTTCCCATTACTATGGAATCCATGTGGACACTGAATTGCCTTGTTCTACATCTGTGTATGGGGTGCTATCTCCATGTATGGTACTTGGTTAGAGTATCTTAGGAAAGAACCCTGTGCTCAGATTTTTCGGTTCTGTTGTTCTCCTTGTGGAGCTCTTATTCTCTCCAAGTGTTACTATTTCCCACATCTTTCATTAGATTACATGCACTCTGCCCAATAGTTGGCCATAATTCTAAGCATCTGCTTTGATAGTCTGCAGACCTTTTACAGGCCCTCTGTGGGAGGCTCCTAACTTGTTCCCTGTTTTCTCCATTTTCTGGTATCCATCCTCTTTGTCTTTTGTGATGTGGATTGAGCATTTTAGCCAGAGTCCTCCCTCTTGATTAGTTTCTTTAGGTGTACAGATTTTAGTAAGTTTATCTTATATCTTATGTCAGTTAGTGAATATATACAGTTCTAAAATTATAAATGTAAGAGATGTGCAGGATGAAACTAAAATGTAAGCCAATTTAATCTATATCAATTATAAGTTAGCATAATACATTTTGAGGATATTATAGCCAAGGATTTATTGGCCAGGTATTGTTGAAGTTTTGGCTGGAGACACATTTTTATGTCTCAGTCAGTTTTAGAGTTGTTCCCATGTAAAGGGATTAGCAACATAAGTTACCATTGTTATTGAACATACAATCATTATTATCAAAACAAGGCTGCATAGATTAAAATATCTTTTCATACTCTTCCATGCCTGTGGTATTAGGTTAAGTTGCTACCTATTTCCCTAGAGAAACTTCCCATTAGAGAGACAAGATGGTTGAGTTAAGGAATAGAAAATGCATGTTTTAAATAAACTTTATATAAACTCCTTTTTAATTTAGAATTAAGTATACCATAGGTATCTATCTATGAATCTATGTACCTATCTATGTATCTATGCATCTATGAATCTATCTATGTATCTATCTATGTATCTATCTATGTATCTATGTATGTATGTATGTATGTATGTATGTATCTATCTATCTATCTATCTATCTATATATCTATCTGTCTGTCTGTCCGTCTATTTATATTTGGAGAGAAAGAATGGGAAGTTATGCCTTTATAGCTAAACTTCTTTATATAAACTCCCTCTTCCTTTAGCATTTAAGCATATCCTAGCCATCCTTTACCTGTGCTTTATATTGATAGTGACTTTTTTGGGGTTGCCATTTTTTTTCATACAGGATGGGCATTTATGCATTTATAGCCAAATTTTGTATAAACTCTCTTAGCATTAGTATATAAATTCTTTTACACTTAGCATTTAAGTATATCCTAGGCATCTTACACCTGGATTTTTATAATGTGTTTGGCTATTCTTTGGCTTACCCCCTTTTTGATATGGGAAGGACAGTTTTGTTTTTTAAATATATGATCATATTTTTTGAATTTTTTGGACTAAACTAGATTGGCATGTACTTTGCCATCTTTAAGACTTTTATCTAGGCATGACCAACATTTTTCCCCTGTGAAAATGTCTTATGTTTAAAAGGATAAGGCAGTTTTCAGAGCAGTGTGGCATTATCTCTCTTTACATAAACCTAAAATATATGTGAATCCAACCTTTAGATCAAAAGGACATAACATCTATCTTTTAGAAAAAAGAATTTACATGGTAACACTAAAGAAATTTTGTCATTTTGAAACTTATAGTATCTCTGCAAATGGCTAAACACAAGAAGTTGCCATTCTGGGTTTTATTATGTAAATAAGCTTGATCCTGAACTCAGAGATCTGCTTGTTACTTTTTACTTTGTGTGGGGAAGGAAGGCATGTGCCTTCACCAACTCGTTCAGATAAAGAGACAAGAATATTTTAAATTTGGTGTCAGTTGTGCCAATTTAAGCTCTAACAACCAAAGCTCAGTTGGTTATATTTTGGAAATTAGTTGATGTTTCAATAAATTGGCAGAGCCTTTCCAGAAAGAACTGACAAGTATCTTACAGCCAGAAAGCTTTGAATTTTAGCCATTATCAATCTAATTGTTAGGAAGAATGCCCTTTTTATTATCTGTAACTTAGGACTCCAATGCTTGGCTTTTTCCTATTATCTCCTTAAAATTTCTTGGAGAAGGAATGGAGAAGAACCAACACCATTGAACATATTCCAACCTGATCCATGCATATGACAGACAAAATGAAGCCAAAAGGGATTAAAACATCCTTCATAATGCAATTATGATATCTCAATGTTATTAAGACATTACAATGATATGAAACCACAATGCTATTACAATATCACAAAGGTATTATGACATCATAATACAATTATGACATCACAATGTTATGACATTGCAATGGTATTAAGATTTCATAATTTTGTTTTCACATCACAATGCTTGATCACATCACAATGGTCTTACAACATGATTGTGTTATGATAACAAAATAGAATGATGACATTACAATGCTATTATGACTTCACAACAGTATGACTTTACAATGATATTAAGACATAGCACATTGGGGTTGGCTACCCAGAGGCTATTTTAAGCTGTGGGCTGGCTTTCCCCAGGGTCAGAAGATTGTTCAAGGTTCCTGAATAAACTGCATTGAGAAGAACAACAACAAAAAAAGATCAGAAAGGAGAGGAGGACATCCCCTATCAGTGGACTTGGGGAGAGACATGCATGCAGAAAGGGGGGGAGGGTGGGCTGGGAGGGGAGGAGGGAGGGGCTTATGGGGGGATACAAAAAGAATAAAGTGTAATTAATAAAAGTTAAATAAAAAAATTTAAAAAAGACATATCAATGCTATTATGACATTACAATGCTCTTCTGACATCACAATGTTATTATGGTGTCTCAAAACTATTAGGATATCACAATGATAGGAAATCACAATGCTATTATTATATCACAAAAGTATTTTGAAATCACAATGCTATTATGACATTAAAATATTATGACGTCCCAATGGGACTACGATTTCACAATGTTATTTAGACATCACAATGCTGTTAATACTTCACAAAGGTATTTCAACATGGGTGTGTTATGACATCACAATGGAATTTTGAAATCAAAAAGCTATTATGACTTCACAACAGTAAGACTTCACAATGATATTAGGAAATCCAATGCTATGAGGACATCACAATGCTACATCACAATGTTATTTTGACATCACAATGGCATCATGACATCAAAATTCATTATGAAATCCCAATGCAATTATGATATCAAGACAGTTCATTGCTGATTGGCTGAGAAGGGGAATGAAGTCATGAAATAGGTGAAATCCAGTAAGAGTTTCCAGAGCCAGTTATTAAAAGGGCCAAGTGGACAGCCTGCTTGAGAGAAAGGTTGAGCAGCCCTACATGCATCAATCTGGGCAGGTGAAAGCATAAAATTCACAGATGACAGTTTGTGTGTCCGAGACTCTTAGTTCAGGACAGGTGTCACATATTTCTTTCAAGTTGTCATTAATAAAGTCCCATGTCCTTGACATGTAATTTTATATTATCACAGATTCCACTGTTATTTATTAAATGCATAGATATGTCCTCAGTCAGTGATTTCCTGGGAAAATGCTCCCTGACCAAGGCAACTTTTTGAACAAAAAACATTTAATTGGGACCTTGCTTATATTTTTTCCAGAGACATTCCATGATGTCACATCAGCAAGCAGACAATTTGTTGTAGTCCTTCAGCAGAACTGAGAGCTTTTCATACTGAATCACAAGAAGCAGGCACAGAGAGGGAGACTGAGAGACAGAGGGAGAAAGAGCTAGAGAGAAAGATTAAGAAATAGAGAGATGAAGACCTACAGAAATAAAGATATAAATTGACCTAGATCAAAAGACAGAGAGTCCATTCTGTCTGGACACTTTCATTGGCATAGCAACCTCAAGGCACACCCTCCTAAAATATAACTCCAATAGGAATTATATTATCTAATAAGGCCATACCTTCTAACCCTCAGCAGACATTTCCTGACTGGGGATTCATCATATAAATAGATGAGCTTCAAGAAGACATTGCAATTCAAATCACCAGGATGTGGAAGAAGATGGAGCAACTACTAGGCTACAAGAATACAGTTATCCTGATAGTTTGTCATTCAATGCAATGATTACAGTCCCGGCAACTTCCAAATTCCAAACAGCAGCACTGACAATCTCCTTTTGGGAAAATGTAGAATATTTCCAACAAGAGTATTATTCAGCAGTATTATTCAGCTAAGAAAATGACATCATGATATTTTTAGGCAAATAGATGGAACCAGGAAAATCATCCTGGGTAAAGCAACTAAAATGTAGAAAGACAAATATGGTATGTATTCACTTATTAGGTGGTCTCCTAATAGTAGGGATAAAGACATAATGTGCCAACTAGTTGTGACAAAACCAGTCTTCTACAAGTGGGATTGAGTGGCAGCAACTTGAGCTCTTGGTCCAGGGCATCCTACAGAAATTTTCAAGGAGCCCAAGCTGTTGCTATTAAAATATGCTGCTATCTGTCCTCAAATAATTGATCATGTTCTTGAATCCACAGAGATGTTTCCTTCTGCATCAAATCGGATTGCATACAAAGACCCACAGTCAGATATTATGCAGAGAGAGAGAGACCTTAAAACACCCAGCATTGAAAGGGATTTCCCAATGAAATTCTACATTCCTTTAATTTTCTGCTAAGTTTGAAGAAGAGGAGGCAGGAAGAGTGTCATAAGTAGAGGAAATTGAGGACACAAAGAGAACAATACCCTGAGAATCAGACTGGAGATGGAGATGATGCAGCCAGCCTTGATGAGACCTGATAAGCTTGGTTCAGATAGAAGGAAGAGGAGGACTTCCCCAATGAGGGAACTAGAGAAAGGTCATTGGGGTAGAAGAAGGAGGGTTGGTGGGACTGCAAGAAGAAGGGGAGGGGGCAGCAGAGGGGATACAAATTGAAAAAATATCTAATAAATAAATATATAAGAAAACTGTGATTAAGGTGATGAACTGTAGAGCTCTTCATGACTGATGGCTTTTTCTTGGGGGTTGAACCAGCATGTAAGAAAGATGAACTCAGTTTTCTTTAATGGACTTGCCCTTGAGACTCTGATCATGTTTCAATGAGTATATGAATAACACATCAACTGATGTATTTTAAAGACAAAAAAATTTAGTCTGACACATAGGTAGGAATTTGAACCTGGGAGCAATGGAACAGGGATGTAATGTATAGTGTATGAATTTCCCACATAATCAATACAATGATATGTTGACAACTTTTACAATGAATTTTAACCTGGAGAAAAGATTCCACTAAAGGAGGGCAGATTTTGACTATGTAAGGCATGCTTTCCGGGAAATCATTATGTAGCAGAGAATCATAGCTTTGAACTAGTGGTTACACAGCTACAACAGACCTCATGAGCTCAGGAGACACTTCTGAACAAGCACTACTGGCATTAACACTATGTTTGGAGGGGTTTCCTGGAGACCACTGCAGGAAACAGTGCTGTTCTTGTGTCCTAGGCATATAACAGGACCCATTTCTTTGTCCTGAAGGATGAGATTAAACTGTAAACCAAGTCAATGAGAATTGCTAACTGACCACTGACTAGGACACAGCTGCCAATCCAGCCAGGTGAGACAAGGCAATTCTGCTCATAGAGGTTTGACAACCATACTCTGAAACAGATCAGCTGCGTAGTCCTTCCTTGCCCCTCAGATCTCCTTTTATACTCACAGAACTTTCTCTGTTTCAGCCAAACCCGTCCCAGGAATTACCTAGTTTACTTCTCTTTTCCCTGCTCTAAAGAATAAATACTTAGGGAACACTAGGCCTGGCCTGCCTATTATATCAATAAGAATGTGAATGTACATTAGATGAGTATGCCAGTAAATGCTCAATTCTAAGTCACAACCTAGAAAATTTCAGATCCAAGACCACAGTAGGAGAGCACCTTGTCATTTGGTACATTAACCTTAATCCCACATCATTGTGAAGCTTCCCTACATAGGAAGTTTTCCAATTCAATAAACAGTAAACTTTCATTTCCTTCCTGACACTGACACAGAGGTAAACAAAAGTAAATGTGTGGGATCTGGATAAAAGGATGAGATAATGTCTTGCTGGCTTTCACAAGAAAAAGTCACCTGTGTACAGGATAAGAGATACTGGACACTGAGGAAAGTTTGTTTATGCATCTCCATGGAAACCTCAAGATTCTCTCAGGTGCTAATTGACTGAGAGGGACAATGATGCCATACAAAAGGTGAAAGCCAGTAAGAGTTTAAGGATCCAGTTATTAAAAGAACCAAGTGGACAGCCTGCTCCACAAAAGGCTGTGCAGCCCTACATCCCTCAATCTGGGCAACCAAAAGCACACAACCCAGAGATGCCAGTTTCTGTGTCCAAGACTTTTAGTTCAGTAAAAGTGTCACATATTTCTTTCAAGCCTTTATTACTATGTTCATGTGTCCTTGACATGTGAATTTCCCATTATCATAGATTCCATTATTATTTTTTAAATTCAAGGATATTTCCTCAGTCAGTGAATTACTTACTATGAAAATGTTCCTTGACCAAGGCAACTCTTTGTACAAAAAACATTTAATTGGGACCTTGCATATATTTTTACAGATCTAATCCAGGAAGTTACATCATCAAGCAGTCACCTTGTTGTAGTCCTTCAGCAGAACTGAGAGCTTTTCATAGTGAACCACAAGCAGCAGCTCAGAGAGGGAGACAATGAGACTCAGAGAGAGAATGTGCTCAAGTAACAGTTTGAGAAATAGAGAACTACAGAAAACAAGTTATAAAGTGATAGATAGAGATTCCATTTTATCTGGTCACTTTCATGGGCATATCAACCTCAGAGCACACCCTCCTATCATATAACTCCAATATAAAATATATTGGCCTCGAACAATGCCATAACTCGTAACCCCTTCCTAGATATTTCCTCACTGGGGACTAAACATGTTAATAAATGAGCTTTAAAGAGGACATTTGCAATTCAAATCACAAACAAGTAGAAGATGGAGAGAGTTCTAGGCTAAAAGAACATACTTATCCTGATAGGTTGTCATTCAATACAATGATTAGAGTCCCAGCAACTTCCAAGAACTAAATAACAGAACTGATCCTCTCCTTGAGGAAAATGTGAATATTTCCATAACAGAGCTTTATTCATCTAAGAAAAATGACATAAGGATATTTTCAGGCAAATGGATGGAACCAGGAAAAATCATCCTGGGTGAAGTTACTAAAATGCAGAAAGACAAATACGGTACGTATTCACTTATTAGGAGTTCTATTAATAGTAGGGAATGAAGTTCCAACAGACCATGTGTTGTGACCAAACCAGTCTCCCACTAGGAGAATTGGTTGGCAGTTAATTGAGTTGTTGGACCCGGGCATCCTACAGAAATTTTCAAGCAAACCAGGCTGTTGTTACTAAAATACGTTGTTCTCTGCCCTCAATTGATAGATCAGTGCCATGTTCTTGGATCCACAGAGATGCTTCCTTTTGTATCAAATAATATTGTATGTAGTGACTAGCAGTCTGATATTATTCAGAGAGAGGCCTTAAACACCCACATTTGAATGGGTATTCCATATGAAATTCTCTCTCCACTCAGTGCTTTTGTAAGCCTGAAAGAGTGGAGGCAAAAAGAGTGTCATATGTAGAGGGAATTAAGGTCACAAGGAGAACAATGACCTGAGAATCAGGCTGCAGAGGATGATGATGCAGATAGCCTAGATGATATCTAATAACCTAGGATCAGTTAGAGGTGGGAGGAGGACCTCCACTATAAGGAGAATTTTATAAATTTCAAAGGGGTATAAGGAGGCTTGGTTGGACTAGAATGAGATGAGTGAGGGGGCAGCAGAGTTGAAAAGAGGGAAACAAATCATAATAAATAAATACATAAAAAAAACTGTGATTAAGGTGATGAAGTATAGAGTCTTCAGAACTGATGGCTTCTTCTTGGGGTTTTGACCAAGTTGCCTAAGGATGAATTCTGCTTTCTTTAAGGGACTTTACATTGAGACTCTGATTATGTTCCAGTGCATATATGAATACCACATACTTGAATTGGTGTATTTTAAAGAAAAAAAATTAGTGTGACACATGGGTAGGAGTTTGAACCTGGGAGAAATGGAAATGTAGTGTAATGTATATTATATCATATTCCCACATAAGCTATAAAAATAATATGCTGACAACCTTTACAATGACTTTTAATATGGAAATATGATTCCTCTAAGGAAGGCAGATTTTGACTTTGTAAGACATGCTTTCTAGGAACTCAATTTGTAGGAGAGAATCCTAGCCAGGGACTATTGTTTAGCTAGCTACCTCAGACCACATGAGCTCAGGTCTATGAACAACCAGTCCTGGCACTAACACTAAGTTTTGAGAGTTTGTCTGGAGAACCATAGCAAAAACCCAGCTGCTCTCTTATCCTAGGCATATAACAATGACCCATTTCTCTGTTTTGAAATATCAGTTTTAATTGTAAACTACAGGACCAGGAAAGTTTTTCACTGAGAGCTGAATAGGACATAGCTGCTGATCTAGGAAGGTCAACCAAGGCAACTCTGGTCATAGAGGGTTTGCAAACCTGTTGTGGAATAGCACCACCTGTAAAATTGTATCTTGCCCCTCAGTTTACCATTTGCACTCACAGATCTTTCTCTGTTTCAATCAAATCAGTCCCAGGAATTGTCTGGTTTCCTTCTCTTTTACCTTCTCTTAAAGCCATAATGCACTAAGGAACCACAGACCCTGCCAGCCTACTATATCAATAAGAATGTGAAGGTGCATTTAATGAGTACACAAGTAACAGCTCAGTTCAAAGTCACAGCCTAGGATATTTCAGATCCAAGACCACAGTAGAAGACCATATTGTCATTCGGTACATTACCCCTTATATTTACATCACTTTGAAGCTTCCCTACTTAGGAAGCTGTTCAATTAAAAACACATTAAAGTTTCATTTCCTACCTAATATTTTCACAGAGGTAAACAGGAGTCATGGAATGGGATCTGGAAAAAGTGGTGAGATAAAGGCTTGTTGGGATTCAAAAGAAAAACTCATGTGTCCATAGGATGATTGATACTGGACTGTGAGGAAAGTTTGTTTACTCACCGCCATGGAAAACTAAGGTTCTTTCAGGTGGTGATTGAGAGAGAGAAATAAGATCATGAAAGAAGTGAAAGGGCCAGTTAATAAAAGGGCCAAGTTAACAGCCTGATTGAGATACGTTGAGCAGCCCTACATGCCTCAATTGGGGCAGCTAAAAGCACACAACACAGAGATGTAAATTACTGTCCAAGACTCTTAGTTCAGGAAAAGTGCCACATATTTCTTTCAAGTCTTCATTGATAATGTCACATGTTCTTGACAAGTGAGTTTCACATTATCACAGATTCCATTATAATTTGTTAAATGCACAGATATGTTCTCAGTCAATGACTTACTTACTGCAAGAGTGGTCCCTGACCAAGGCAAATATTTGAATAAAAAGCGTTTTATTGGGACTTTGCTTATATTTTTATGGATACCATCCAGGATGTCATGTCAGCAGACAGTCATCTTGTTGTGCTTCAGCAGAACTGAGAGCTTTTCATACTGAACCACAAGCAGCAGGCTGAGAGATGGAGACTGAGAGAGACAGAGAGAGAAAGAGCTAGAGAAGTAGATTCCGAAATAGAGAGAACAAGACCAACAGAAGCAAAGATATAAAGTTACCTAGACTTAGAGACAGAGACTCCATTCTGTCTGGTCACTTTCATTGGCATATCAACCTACAAGCAAAACCTCCTATATTATAACTCCAAAAAGAATTATTTTTTAATATTTTTTCACTTTAATTTTTATTATTTACACTTTATTCACTTTGTCTCTCCCCATGAACCCCTCATTTCTTCCCTCCCCATCCCACATTCCTTCCCCCTTCTCCATGCATGCTCCTCCCCAAACCACTAATAGGGGAGAACTTCTCCTTACTTCTAATCCTACTCTATGAGATCTCATCTGAAGTGGCTTCATTGTCTTCATCTGTGGCCTGGTAAGGCTGCTCCACCATCATGGTGAGGAGATCAAAGGACAGGCCAATCACTTCATGTCAGAGGCTGTCCTTGTTCCCATTAATATGGAAACCACTTGGGCACTGACCTGCCATAGGCCACACCTGTGCAGGGTTTCTAAGTTATCTGCATGCATGGTACTTGGTTGAAGTATGAGTCTCAGGAAAAGTCCTCTGACCTCAGATTTTTTGGTTCTGTTGCTCTCCTTGTGGAGCTCATGTCCTCTCCAGATCTTACTATTTCCCATTTCTTTCATTAGATTCCATGCAATTTGCTGAATAGTTGGCCATGAGTCTCAGCAACTGCTTTGATAGTCATCAGGGCAGAGTCTTTCAGATGCCCTCTGTGGTAGGCTCTTAACTTGTTCCCTGTTTTCTCCTTCTTTTGATGTCCATCTCTTTGACTTTCAGGATGGGGATTGAACATTTTAGCCAGAGTCATCCCTCTTGATTAGTTTCTTGAAGTGTACAGATTTTAGTTAGTTTATCCTGTATTATATGTCTATATGTCTATATACCTTTTGTCTTTCTGCTTCTGGGAGAGCCTAATCATGGTGATCATTTTCATTTCCAACCATTTATCTGCAAATTTCATGATTTTCTTTCTTTTTTTTTTTTATTGCTGGGTAATATTCCATTGTGTAGATGTGTCACAATTTCTGTATCCATTTTTCACTTGGTGGTCATCTGTGTTGATTCCAGCTTTTGGCTATTACAAATAAAGCTGCTACAAGCATGGTTATGCATATGTCCTTATTGTGTATTTGAGCCTCTTTTGGATGTATGCCTAGGAGTGGGAGAGCTGAATCTCTAGAAAGTGTTGTTCCTAGTTGTCTGAGAAAGCATCAGATTTATTAATAGAGTGGTTCTCCAAGTTTATATTCTCACCAGCAATGGAGGAGGGTTCCTCTTTAATCATATCCTCTCCAGCAGGTGTTGTCACTTGAATTTTTTATTTTGCCCATTCTGATGGGTGTAAGGTAAAATCAGGCTTCTTTAGATTTGCATTTTCCTGATGGCTAATGGCATTGAGATTTGAAGTGTAAGAATTCTCTGTTTAGATCTGTTCGCCATTTTTGAATTGGATTACTTGATTTCTTGATTTTTCAACTTCTTTAGTTCTTTATATATCCTGGATATTAGCCCTCTGTGCAGTAGAGGCTTGGTGAAGATTCTTTCCCAATCTTATAGGCATTTGTTTTGTTTTGATGATAGTGTCCTATGCTTTACAAAAGTGTTTCAGTTTCATGAGGACCCATTCATTGATTGTTGCTCTTAGAGCCTGAGCTGTTAATGTCCTGTTCAGGAAGTTTTCTCCTGTGCCAATGAGTTCAAGACTCTTCACCACTTTTTCTTCTAACTGATTTAATGAGTCTGGTTTTATGTTGAGATCTTTGATCCACTTTCACTTTAGTTTTGTGCAGGTTGATTAAGTATGGATCTATTTGAATTTTTCTACATGTAGACATCCAGTTAGACCAGCACCATTTGTTTAAGGTGCTATCTTTTTTTTCCATTGTATAGTTTTTGCATCTTTGTCAAAACTCAGTTTTTCAGAAGTGTTTGGGTTTAATTCTGGGTCTTCTCTTTGGTTCCATAGATCCACCATTCTGATTAAATGCCAGGACAATGCATTTTTTTATTCCTGTTGGTCTAAAAATCAGGTATGGAGATATTTCCAGAAGATCTTTTATTGTGGAGGATTGTTTTAGCAATTCTGGGTTTCTTTTTTTTCCATATTAAGATGAGAATTTTTCTTTCTAATATCTGTAAAGAATTGTGTTGGTAATTTGATGGGAATTCCATTGAATCTGTAGATTCTTTTGATAGGATGGCCATTTTTACAATGTTAAGCCTTCCAGGCTATGAGCATGGGAGAGCTTTCCATCTTCTGTTATCTTCTTCTAATTGTTTTTCCAGAGACTTGAAATTTTAGTCATACAGGTCTTTGACTAGCTTGCATATGGTCACAACAAGTTACTTTATGTTTTTGACCAAATACAAGAACACAACAAAGATATTATCCACTATGACCAAGTAAGATTTATCCAAGGTATGCAGGGGTTGTTTGTTATACAGAAATCCATCAATGTATTGCACCATATTAACAAAGTGAAAGAAAGAAAAAAAAAAACATGATAATATTCTTAGATGCTTAAAAAGAATTTAATGAACTCCAACTTCCATTCATTTTTAAAGTATTGGAGAGATTATGGATACAAGGCATATATCTAAACATAGTATAGAGCAAGCCTATTACCAACCTCAAACTAAAAGGAGAGAATCTTAAAGCAATCCCACTGAAATCAGGAACAAAGCAAGTTTGCAAACTTTCTCCATATCTCTTCAACAGAATTCTTGAAGTCCTTGCTAGAGCTATAAGAAAATTGAAGGAGAATAGGGGACTAGAAATCAGAAAAAAGAAGTCAAACTATTGATATTTTCAGATGATATGATAGTATAACTAAGTGACATAAAAAATTCTACCAGGGATATCCTATAGCTGATAAACTACTTCAGTTAAGTGGCTATATACAAAATTAATTCAAAAAATATTAGTAGCCTTCTTGTATACACAAGATAAAGGGGCTGAAAAAGAAATTAGGAAAACAAAAGGAATTATATTATCTAAAAATGCCATGATTTCTAACCTTTCCTAGACATTTCCTCACTGTATTCCACATGTAAACAGATGGGTTTAAAGGTGACATTGCAATTCAAATCAGCAGGAAGTGAAAGAAGATGGAGAGACTTTTCGGCTAAAAGTGCATAGTTATACAGATAGTTTGTCATTCAATATAATGATTAAAGGCACAACAACTTCTAAAGACTAAAGAACAGGCTTCACAGTCTCCTTTGGAAAAAAAATGTGGAATATTTCCATAATGGAGTATATTCAGGTATGGAAATGACAGCATTATATTTTTAGGCAAATGGATGGAACCAGGAAAAAGTTATCCTGGTTGAAGAAACTAAATTGCATATGGAAAATATGGTATGTATTCACTTATTAAGAGTACCATCTGTCAAATCGTTTATTCCTCATCAGCTCTCATTTTATACTCAACATTCTTTTTTTTCTTTCAGCCAAACCAGTCTCAGGATTTGTCTTGTCTCCTTCTCTTTTCCATGCTCCTAAAGACTCAATACTCCAGGAAACCTAGACTCTGCCAGCCTATTGTATCAATAAGAATGTGACATTACATTTAGTGCATTCATGAGTAACCGCTCAGTTCAAAGTCACAACCTAGGAAATTTTAGATCCAAGACTAAAGTAGGAGAACACATTGTCATTCAGTACTTGCCCTTTATTTCCATATCACTTTGAAGGTTCCATATTTAGGAAGCTGTCCAATTAAACATTAAATTGTCATTTCCTACCTAACATTTTCATAGAGGTAAACAGAAGTAAAGGTACTGGATCTGGATAAAAGGATGAGATAAGGCTTGTTGGTTTTCACCAAGAAAAAGTCACATGTGCACCGGATCAAAAATACTGAGGAATGTTTGTTTATTAATCTCCATGGAAACCTCAAGATTCTCTCAAGTGCAGATTGACTGAGAGGGCGAATGACGTCATGAAATAGGTAAACGCCAGTAAGAGTTTCAGGAGCCAGTTATTAAAAAGGGCCAAGAGGACAGCCTGCTGCAGAGAAAGGTTGGTCAGCCCTACATTCCTTAATCTGGGCAGCTAAAGCACACAAGTCAGAGATGACAGTTCCTTGTCCAAGACTCTTATTTCAGGAAAAGTGTCACATATTTTTTTTCAAGTGTGCATTACTAAGTCACCTGTCATTGACTTGTGAGTTTCACATTATCACAAATTCCATTATTATTTGCTAAATGCACAGATAGGTCCTCAGTGAATTACATACTGGGAAAACACTCCCTTAACAAGGCAACACTTTGTACAAAAGCATTTAATTGGGACCTGCTTATATTTTTACAGAGACCATCCATGATGTCATGTAAACAAGCATTCATCTTGTTGTAATCCTACAAAAGAACTGAAAGCTTTTCATACTGAGAAAAAAATGCTAGACAGATTCTAAAATAGAGAGACTGAGACCTACAAAAACAAAGATATAAATTGACCGAGACCAAAAGACACAGACTCCATTTTGTCTAGTCACTTTCATTAGTATGTCAAACTCTAAAGCACACCCTCCTACAATATAACTCCAATAGGAATTATATTATCTAACAAGGTTATACATCTTAACCCTTCCAAGACATTTTTGCACTGGGGACTGAATGTGTAAATAGATGAGCTTAAAGGGGACATTGCAATTCAAATCACCAAGAAGTGTAAAAAGATGGAGGACTTTCTAGGCTAAAATAGCATAGTTATCCTGAAAGTTAATTCAATACAATGATTAAACTCATAGCAACTTCCAAGAAATAAAGAACAGGACACACAATCTCCTTTGGGGAAAATGTGGAATATTCCCGAAATGGAGCATCATTCTGCTAAAAAAAATCACAACATGATATTTTCAGGGAAATTAATGGAACCAAGAGAAATCATTCTGTGTGAAGTAACTGAAATGCAGAAAGACAAATTTATTATTTATTCACTTATTAGAAGGTCTTCTAACAGTGGGGGATTAAGTTCCAATGGTCCATTAATTGTTATGAAACCAGTGTTCCACTAGGATGGGGGAGTCAGTTAATTGAGTTGTTGTGCCAGGGCCCACTAAGAAAATTTTTAAGCAACCCAGGCTGTTGATAATAAAATATGTTGCTCCCTTCCCTCAACTGAAAGATCAGTGTCATATTATTGTATCCACAAAGATGCCTCTGTCTGCATCAAATGGGATTGCATAAAGATACCTACAGTCTGATATTATGCAGAGAGTGACCATAAAACACCCAGGTCTAAATGGTATTTCATTATGAAATTCTACTTTCCCTCAGAGCCTAGGTAAGCCTGTAGGAAAAGAGGCAGGATGAGTTTCTTGAGTGGAAGGAATTGAGGACACAAGTAGAAAAGGCCCTGAGAATCAGGCTGGAGGAAAATGATGAAGCTAGACTTGATGTGACTTAATAAGCTAGGATAAGATAGAAGGTGGAAGAGGACCTCCCCTATCAGGGAACTAGAGAAAGGGCATAGGGGTAGAACTGAATGGCAATGGAAGGAGTAGAGGGAGGGGGAGGGGCAACAGTGAGGATCCAGGTGAAGAAATGTTCATAAATACATAAGAAAAACATTGATCAAGGTGATGATGTATACAGCTCTTCAAGACTGATGGCTTCTTCTTGGTTGTGGTATCACAATGCTGCATTGATGACTTCAGTTTTCTTTAAGGGACTTGGCACTGAGAATCCGATCATGTTACAATAAATATATGAACAACACATACTTGATCTGATGTATTAAAAAATAACACATGGGTAAGAATTTGAACCTGGGAGAATTGACATAAGAGGGTAATGTATATAATATGAAATTTCCACATAAACAATAAAAATAATGTGTTGACAACTTTTACAGTGATTTTAACATGGAGAAAAGATTTCTTCTAAAGGGGAACCGAGTTTGACACTAAACAAGCAGTCCTGCACTAACACCACATTTAGAGTGTTTGTCTGGAAGAACATAGCAGGTAACACAGCTGTTCCTGTCCTAGTCATATAACACAGACCCGTTTCTTTGTCCTGAACATGTAGTTTTAAAACGGTAAATCTCAGGACCAGTAGTTTTCCTCACTGACAATGGTGTAGGAGACAGCTGCCAATCCAGCCATATCAGCCAAGGCAAACCTGATCATGCAGAGTTGCCAAAACTAGTGTGGAAGAGCACCAGCTTTCAAATACTTTACTACCCTTCAGTTATCCTTGTACTTACATCACTCTTTCTCTGTTTCAACCAAAACAGTCCCAGGAATTATCTAGTTTCCTTCTCTTTTTTCTGTTCTTAAAGACTCCATACTCCAGGGAATGCTAGGCCCTGCCCTGCTATTATATCAATAAGAATATGATGTATTTAGTAAGTACAAAAGTAACAGCTAAGTTCAAAGTCACAAACTAGGAAATTTCATATCCAAACCACAGTAGAAGAACGCCTTGTCATTCAGTACATTCCCCTTAATCCCACTTCACTTTGAAGTTCCAGTTCAATAAACAGTTAAGTTTCATTTCCTACCTGCTATTGTCACAGAGGTAAACAGGATCAAAGCTGTGCAATCTGGATAAAGGGATGAGAGAAAGTCTTGTTGGGTTTCACAAGAAAAAGTCACATGTGCACAGGATCAGAGATACTGGACACTGAGAAAAGTTTGTTTACTCATCTCTATGGAAGCCTCAAATTATCTCAGGTGCTAATTGGCTGGGAGGGAGAATGATTTCATGAAACAGGTAAAAGCCAATAAGAGTTTTAGGAGCCAGTTATTAAAAGGGCCAAGTGGACAGCTTGGTAAAAAGGCTAAGCAGCCCTACATGACTCAATCTGAGCACCTGAAAGCACACAACCCAGAAATGCCAGTTCCTATGTCCAAGAATGTTAGTTTAGAAAAACGTCACACATTTCTTTCAAGTGGTAACTAATAAAGTCACTTGACTATCACATTATCACATAGTCCATTATTTTTTGTTAAATGCACAGATATGTTCTCAGTCAGTGAATTGCTTACTGAGAAAATACATCTTGATGAAGGCAAATCTTTGAACAAATGTGTTTAATTAGGACCCTGCTCATATTGTTACAGAGATCATCCAGGATGTCATACCAGTAAGCAGTCCTCTTGCTGTAGTCCTTCAGCAGAACTCAGAGTTTTTCACACTGAATCACAAGCCATAGGCAGAGAGAGGGAGACATACAGAGAGAGAGAGAGAGAGAGAGCAAGAAAGAGCTAGAGAGACAGATTCAGAAATAGAGTGAAAGAGACTAAAAGAAACAAAGACATAAAGTGACAGAGACTGAGAGAAAGAGACTCCATTGAGTACTGGTAGGGCACTGGGATGCACAGCTGCATCCTAAGACCTAAGAATTACACTATAAGAGCAATAGCTGTTGCTCACTAAATACAGAGCAAGAAACCCAGCAGCAGGACAGCCATCACCATGACCTCTCCTAATGAGAGGAGAGCCTTCCTGAATACCACAGTTACCACACAGTTCCATACACCTGAAGTGAACTGTGACAATTCCTGAGAAGCACCACTATTCAGTTGACCATACCCAAAAAGCACAGGAGAACTTCAGAACCAAGCCAAGTGGATTCTTGCTGCCCCAGGACTCAGCAGGCACCAGAAATTAACAGATAAGACCTGAGACAGAGAGATGGGTAGAGGCCAGCAAAAAAGCACAACCAACAAAAGGCAAAACAACATGGCATCCCCAGAACCCAGTTATCCAGGGGCAAGTAGCCCTGGACTCCCTAACAAAAGTGAAATTCAAGAAGATGACCTTACATCTATGCTAATGAAGAGGTTAATGGAGGAAGTAAAGAAAATGTCTAAAGAATTAGGGGAAGATATAATAAAACAGATTATGATCATCCATAAAGAAATACAGGAAGATGCAGCCAAACAGTCTGTATCACTGAGAGAAAAAAAAAGAAACAGAGGAAGGTTCAAAAAAACCACTGAATGAATTGAAGGAAAATACAGTCAGACAGGTGAAGGAAATCAACAAAACAGTTCAAGATCTGAAGATAGAATTGGAAGAATTAAAGAAAACACAAACAGAGGAAATAACAGAGAGGGAGAACCTAGGAAAGAAAACAGGAACTACAGAGGTAAGCATAACCAACAGACTACAAGAGATGGAAGAAAGAATCTCAGGAATGGAAGATACAATGGAAGAAATCCATCTATGTATCAAAGAAAATAATAAATCTAAAAAAATTCCTGACACGAACCATCCAAGAAAACCAAGGCAACATAAAAAGACAAAACCTAAGAATAATAGGAATAGAGGAAAAAGATGATTACCTCTTCCAAGGCCCAGAAAAAATTTTTTCAACAAAATCACTGAAGAAAATTTCCCCAACTTAAAGGGGAAGCCTGTAAGAATACAAGAGGCCTACAGAACTCCTAATAAATTAGATGAGAAAAGAAAATCCTCCTGTCACATAATAATCAAAACAGTAAATATACAAAACAAATATTAAAAGCTGCAAGGGAAAAAGGCCAAGTGACATATAATGGCAAACCCATGAAAGTCAGATCTGACTTCTCAACAGAGACTATGAAAGCCAGAAGAGCCTGGACAGATATCATGCAGACCTTAAGAGAACACAGATGTCAGCCCAGGCTACTGTACCCTGTAAAGCTCTCAGTCCTCATAGGCAGAGGAAACAAGATATTCAATGACAAAAACAAATTTCAACAATACCTACACATAAATCCAGAGTTACAGAAGATATTAGAAGGAAATATACAACCCAAGAAAACTACCTACTTTCAAGAAATCACAGGAAATAAATAACCTCACTACAGCAAAACAAAAATAGCCAAACAGACAAACACACTCTCATGGCCAACATCAACATCACAGGATCTAACAGCCCCTGGTCATTAATCTCCCTCAACATCAATGGACTCAATTCTCCAATAAAAAGACACAGACTAACAGAATGGATGCATAAACAAGACCCAACAATCTGTTGCATACAAGACACACACTTAAATCACAAAGACAGTAGCTGATAGTAAAGGGGTGGAAGAACGTTTTTCAAGCAAATAGACTCAAGAAGCAAGCAGGAGTAGCCATCCTAATACCTAATAAGGTAGATTTTCAACCTAAATCAATCAAAAAAGATAGAGAAGGACACTTCATACTCATAAAAGGAAAATTCCACCAGGAAGATATCACAATCCTGAAAATCTATGCCCCAAATGCAACGGCACCCACATTTGTAGAAGAAACTTAAATAAAACATAAACCATACATAGACACCCACACATTAATAGTGGGAGACTTCAACACCTCACTCTCAACAAAGGACAGGTCAGCAAAACAGAACTTAAACAAAGAAATAATAACTCTGTCAGAAATCATAAATCAAATGGATGCACAAACATCTACAGGACCTTTCACCCAAACTCAAAAGAACTTACCTTCTTCTCAGCACCTCATGGAACCTTCTCCAAAATAGACCATGTAGTTGGTTACAAAGCAAGCCTCAACAGATACAAGAAGATTGAAATAATCCTTTGTATCTTATATGATCACCATGGACTAAAACTAGACCTTAATGAAAAAATTGAAAAAGGCCTACACACACATGGAAACTGAACAACTTGCTTCTAAATGACAGCTGGGTCAGAGAAGAAGTAAAGAAAGAAATTAAAGACTTCCTAGAATTCAATGAAAATGAAGGCACAACATGCCCAAACGTATGGGACGTGATGAAAGCAGTGCTAAGAGGAAAGTTCATAGCACTAAGTGCTCAAGGGTCAGCCACTTTGGACCCAAAAAAGAGCATGTCTGATTGCATGCGGGTTGATGCCCCAGGTCCTGCCTCTGAGAAAAAGGTATCAGATGGGTCTGATGCTCTTTGGGTGGATGACACCTAAATGAACCTCAGTAGAAAGTTCCAATTTATTTCTAATATCAGAGATCAGACCTCTCCTCTTGCCTGATGCGTCTAAAACAAAAAGGGGGAACTGCAGAGAGCTGCGTAATGCTGCGCGCCTTAAAGATGGAGCTGGTTTCTGCCTTCCACCTTCCCGATGAAACTAATCAAGAAACTAATCAAGAAACTAATCAAGAAACTAATCAAGAAACTAATCAAGAGGGAGGACTCTTGCTAAAATGTTCAATTCCTATCCAGAAAGGCAAAGATGCTGGACATCAGAAGAAGGAGAAAAGAGGGAACAAGTCAGGAGCTTGAAACAGAGGACCTGTGAAAAGCTCTGCCCTGCAGACTATCAATGTAGATACTGCAACTTAGGGGTGACCTTTGGGCAAAGTGCAGGATTAGGATTAGGAAAGAAGTGGAAAACAGTAAGATCTGGAGAGGACAGGAACTCCGTAACGAGAGAAACAGAACCAAAAAAATCTGAGCACAGGGGTCTTTCCTGAGATTGCTATTCCAAAAAAGGACTATGCATGGAGATATCCTAAGACCCCTGCACAGATGTAGCTCATGGTAGCTCATAGTTCAGTATTCAAGTGGGTTCCATTGTAATAGGAACAGGGACTGTCTCTGACATGAAATGATTGGCCTGCTCTTTAATTACCTACCCCTGAGGGGAAAGGAGCATTACAAGTCCACAGAAGAAGACAAGGCAGCCACTCCTGATGAGACCTGATTGACTTGGATCAGAGGAAGAAAAAGAAGCCCTCCCCTACCAGTGGACTTTGGGAGGGGCATGCAGGCAGAGGGTGGAGGGAGGGAGGGATTGGGACAGGAGGAGGGAGAGATCCATGGGGGGGATAAAAAGTGAGTAAAGTGTAATTAATAAAGAAAACTAAAATAAAAAAGAAAGAAAGAAAAAAACAAAACAAACAAACAAACAAAAACATGGAGATCATCCTTGCCATCAATCTTGAAGAGCTCTATACATCATCCCCTTGATCACAGTTTTTTGTTTTTGTTTTTGTTTTTAAGAAACATGTCGTGAGGCAGGGCAAGATGGCGGTGCTGGGATGACTCTCATTTTGACCAGCAGCACAGCAGGATTGGCACAGTGATCAGCAATCAGAACTAGTGGCCATAAAACACAGGCAATTGTGTTTTCCAGGTGAGAGGATACCCCATGGTGGGGGATTCAGTCAGCTTTTAACTCACTTGGCTAAACTGTGGAAAAGATCCCAGTTCTTCCAGAAGCTTGGCCAACAGCCCCAGCAGAAAGATACACGCCAGTGTCTCTGGTCATGGTCCCAGAAAGAACCATGTGCACCACACTATCAGAAACTGGAATTTTCAGTTGAGAGATAACCCAATGGTGCAGGAAATGATTGGGACCGACCTTAGGTCACCCAGACATCCCCTGGAAAAGACTCAGGTTCCGTGGGTGCCTCAGGGGCCAGCCCAGAGCCAGAGCCCGGGACCCAGGTACCTGCACAGAGCCCTGCCTGTGCATCAGATTAGCAACCTCAGATAGAACTGTGGGCACCAGGGCACCAGAGACTGAGTTTCACTGTCCTGTGCAAACACACAGGGAGGAAAACAGCTGGTGTGATCTCAGAGCACTCAGCCAACAGCCCTACTGTGAAAAGGTAACATATAATGGCAAACCCATTAGAATCACACCTGACTTTTCAACAGAGTATATGAAAGCCAGAAGGGCCTGGACGGATATCATGCAGACCCTAAGAGAAAAGAGATGTCAGCCCAGGCTACTATATCCTTCAAAGCTATCAGTCCTCATAGATGGAGAAAACAAGATATTCAATGACAAAAACAAATTTCAACAATACCTACACACAAATCCAGCATTACAGAAGACACTGTAAGAGAAAATACAACCCCAAAAAATTAGCTTGTTTCAAGAAAACACAGGAAATAATTAACCTTACTACAGGAAAACAAAAAGCAACCAAGCACACAACCTTATGACCAAAGCCAACAGCAAAATCAAGGGATCTAAAAGCCACATTAATCTCTCTCAACATCAATTTTTAAGTGGATTACTTGGTTTGCTGCTTTTCACCTTCTTTAGTTCTTTATATAAACTGGATATGAGTCCTCTGTCAGATAAAGGGTTGGTGAAGATTCTTTCCCAATCTGTAGGCAGTAGCTTTGTTTTGATGACAGTATCCTTTCAATTTACAGAAGCTTTTCAGTTTAAGGAGGTCCCATTTATTGATTGTTGCTCTTAGAGCCTGTGCTGTTGGTGTTCTATTCAAGAAGTTCTCTCCTGTACCAATGAATTCTAGGGTATTTCCAATTTTTTTTTTTTCTAGGAGATTTGATGTGTCTGGTTTAATGTTGAGGTCTTTGATCCACTTGGACTTCAGTTTTGTGCAGGGTGATCTATTTTCATTTTCCTACATGTAGACATCCAGTCCAGCACCATTTGTTGAAGATGCTATTTTTTTCCATTGTACGGTTTTGCCATCTTTGTCAAAAATCAGGAGAACCCCTGCACAGATGTAGCCCAGGGGAGTTCAGAGTCCAATTGGGTTACATAGTAATGTGAAGAGGGACTGCCTCTGACATAATCTGATTTGCCTGCTCTTTGATCACCTCCCTCTGGGGGGGGGGGGGAGCAGCCTTACCAGGCCACAGTAGAGGACAATACAGCCACTTTTGATGTGAACTGACAGACTAAGATCAGAAAGGAGAGGAGAACCTCCCCTATTAGTGGATTTGGGGAGTGGCATGCAAGAAGAGGGAGGAGGGAGGGTGGGATTGGGAGGAGAGGAGGGAGGGGCTTATGGGGGGATGCAGAATGAATAAAGTGTAATTGATGAAAAATTTAAGAAAAAAGGGAAAAATAATTTAAGAACCTTAAATGACTTTCAAAATTGGAGGAAAACATGGAGTTAGTCAATTGGCATGGAGCACGTCTCGCCCCTGGGGGCAATGGTCTCCTGAACCTACTCAGACCTCGGACACCACCACTGCTAGTTCTAGAACTGATGCAGGATGTTCCAACGAGGGGTTAAGGCTTTTCATAATATTTCCTATAAGCCCACACCTGTTTGTCTATATCCCCCATTTTTATTCATTATTAGCCAGATAGAGCCAAGTAATTGTGGTAATGATACTTGCTTTTTTGCCCAATGCTGGAATGCTAGTAAATTTAGGTATGCCCTGGTTACTCGCATGCCTCACTGGGTGCCTGTACCCATTGATGCACCTCACGCTATGACTCTATCCAGACAGAAAACAGATCTTGGAACTACAGCCACCATTGTTACTACCATCTCATTGACGGCTGTTGGAGCTACCACCAGGGCATTAGCCATGAGTCATACTGGGCAGACTGCTCAGACCCTGAATAATCATTTAGTCAATGTAGCTCATGCCTTAGTTGTACATAAAGGAATTAATGCTCAATTAAAAGGAAGCTTGATGGTGTTCAATCAGAGGATTGACCTCGTGCAGGAGCAAATTGATACCCTATGGCAAATCGCTCAACCTGGCTGTCAATGAAAGTATGCTGGACTTTGTGTCACTAGCATACAACATGAGAATTTTTCCTGTGCTGCAAATCTGTCTAAACAATTGTCGAGCTATATTTTAGGTAATTGGTGAATTCGATACTACGATGGAGCAGCTGAGAGTGGCCATTATCACAGTAAATTCTACTGGAGTGGACACAGGACTAGCCACAGGATTATCAACATGGATTGCTGCAGCCATGAATCATCTGAAGGAATGGGCGGGCATGGGAGCATTAGCAGGCCTTCTGGTGTTGGTCTCCTTGGTTTGCCTGTGGTATATATGCAAGATTAGAGTCTCACAACAGTGTGATGCAGCCATGATCATTCAGGCCTTTACAGCCATTGAAGCAGGACAGTCTCCCCAAGCATGGTTGGCTACCATAAAAAGCTAAAATGTTATGCTCAGGATGTGAGGCTAAGCACTGCACTCAGGGTCAGCCGCTTTGGACCCAGAGAAGAGCATGTCTGATTGCATGCGGGTTGATGTCCCAGGTCCCGCCTGTGAGAAAAAAGTATCGGACGGGTCTGTTGCTCTTTGGGTGGATGACACCTAAATGAACATCTGTACAAAGGCCCAATTTATTTCTAATATCAGAAATCAGACCTCTACTCTTGCCTGATGCGTCTAAAACAAAAAGGGGGAACTGTAGAGAGCTGCGCAATGCTATGCCTTAAAGATGGAGCTGGTTTCTGCCTTCCACCTTCCTGATGGTGAGTGCTCTCTGTCACGAACAACTCCACATTTGGCTAAGGCCGAGGATCTTGCTTGATTCCATGTATGTGGACCTATCTGCATTGCCCCTGTGGCACGCCTGGGTTGGCTACCCAGAGGCTATTTAAGCTGTGGGCTGGCTTTCCCCGGGGTCCGAGGAGGATTGTTCAATGTTCCTGAATAAACTGCATTGAAAAAAAAAAAAAAAAAAAAAAACAAAGTCCAAAATTTGAAAAAAAAAAAAAAAATCAGGTGTCCATACGTGTGTAGGTTTATTTCTGGGTCTTCTGTTTGGTTCCATTGATCCACCATTCTGTTTCTATGCCAGTACCATGCAGTTTTTACAACTGTTGCTCTATAGTACAGCTTGAGATCAGGAATGAAGATACCTCCAGAAGATCTTTTATTTTAGAAGATTGTTAATCAATTCTGGGTTTCTTGTTCTTCTATACGAAGTTGAGAATTTTTCTTTCCAGGTCTGTAACGAATTGTGTTGGCAATTTGATGGGAATTGCATTAAATCTGTAGATTGCTTTTGGTAAGATGGCCACTTTTATTATGTTAATCCTGCCAAGCCATGAGCATGGGAGATCTTGCCAACTTCACATATCTTCTTCTAATTCTTTCTTCAGAGACTTGAAATTTTTTCATACAAGTCTTTGACTTGCTTGGTAAGGGTTACCCCGAGGTACCTTATGTCATTTGTGGCTATTGTGAAGGGTGTTGTTTCCCTAATTTCTTTCTCTGCCCTTTTGTCTTTTGTATACAGGAGTGCTACTGATTTTTTTGAGTTAATTTTTGTATCCGGCCACTTTGCTGAAGGTGTTTATCAGCTGTTGGAGTTCCCTGGTAGAGTTTTTGCGGTCACTCATGTATACTATCATATCATCTGCAAATAGTGATAATTTGAATTCTTCCTTTCCCGTCTGTATCCCCTTGATCTCCTTAAACTGTCTTATTGCTCTAGCAAGGACTTCCAGCACTATGTTGAAGAGATATGGAGAGAGTGGGCAGTCTTGTCTTGTCCCTGATTTTAGTGGGATTGCTTTAAGTTTCTCTCCATTTAGTTTGTTGTTGGCTATATGGCTTGCTGTATATCACCTTTACTATGTTTAGATATGTGCCTTGTATCCCTGATCTCTCCAATACTTTAAACAGGAATGGATGTTGGATTTTGTCAAATGCTTTTTCATCATCTAGGGAGATTATCATGTGTTTTTTTTTTTCTTTCAGTTTGTTAATATGGTGGATCACATTGATGGATTTCTGTATATTGAACCACCCCTGCATATCTGGGATGAAGCCTACTTGGTCATAGTGGATAGTATATTTGATGTGTTCTTGGATTTGGTTTTCAAGTATTTTGTTAAGTATGTTTGCATCAATGTTCATAAGGGAGATTGGCCTGAAATTTGCTTTCTTTGTTGAGTCTTTGTGAGGTTTAGGTAGCAAGGTGACCATGGCTTTATAGAATGAGTTTGGTAATGTTCCTTCTGTTTCTCTTTTGTGGAATAGTTTAAAGAGAATTTGTGTTAGCTCTTCTTTGAAGGTCTGGTAGAATTCTGTGCTGAAGCCATCTGGTCCTGGGCTTTTTTTGAATGGGAGACTTTGATGACCACTTCTATAGAAAGTGGTCATATCTTTGGGGGATATGGGACTATTTAGTTAATTTACCTGGTCCTGATTCAGCTTTGGTAAGTCAAAATCGATCAAGAAAATTGTCCATTTCATGTAGATTTTCAAATTTTATGGCATATAGACTTTTGAAATAAGTCCTAATGATTGTTTGGATTTCTTCAGTATCTGTAGTTATGTCCCCCTTTTTATTTCTGATTTTGTTGATTTGGGTGGTGTCTCTCTGCCTTCAGTTAGAGTGGCTATGGGTTTGTTGATCTTGTTGATTCTCTCAAAGAACCAGCTCTTGATTTCATTGAGTCTTTGAATTGTTGTATTTGTTTCCATTTGATTGATTTCAGCACTGAGTTTGTTATTTCCAGCCATCTACTCCTTCTTGGTGTGTCTGCTTCTTGTTTTTCTAGGGTTTTTAAGTGAGCCATTAAGTTGTTTGAATGCACTGTCTCGAATTTCTTCTTGAAGGCAATTAGTACTATGTACTTTCCTCTTAGCATGGCTTTTATGGTGCCCCACAAGTTTGTGTATGTTGTGTCTTCATTTTCATTGAGTTCTAGGAAGACTTTAATTTCTTTCTTTATTTCTTCCCTGACACAGCTGTCATTTAGTAACAAGTTGTTCAGTTTCCATGTGTGTGTAGGCTTTTTGCTATTTCTGTTATTGTTGAGGTCCAGTTTTATTCCATGTTGATCAGACAAGATATGAGGGATTATTTCCATCTTCTTGTATCTGTTGAGGCTTGCTTTTTTGACCAACTATATGGTCTATTTTGGAGAAGGTTCCATGAGGTGCTGAGAAGGTAAATTCTTTTGTGTTCAGGTGTAAAGTAGTGTAAATGCCTCTTAGGTCCATTTGATTCATGAACTCTGTCAGAGACATTGTTTCTTTGTTTAATTTCTGTTTTGTAGAACTTTCCTGTTTTGAGATTGGGGTGTTGAAGTCTCCCACTATTAATGTGTGGGGATCTATATGTGGTTTAAATTTTATTAATGTTTCTTTAACAAATGTGGGTGCTCTTGTATTTGGGGCATAGATGTTCAGGATTATAATGTCTTCCTGGTGGAATTTTCCTTTTATGAGTATGAAGTATCCTTCCCCATTTCTTTTTATTAATTTTGGTTGAAAGTCTATTCTGTCAGATATTAGAATGGCTACTCCTGCTTGCTTCTTGGGTCCGTTTGCTAGGCAAGTTGTCTTCCAGCCCTTTACCCTCAGGTAAGGTATATCTTTGTGCCTTAGGTGTGTTTCTTGTATGCAACAGACTGTTGGGTTTTGTTTAAGTATCCATTCTGTTAACCTGTGTCTTTTTATTGGAGAGTTGAATCCATTGATGTTGAGAGAGATTAATGACCAGTGGCTGTTAGATCCCTTGATTTTGATGTTGGCTGTGGTCATCAGGTTGTGTGCTTGATTGCTTTTTGTTTTACTGTAGTAAGGTTAATTATTTCCTGTGTTTTCTTGAATGTAGCTAACTTTCTTGGGTTGTATTTTCCCTTCCAGTGTCTTCTGTAATGCTGGATTTGTGTGTAGGTATTGTTGAAATTTGTTTTTGTCATTGAATATCTTGTTTTCTCCATCTGTGAGGACTGATACCTTTGAAGGGTATAGTAGCCTGGGCTGACATCTGTGTTCTCTTAGGGTCTGTATGATATCTGTCCAGGCCCTTCTGGATTTCATAGTCTCTGTTGAAAAGTCAGGTGTGATTCTAATGGGTTTGCCATTATATTTTACTTGGCCTTTTTCCCTTGTAGCTTTTAGTATTTTTTCTTTGTTCTGTATACTTACTGTTCTGATTATTATGTGGCAGGAGGATTTTCTTTTCTGGTCAAATTTGTTGGGTGTTCTGTAGGCCTCATGTATTTTTATTGGCCTCTCCTTTAACTTGGGGAAATTTTCTTCAATGATTTTGTTGAAAATATTTCTGGGCCTTGGAGAAGGGAGTCTTCTTTTTCCTCTATACCTATTATTCTTAGGTTTTGTCTTTTCATATTGTCTTGGATTTCTTGGACTGTCTGTGTCAGGAAGTTTTTGGATTTAACATTTTCTTTGACATGTACATCAATTTCTTCATTGTATCTTGTACACCTGAGATTCTTTCTTCCATCTCTTGAGGTTTGTTGGTTATGCTTACCTCTGCAGTTATTGTTTTCTTCCCTAGGTTCTTCCTCTCAATTATTTCCTCCATTTGTATTTTCTTTATTTTTTCCAATTCTATCTTAGGTCTTGAGTTGTTTTGTTTACTTCCCTCACCTGTCTGATTGTACTTTCCTGTTTTTCTTTAGTTCCCTCAACTATGTTTCTTTTATTTCATTCAATGCTTAGCATTTCATTTCTTTTTTTTTAATTTATTCATTTTTTTCAATGCAGTTTATTCAGGAACCTTGAACAATCATCAGATCCTGGTGAAAGCCAGCCCACAGCTTAAATAGCCTCTGGGTAGCCAACCCCTGCATGTCACGTGGGCAATGCAGATAGGTCCACATACGTGGAAGCAAGCCAGATCCTCAGCCTTAGCCAAATGTGGAGTTGTTTGTGACAGAGAGCACTCACCATCAGGAAGGTGGAAGGCAGAAACCAGCTCCATCTTTAAGGCGCGGCATTGCGCAGCTCTCTACAGTTCCCCCTTTTTGTTTTAGACGCATCAGGCAAGAGTAGAGGTCTGATCTCTGATATTAGAAATAATTTGGGACTTTGTACCGATGTTCATTTAGGTGTCATCCACCCAAAGAGCATCAGACCCATCCGATACCTTTTTCTCAGAGGCGGGACCTGGGGCATCAACCCGCATGCAATCAGACATGCTCTTCTCTGGGTCCAAAGCGGCTGACCCTGAGTGCAGTGCTTAGCCTCACATCCTGAGCATAACATTTTAGCTTTTTATGGTATCCAACCATGCTTGGGGAGACTGTCCTGCTTCAATGGCTGTAAAGGCCTGAATGATCATGGCTGCATTACGCTGTTGTGAGACTCTAATCTTGCATATACACCACAGGCAAACCAAGGAGACCAACACCAGAAGTCCTGCTAATGCTTCCATGCCGGCCCATTCCTTCAGATGATTCATGGCTGTAGCAATCCATGGTGATAATCCTGTGGCTAGTCCTGTGTCCACTCTGGTAGAATTTACTGTGACAATGGCCACTCTCAGCTGCTCCATCGTAGTATCGAATTCTCCAGTCCAATTACCTAAAATATAGCTCAACAATTGTTTAGACAGATTTGCAGCACAGGAAAAATTCTCATGTTGTATGCTAGTGACTAAAAGTCCAGCATACTTTCATTGACAGCTAGGTTTAGCGATTTGCCATAGGGTATCAATTTGCTCCTACATGAGGTCAATCCTCTGATTGAACACCATCAAGCCTCCCTTTAGTTGAGCATTAATTCCTTTTTGTACATCTAAGGCATGAGCTATATTAGCTAAAAAATTATTCAGGTTCTGAGCAGTCTGCACAGTATGACTCATGTCTAATGCCGAGGTGGTAGCTCCAACAGCCGCCAATGAGATGGCAGTAACAATGGCGGCTGTAGTTCCAAGATCACTTTTCTGTTTGAAGAGAGTCATAGTGTGAGGGGCATCAATGGGCACTGGCACCCAGCGATGCATGCAAGTAACAGGGCATACCTAAATTCAGTAGCATTCCAGCATTGGGCTAAAAAGCAATTATTATCACCACAATTACTTGGCTCTATCTGGCTAATAATGAATAAAAATGAGGGATATAAACAAACAGGTGTTGGCTTATAGGAAATATTATGAGAAGCCTTAACCCCCTTGTTGGAACATCTTGCATCAGTTCTAGAACTAGCAGTGGTGAAGTCCGATGTCTGAGTAGGTTCAGGAGACCATTGCCCCCAGGGGCGGGACGAGCTCCATGTAAATTGACTAACTCCATGTTTTCGTCCACTTTTGAAAGTCATTTAAGGTTCCTAAATTATTATTTTTCCCTTTTTTAAATTTTTCGCAATTACACTTTATTCATTCTGCATCCCCCTATAAGCCCCTCCCTCCTCCCCTCCCAATCCCATCTCCCCTTCTCCCTCTGCATGCATGCCACTCCCCAAGTCCACTGATAGGGGAGGTTCTCCTCTCCTTTCTGATCTTAGTCCATCAGTTCACATCAAAAGTGGCTGCATTGTCCTCTACTATGGCCTGGTAATGCTGCTCCCCCCCAGGGGGATGTGATCAAAAGGCCATAACCTGTTTGGCTGCAGCTTCCTCTATTTCTTTACAGATGGCAATATTCTGTTTGAGTTTATCTTCCTCTAAGTCTTTATGTATCTTATTTGATTCCTCTGTTATCATCTTCTTGAGCATAGTTGTTAGGTCATCTTCTTGGGATTCATTTATGCTGGGGTGTCCAGGGCTACTTGCCCGTGGGTAACTGGGTTCTGTAGATGCCATATTGCTCTGTCTTTTGTTGCTTGAACTCTTATGCTGGCCTCTACCCATTGTGCTATCTTATGTGTTTGGGGTTATTTTCTGGTGGTTCCTAGGGATCAGGTGGTGGAAAGAATCCCCTTTGCAGAAAACTGTTATTTTTCTGAAGGATGTCTTCTCAGCTTTTTGGGTATAGTCCCTGGATGGCTGTTGTTTTTTCAGGAGTTGCTGCTGATCTCCTCAGGGATAGAGAACTGAGAGGTAACTGTGGTCTTTGTTAGTCGAGAGGATTCTCCTCTCACCCAGGGAAGTCCTGAGGACAACTGCCCTGTTTCTGGGTTTCTTGCTGTAAATTTAATGATCAGCTGCTGTGACCCAGTTGGACATCTGGCACTCAGCAACTCTTTGTGCCTGTGTCTGGAGCACAGTTGAGTGATGTATCCTCAGCCCCCCATTCTGCGAGACTTCTTACAGGGAAGGATTAGGTGATTTAAGTCAATACAGTTTCCTTCCTTCCCTGTGGATTCTGTGAAGACAGGAACTCCCAGTCTCTCTTTTTTTACCCTGGTGCATCATTGCTCAGTTTCTGCTAGCTCTCTGACGTGTAGAAACTGCCTGTGTCTGCCTTTCAGGCCTTTGGGAGCCTAGGTCTCCTAAACTGGATTATTTTCCTGAGACCGTTTGGGGGTGGGGGTGTTGGCTGAGTGCTCTGAGATAAGACCAGCTCTTTCCCTCCCTGTGTGTTTGCACTGGACAGTGAAACTCATTTGCTGGTGCCCAGGTTCCCACAGTTCTATCTCAGGCAGCAAATCATGCTTGCAGGCAGGGCTCTGTACTGGAGCCTGGGTCCTTGGCTCTGGCTCAGGGCTGGCTCCTAGGATGCCAGTGGAACCCGAGTCTTTTCCAGGGGATGTCTGGGTGACCTATGTTCGGTACCAATCTTTTCCTGCACCGTGACTGAAAATTCTCTTGACTGAAAATTCCAGTCTCTGATAATGTTGGGTACAGGGTTCAGTCTGGGACTGTGACCAGAAACACTGGCTTGTAGCTCTGGGCTGGGGCAGGGGCTGGCAGCAGGCAGCCAAGTGTCTGGTGGAACCTGGATCTCTTCCGTGGATTAGCTGGGAGAGTTAAAAGCTGATTGAATCCCCCACTGTGGGGTATCCTCTCACCTGGGAAACACAATCACTGTGTTTTATTGCCAGGAGTTCTGATTGCTGGTCACTGTGCTGATCCTGCTGTATTGATGGTCAGAAAGAGTACACTCCCGGTGCTTCCATCTGGTCCTGCCCTCCCAAAATATTTGTATTTTGACATTATAATGATAGTATGACATCACAATGGACTTATGACATCACAATACTATTATGACATCATGTGGTATGCTATTACAATGGAATTAGAACTTCAAAATTATAATATAACATGACAATATAAATATGACATCACAATGCTATTATGACAGCAAAATGGTTTGACATCCAATGGTAAGATGATTTCACAAAGGTTTTATGACATCACAATAGTATAATGAATTCACAATGCTATTATGACATCATAATGTTATTCTAACATAATTGTGGTATGACATCATAATAGAATTTTGACATCACAATGGCATTATGACCTAAAAATACTATTAAATCATCACAATGCACTCATAATGTCACAACAATATTATATCACAGTAGTATTATGACATCACAATTGTTTTATGATATCACATAGTATTAGACATCACAGTAGTATGACCTCCAAATGCTGTTATAAGATCTTACTGGTATCATGGTGTCAAATAGTATTATGATATAACATTTGTGTAATGAAATCCCAATGGCATTATGACATCCCATGCTATTATATCACTTTAAAAGTTATAAAACATTTTAAAAGTTATTGGCATTTTAAAAATAGTAACCCTTGGGCAGACTAACAAAGAACTTAAAACAGTTTCTCAACCCTTTGGAAATAAAAAAATCTTGGTATTTACATCATTAAGTTTATAAGTAAAACCAGGCCATGCTATTTAAGTCAATTAAACAAAAATTGCAGTTATTACAATATATTGTGTAAAAAATAACTATGAAATATGTTGTTCTTCACTTAAAAAGCTGGAGATTCTTCAATGCAAAATATTTGCTTATGCTTTTTTACACAAAAAGAAAGACTACAGTTCCATGTTGCCCAGGGTTGTGCACAGTTATATTCAGATCCTTGCTAAGCATTTTATAAAATATATGCCTGGCTGTCTGTACCAAAATAAATGATTTAATGCTGTTTCTTTCTGGCCTATAGAGTTTGTATGGCCAAAATAGCGAATTTTTGCTGAGGGCTACATTCTAAGTTTAGGTCTCTGTTTAATGCTAAATAAAAATTTACCTTTAATTTTTTGTTGTTAAGTTTTAATAAAATATGATAGGATTAATAAGAGTTCTTAGCCACTTTATAAATTATGTTTAATTACAAGTTTTGCTTAGATTTTACTTTAAAACTAGCAGATTTAAAGTTTTGCTAAAGATTACAGTTGAGTACAAGATTTGAGTTTTACTTAATCTCTTTGTTTATTTTTTTTTTAGGTTAAATCTAAAATGGGTAACCATTCAAGTTTGCCTATACAGATCTACCTAAAATTTGGTTCTACAACATACATTTAAAAAATATGCCAAAATTGAGATTATATCGTCATGTTTTATAGGATGTTATATAGCTGATAAAGGTAGACAAAGAGTAAATCAAATATGCTGGAACTCAGACTGGTGTGAGATCTGATAAATATGACATTTTAACATATGTAAGCTTATTATGACAAACTCCAACCTGTTGAGGCACAAAAAATTAGTTAATTCAGTTTTTATAGGTGCAATCTATAGATTTTCCATTTAAAAAAAGTTAGCCCAATTGTTGTTACTTTAATGTTATTTAATACTTTGATGGTTCATTATCTTGAGTCGCTGCCTGTGCTAATAAAAAAAATATCTTGTTAAGTGTCTAATATATCTGTGCAAATTACAGAGTTATCTGCATTATTGGCTAAGTTTCAATTTTTTTATTAATTACACTTTATTCACTTTGTATCCCCCCATAAGCCCCTCTCTCCTCCCCTCTTGATCCCAACCTCCCTTCCCCTTCTTCACCCATGCACCTCCCCATGTTCACTGATAGGGGAAGTCCTTTTCTCCTTCCTTCTGATCTTAGTCTATCAGATCACATCAGGAGTGGCTGCATTGTCATCTTTTGTGGCCTGGTAAGGCTGTTTTCCCCTCAGGGGGAGGTGATCAAAGAGCAGGCCAATCAGATTATGTCAGAGGCAGTCCCTCTTCCCATTACTATGTAACTCACTTGGACACTGAACTATCATGTGCTACATCTGTTCAGGGGTTCTAGGTTATCTCCATGAATCATCCTTGGTTGGAGTATGAGTCTTTGGGAAGTTCCCTGTGTTCAAATTTTCTGGTTCTGTTGCTCTCCTCTGTGGGGTTCCCGTAGTCTTCAGCTCTATTTCCCACTTCAAAGTTTTCATAAACAGCCTTTGAACATTTTTACAGATACTGCAAATGTAGCTCAATCTTTGCCTGTGTTAGAGACTGCAGTTCAAATTCAGACATCTTCTTCTGCTAGAATTTTAGTTTTACAAATTCAAAATTTGATACAAAAAGAATTCCTTTATTTTTATATAGGACATTTGAGATTTCATTCTAATTTGCCAGGACCCCTCTCTAAAGGATATGCATTGGCAGATAAAGTCACCAAAATTTACTGTTCACAGTTAAGAAGAAACCATGATGCTCATAATATGCATCATCTTAATAGTCAAACCTTGAGAGTTAAATATGGATTGACTAGGGAACTGACCCGTAGTATAGTCAAGACTTGTTGTACTTGTCCTCAATTTCAGCCTGTTCCTCATTTGCGAGTCAGTCCTAAACGATTGGTTGAAAATTAGATTTGGTGAATGGATATTACTCCTATACTAGAATTTAAACAATTAAAATATGTACATGGTTGCATAGATACCTATTCTGGATTTATTTTTGCCACTCCTCAACCAGGAAAAGCTGCAAAGTATGTAATTACTCATTGTCTACAGGATTTTGATGGTCTAGCAGTTCCTAAGCAATTGTAAACTGATAATGGAACAAGATATACTAACAAATCTTTTAAAGCTTCTCATATAACTAAAATACCTCACAATCCTCAAGGACAAGGCATGGTAGAGCATGCCCACTAGAATAAGATTTATTTGCAAATATTAGTCTGTACTCATATGGGGATGAGGTTTTGTTTGTGTTTTTTTTTTTTTTCTTCTCAGTAAAATGATGAAGCTCAATGGCTACTGGAATGTCTGGTGTGACAAGTGGATGAGAAGTTTTCTCCTGACACTTGTGAGCATGGTGGGTATGGTGTTGTAGGTGTTATTAATATTTACTATGGGTTTAACTTCTGGTAACGCTGCTGTTAATCCTCAGCAGCTGTATAACCATATCACCACACAGAGATTGGGTTTTTTGTAAACCTAGAACACAATGCTGGGCAATATTTGCTCCCTCCTAAACCTCCAAGCCCTCAGTTTCCTAACATTTAGATTTCCCACATTATACTTGCTTTTTGTGAAATCTTAGGTCTGGTTCATGCTCCAAGTCCTCCAACCTCTCTCCTCCCAGCTCTGCTCTCCTTGAGCTCTCCTGTCCTCAAGCTCCTCCTCCTTCTCTCCCCTTCCTGTTCTCAAGCTCCTCCCCTCTTTCCTGTCCTCTGGCTCCTCACACTGCACAACATTGTATCTAGTTGCTTTATTTGTGTCCTGTTTACACAAGAGTTGAGACAGGATGCTTATACTGAGTATCACAACGCAATATCTAGATTGAAACTAGAGAGCTGTGGGTGGGGAAATCAGCATTTGAATTAACATGGGTAAGGCATATACATTTTAAAAGAACATTATACCAACAGTATAGGTATATTGACCAGTGCCTGCTTTCCTTGTGTGTTACAGTTCCTTCTTCAACAACTTTGGTGTATGCAAGTGCAGTTTCATGAATTTAAATTAAGGTCTCTAACAATCTCATTTGAAACCTCTGGTAACGCTGCTGTTAATCCTCAGCAGCTGTATAACCAAATCACCACACAGAGATTGGGTTTTTTGTAAACCTAGAACACAATGCTGGGCAATTGTGTTCAATTAAGTCAATGATATGTAAAAGTTAAATTGTGGTTTTTCCAAACAAAGACAGAGGATCAGAAAAATTGCATCTTAGACTTTGATGAAAAGTAAGGAAAAATGAATATTTCACCAATCTAAGACAGGCTTTCCATAAAAAAAAAAGAAGGGGGAACTTAAGGAGTCTGGTATTTGGAATTCCTCCTGACCATGGCAGATGTGAGTCTTACCTAAGTTCAATATCTCAGAGACAGTCTTTGGCAGTGTCTGCATGTGGGGTGTTCTGAGCCTGAGAAGTAGGTAGCAAGCTCTCTGCAATCTTGGGAACCAGAAAGCAAAACTGGTATAACATTGAATGAATTACTGGATGCCTTGTCTGGTGGCACAGATGTGTTGTTGCTGTGAAAAAAAAAAAAGTACTTGTACCCTTTTGCTTTATAAGTGTTATTTTCACTTCCAGTAAACTGAGATTTGATCAGAAATCTGCCTTCCCTCCATTCTTCCTGTCTCTGTGCCCTATGTACACACAGGACAACCCTCTTCCAGGTTGTCCCTGTTACACTAGCAGCCTGAACTGTCAGATTACCTTCTCTTTTCCTTCTCTTAAAGACTCAATACCCCAGGGAACCATAAACACAGCCAGCCAATAATATCACCAAGAATGTGAAGGTACATTTAGTCAGTATGCAAATAACTGCTTATTTCAAATTCACAACCTAGGGAATTTCAGATCCAATACCACAGTAGGAGACCATCTTGTCATTCGGTACATTCCCTTAATTTCACATCACTTTAAAGCTTCCCTACTTAGGAAGCTGTCCAATTAAATAAACATTAAAGATTCATTTCCTACCTGACATTTTCACAGAGGTAAACAGGAGTAAAGGTGTAGGATCTGGATAAAGGGGTGATATAAATGCTTGTTGGGTTACACAAGAAAAAGTTAAGTGTGTACAGAAACAGAGATAGTGGACACTGAGGAAATTTTGTTGCTTATCTCCATGGAAACCTCCACATTCTCTCATGTGCTGATTAGCTTAGATTTAGAATGATGTTATGCAACAGGTGAAAGCAAGTAAGAGTTTAAGGAGCCATTTATTAAAAGGGCCAAGGGAACAGCCTAATTGAGTGACAGGCTGGGCAAACCTACATTCCTCAATCTGGGCAGCTGAAAGCACACGACACAAAGATGATAGTTCCTTTTCCTAATACTCATAGTTTTGTTAAACCGTCACTTATTTCTTTCATATGGTCATTAATAAAGTCACTTATCCTTGATATGTGACTCCCATATTATCACAGAATCCAAATTATTATTTGTTACATGCACAGATACATCCTCAATCAGTGAATTACTTATTGAGAAAATGCTACATGACAAGGCAACTCATTGAACAAATAGTAGTTAATTGGGATATTGCTTATATTTTTACAGAGACTATCTATGATGTCACATCAGCAAGCACACAACATGTTGTAGTTCTTCAGTATAACTTAGACCATTTCATAATGAACCAAAATTGGAATGCACTGAAAGGGAGTCTGAGAGAGACAGTGATAGAAAGAGGTAGAGAGATAGATTCAGAAATAGAGACTGAAACATATAGAAACAAAGATATAAAGTGACAGAAATAGAGAGACAGACTCCATTCTCTCTGGTTTCTTTCATTGCCATATCAACCTCAAAGCACAGCCTCCTATAATATAAGTCTAATAGGAATTATATTATCAAACAAGGCCATACCTGCTAACACTTCCCAGACATTTCCTCACTGGTGACTCAACATATAAAGAGAGGAGATTCAAGGGGACATTACAATTCAAATCACCAGGAACTGGAAAATGATCAAGTGGCATTTAGGCTAAAAGAACACAGTTATTCTGATAGTTTGTCATTCAATAGAATGATTAAAATTCCAGCAAATTCCAAGTTCTAAAGAACAGGACTGACAATCTCCTTTGGGAAAATGTAAAATATCTCCATAACTGAGTATTATTCAGCTGTGAAATGACATGATATTCTCAGGCAAATATGTGAAACCAGGAAAAATCATCCCAGCTAAAGTAACCAAAATTAGAAAATATAAAATCATAAAAATAAGTATGCATTCACTTATTAGGAGGTCACCTAATACTGGGGGATAAAGTTCCAATAGGGATCTAATTATGACCAAACCAGTTTTCTTCTAGGGGTATTGGATGGCAATGAATTGAGCTTTTGGGCCAGGGCATCCTATTGAAATTTTCAATCAGCTCAGGATGTTTTTATTAAAATATGCTGCTATCTTCCCTCAACTCATAGATCAGCGTCATGTTCTTGGATCCACAGAGATGCTTCTTTCTTTCTGCATCAAATGTTATTGCATACAGAGACCCATAGTCTGATATTATGAAAAAACAGACCTTAAAATACACAGGTATAAATGGGATCTCCCCATTAAATTCTCTGTCCCCTCAGAGCTCTGTGAACCCTGAAGGAGAGGAGGGAGAAAAACTGTCATAAGTAGAGGGAATTGAGGACACAAAGAAAACAATACCCTGAGAATCAGGCCACAGAAGATGGTCCAGCTAGCCTTGCTGAGACCTGATATGCTAGGATCAGATAGAAAGGGAAGGAGCAACTTACATATCAGGGTACTAGAAAAAGGGCATATGGGTAGAAGGAGACATGGTGGCATGGGCAGGAGAAGGCGAGGAAGCAGTAGAGGGGATACAAAGTGAACAAATATCATTATAAATAAATACATTAGAAAAACTATGATCAAGTTGAAGAGCTTGATCAACTCAGAGCTATAGAGCTATAGAGCTCTTCAAGACTGATGGCTTCTTATTGGGGGTTGTAGCAGCATGCAGCAAGGATGAACTCAGTTTTCTTAAAGGGACTTGGCACTGAGACTGTGATCATGTTTCAATGAGTATATGAACAATGCCACCGACCGGCCCGGGAGGTCAGGGCAAATTCCGACTCAGGGTCCTTGGAAGATCTCAGGAGGGAAGGATTCGGCGCGACAGACAACACAGACTCAGTGAGCTCTTATGCTGCTGCAAAACTTTACTGTTTTAGTAGTCAATTTATACAGTCAGAAAAAAACATTAAGAGGAATTTGTAAGAGTGCCAAGATAGGTGGCCACGTAGTACGAATAGTCATCAAACATAACTTCTAAGAAAAAGACCATAAAAAGATAAAAAATTCAACTAAAAAAGGCTGACATTATCATAACAAGTGTGATCAATCAACCTTGCTTAACCCCTGATCAGGACCACAGCGGGACAAGTTCTAAATCGTTAGGCTCAGTATAGACATTCTTATGCTAATCTTGCCTTTGATTCCAAACGTTCTCAAAATGTTCTTTTCAGGCTTCATAACTTTTATAAACATCTGCCTCTGCTTTCCATCCCCTGTTCCTTTTACGCCATGTACTATCATAAGGTTCACTAACTGCATCAGCTACTTGGAACAGAATACGTTCCTATCCTGGGAAGATAAAGTAAAGCTAAATTTAGTGATAAACTAGAATTATTTTGCAACTGATTACTTGAAAATATTATCAGAATTGTTACATATAGCATTTCTAAGAGTTGATTCAAGCCCAGTCTCAATGAATTGAATTTCCTCTATTGAGACATAATTTCTGGGAAAGCAGGGCTTTCAAAGATGCCCCCATTTCTTCCCAAGAGGTGTATGCAATCGCTATGAGACAAAGCAGAAATTCAAAAGTGAAACCAAGCCATCCGAGTTACCCCAGCCATTTCCTCATCCCAGGAGGCCCGAGTCTTCGCCTAAACAAATATCCAGGCTTCAGAGCCTTATCCATCCCCTTGGAGAACTTCATGCTCCTACAGGTTTCACCAAGCTGTCACAGGGCTGTTGCAGCCTGTGCAGCTGGCGAGACGGACGTGGCAGAACAACACATATTTCAATTAATATATTTTAATGAAAAAAATTAGTGTGACACATGAGTAGGAATTTGAACCTGGGAGCAATGGAAAAGATATATAATGTATATTATATGAAATTCTCACATAATCAATAAAAATAATATGTTGACAAATTTTACAATGACTTTATCATGGAGAATAGATTCCATTAGAGGAGGGCAAACATTTTAATTTTAAGACATGTTTTCCAGGAACTCAATACGTAGCAAAGAATCCTAGCCATGAATTATTGGTTACCCAGCTATCTCATACCCCATGACCTCAGGTGGCACCACTGAACAAGCAGTCCTGGCACTAACATTTAGAGGGTTTGTCTGGAGGAACACAGCAACACAGCTGCTCTGTATGCTGGGCATATAACACGGAAACATTTATTTGTTCTGAAGGACCATTTTTAAGTTTAAACACCAGGACCATGTGAGGCTTGCTTACTGACTACTGAGTAGGACACAGCTGCCAATGCAGCCAGGACAGCCAAGGCAATCCTGCTCATAGAAGGTTGGCAACACTAGTGTGGAACAGCATCAACTGTCAAACAGCTGATTGCCACTAAACTTTATATGCACTTATCTTTCTCTGTTTCAACCAAACAAGTCCCAAGAATTATCTGGTTTCTTTCTTTTTCCCTGCTCTTAAAGACTCAATATTTCAGGGAACCCTGGACCCTGCCAGCCTATTATATCAATAAGAATCTGAAGGTACATTTATTGAGTACATGAGTAACTGCTCAGTTCTAAGTCACATACTAGGAAATTTCAGTTCCAAGGGCACAGTAGGAGACCACCTTCTAATTTGGTACATTCCCCTTAATCCCACGTCACTATAAAGCTTCCCTATTTAGGAACCTGTCCAGTTAAATAAACATTAAAATTTTATTTTCTACCTGACATTGTCACAGAGGTACAAAGGAGTAAGTTGTGGGATGTGTTAAAAAGTGATGAGATAATGGTTTCTTGGGTTTCACAAGAAAAAGTCACCTGTGCCAGAGACACTGGAAACTTAGAAAAGTGTGTTTACTCATCTCCATGGAAACCTCAAGATTCTCTCAGGTGCTGATTTACTGAGAGGGAGAATGATGTTATGGAACAGGTGAAAGCCAGTATCAATTTCAGGAGCCAGTTATTAAAAAGGGCACGTAGACAGCCTGATTGAGAGAAAGGCTGAGCAAACCTACATTCCTCAATATGTTCAGCTGAAAGCACAAACCCATAGATGACAGTTCCTATGTCCAGAATCTTATTTCAGGAAAATTGTCACATATTTCTTTCAAGTGTCATTAATAAAGTCAGTAGTCCTTGACATGTGAGTTTCACATTATCACAGATTTTATTAGTATTTGTTAAATGAACAGATATGTCCTCAATCAGTGAATTACTTACTGGGAAAATGTTCCCTAATCAAGGCAACTCTTTGAAAAAAAGAACTGTTTAAATGGGACCTTGCTTATATTTTTTTCAGAGACCATCCAGAATGTCATGTTAGCAAGCAGTCATCTTGTTGCAGTCCTATAGCAGAACTGAGAGATTTTCATACTGAACCTGAAGCTGCAGGCAGAGAGAGGGAGACAGAGAAAGAAAGAGCTAGGGCAACAGATTCAGAAATAAAGAGACCTGAACAGACAGAAACACAGACATAAATTGGCAGAGGCTGAGAAAGTGAGACTACATTCTGTCTGGCCACTTTTATTGGCATATCAACCTCAAAGCACATCCTCCTATACTATAACACCAAAAGAAAATATAGTTTTTCAATATTTTTGTTTTCATTTTCACTAATTACACTTCATTCTCTTTGAATCCCCCCATAATCCCTTCTCACCCCCCTCCTATTCTCACCTTACCTCCTCATTCTCTACCTATGCTCCTTCACAAGTCCACTGTTAGGTGAGATCTTCCTCTCCTTCCTTCTGATGCAAGTCTATCAGACCTCATTAGCAGTGGCTGCATTGTCTTCCTCTTTGGCCTGTTAAGGCTGTTCCTCCATCAGGGTGATTTGATCAAAGAACAGGCTAATCAGTGCATGTCAGAGGCAGTCCACATTGCTATCACTATGGAACCCACTTGGACACTGAACTGCCATGGGCTATATTTGTACAGGGGCTCTAGTTTATCTCCATGCATGGTCCTCATTTGGAGTTTGAGTCTCAGGAAATATCCCTGTGCTCAGATTTTTTGGTTAGGTTGCTCTTCTTGTGGAGCTCCTGTCCTCTCCAGATATTACTATTTCCCATTTCTTTCATTACATTCCATGCACTTTGCCCATCAGTTGGCCATAAGTCTCAGCATTTGCTTTGATAGTCTGAAGGGCAGAGCCTTGCAGAGGCTCCCTGTGACAGGCTCCTAACTTCTTTCCTGTTTTCTCCTTCTCCTGATGTGTGATCTCTTTGCTTTTGGGGATAGGGATTAAGCATCTTAGCCAGAGTCCTCTTTCTTGATTAGTTTCTTTAAGAGTACAGATTATAGTAGGTTTATCCTATATTATATGTCTACATGAGTCAGTATATAGCAGTGTGTGTTTTTCCTTCTAGGATAGCTCACTCAGGATGATCTTTTCCAGTTTCTACCATTTACCTGCAAATTTCATGATTTCCTTTTTTTTTTTTTTTTTGCTGCATGATATTTCAATTTGTAAAAATACCACAATTTCTGTATCCATTTTTCAGTAAGTGGGTGGTGTCTGGGTTCTTTCCACATTCTCTATTAAAAATAAAGTTGCTACAAACATGTTTGAGCACATGTCCTTATTGTACACTTGAGCCCATTTTGGATATATGCCTAGGAGTGGAATAGCTGGATCTTGAGGAACTGCTATTCCTAGTTGTCTGAGAAAGCGCCAGATTTATTTACAGAATGGTTGTACAAGTTTACATTCTCACCAGCAGTGGAGGAAGGTTTCCCATTGTCCAAAACCTCTCCAGCAAGTGTTGTCATTTGAGTTTTTGATCTTGGACATTCTGATGGGTGTAAGGTGCAACCTCAGGGTCCTTTTGATTTGCATTTCCCTGATGGTTAATGACAATGAGCATTTCTTTAAGTGTTTCTCTACCATTTGATATTCCTCCATGGAGAATTTTCTGTTCAGCTCTGTTCCCCATTTTTTAAATTGGGGTATCTGATTGTCCTTTTTCAACTTCTTTAGTTTTTTATACATACTGGATACTAGTCCTCTGTCACATAGAGGGTGGGTTAAGATTGTTTCCCAATCTGTAGTAATTCATTTTGTTTTGATGACTGTGTCCTTTGCTTTACAGAAGCTTTTCGGTTTGATGAAGTTTCATGTACTGATTGTTGATTTTAGAGCCTGTGCTGTCAGTGTTCTGTACAGGAAGTTGTCTCCTGTGCCAAACAGTTCAAGGCTCTTCCCCATTTTTTCTTCTAACCAATTTAATATAACTGGTTTCATGTTGAGGTCTTTGATCCACTTGCACTTTAGTTTTGTGCAGGGTGATAAGCCTGGATCTATTTACATTTCTCCACATGTAGACATCAGTTAGACCAGGACCATTTGTTGAAGATGCTGTCTTTTATCAATCATTGTATGGTTTTGGCTTCTTTGTCAAAACTCAGGTGTCCATAGTGTGTGGGTTTATTTGTGGGTCTTCTATTTTGTTCCATTGATCCATCATTCTGTTTCTATGACAGTACCATGCAGTTTTTATTACTGTTTCTCTATAGTAAAGCAAGAGATCAGGGATGGACAAATGTCCAGAAGATCTTTTATTGTAGAGGATTTTTTGGCAATTCTGGGTTTCTTGTTTTTCCATATGAAGTTGAGAATTTTCTTTCAAGGTCTGTAAATAATTGTGTTGGGAATTTTTTGGGAATTGCATTGAATATGTAGATGGCTTTTGGTAAGATGGCCATTTTTCTATGTTAATCCTGCCAAGTTATGAGCTCTTTCCATCTCCTGATATCTTCTTCTAATTCTTTCTTCATAGAATTGAAATTATTTTCATAAAAGTCTTTGACTTCCTTGCTAGGGTCACACTATGGTACTTTATGTCTTTGACCGAATACAAGAACACATCAAAGATATCATCCACTATGACTAATTAGGCTTCATCCCAGTTATGCAGGGGTGGTTCAATACATGGAAATCCATTAATGTAATACACCATATTAACAAATTGAAAGAAAAAAAAACACATGATAATCTCCTTAGATGTTGAAAAAGCATTTGACTAAATCTAAAATCCATTCATGTTTAAATATTGCAGAGATCAGTGATACAAGGCACATATATAAATACAGTAAAGACAATAAACAGCAAGCCTATAGCCAACATCAACCTAAACAGAGAGAAACTTAAAGCAATCCCACTGAAATCAGGGACAAGTTAAGACTCCCACTCTCTCCATACTTCTTCAACATTTTTCTGGAAGTCATTGCTAGAGCAATAATACAATTGAAAGAGATCAAGGGGATAGAAATCAGAAAGGAAGAAGTCAGAGTATCACTATTTGCAGATGTTATTGTTGCATACCCAAGTGACCCAAAAAATTTTACCAGGGAACTCCTACAGCTGATAATCACCTTCAGCAAAGTGGCTGGATAAAAAAAAAAAAAAAAAAAAAAAAAAAAAAAAAAAAAAAACTAAAAAAAATCAGTAGCCCTCCTATATACAAAAGAAAATATGGCTGAGAAAAAAATAAGGAAAACAAGGTATTATATTATCTAAAAAAGCCACACTTCCTAACCCTTCCCAACATATCTTTACTGGGGACTCCACACATAAATAGATGAGCTTCAAAAGGACAGTGCAATTCAAATCACTGCAGGTGGAAGAAGATGGAGGGTTAAAAGAACATAGGTATCAGATAGTTTGTCATTCAATACAATGTTTAAAGATCAAAATATTTCCAAGTTCTAAAGATTAGGACTGACAGTCTCCTTTAGGGAAAATGTGGAATATTTCCATAACAAAGTATAATTTACCTAAGAAAATGACAAAAAGATATTAGCAGGCAAATGGATGGTAGCAGGAAAAATAATCCTGGGTAAAGTAACTAAAATGCAGAAAGAAAAATATGGTATGTATTCACTTATTAGTAGGTCTCCTAATTGTGGGGGATAAAGTTCCAATAGGCCATATATTGTGATCAAGCCAATCTTCCACAGGGTAATTACATAGCAGTTAATAGAGATGTAGGACCAGGGGATCCTATGGAAATTTTCAAGCAACCCAGGCTATTGTTATTCAAATATGCTGCTCTCTGCCCTCAACTGATACATTAGTGTCATGTTTTTGGATTCACAGAGATGCTTACTTCTGTATCAAATGGAATTGCATAAAGAGACTCACAGTCAAATATTATGCAGAGAGAGACACCTTAAAACACCCAGGTCTAAATGTGACTTCCCTATGAAATTCTCCCTCCCATCAGGGCTGGCATAAGCCTACAAGAGAGAAGGCAGGAGGAGTGTCAAAAATAAAGGGAATTAAAGCACAAGGAGAATAATGCCCCAAGAATCAGGCCTCAGAGGAACATGATGCAGGCAGCCATAATGAGACTTGATAAGCTAGGGTCAGATAGAAGGGGGGATGACCTCCCCAACCAGGGAACTAGACTAATGGCTTAGAGGTTGAAGAAAGAGTCTGGGTTTTACTGAAAGGAGGAGAGGGAGTGTGCATCAGAAGAGATACAAATTGAACAAATCATAATTGATAAAAACATAAGAAATACTGTGTTCAAGGTGATGAAGAACAGAGCTATTAAGGAATGATGGCTTTTTCTTGGGGGTGGTAAGAGGGTGAGGCCAGGATAAACTCACATTTCATAAGGGTCTTGGCATGGAGACTCTGATCATCTTCCAATGAGTATATGAACAACACATAATTCAATTGAAGTAATTTAAAGAAAAAAAATCAAGACACATGAGAACAAATTTGTACCTGGGAATAGTGGAAAAGTAGTGGAATGTATATTATATGACATTTTCACAAAAGCAATAAAAATAATATGTAGATAGTAACATGGAGAAAAGATTCTGCTCAGAGTTTGACTTTGTATGGCATGCTTTCCAAGTACTCATTATGTAACATAGAATCCTATCCATGAACTAGTAGATACTAGTAGCTACCTCAGACATCATGAGCTCAGGTGGCACTTCTGAACAAGCAGTCAAGGCATGAACACTACATTTAGAGGGTTTGTCTGGAGGACCACAACAGTAACACAGCTGCTCTTGCGTGCTAGAACATGGACCCATTTTCTATCCTGAACGAACATTTTTCAATGAATACGCCAGGACAAGGAAGGTTCCTCGCTGACCACTGTAGGATACAGCTGCCAATCCAGCCAGATCAACCAAGGAAACCATTCTCATAATGGGTTGGTAAAACTAGTGTGGAAAAGCAACAGCTGTCAAAGAGATGGTTGCCCCTCAGTTCTTCTTTTACACTCACTGACCATTCTCTTTTCCAGCCAAAACAGTCCCAGGAATTGTCTGGTTTCCTTTTCTTTCCCTCCTCTTAAAGACTCAATACACAGGGAACTCTAGACCCTGCCAGCATATTATATCAATAAGAATCTGAAGGTACATTTATTGAGTACACGACTAACTACTCAGTTCAAAGTCACATTCTAGGAAATTTTAAGTCCAAGATCACAATAGTAGACCACCTTGTCACTTGATACATTCCCTTTAATCCCACATCACTATAAAGCTTTCCTACTTAGGAAGCTCTCCAATTAAATAAACATTAAATCCTCATTTCCTACCTGACATTGTCACTGAGGTAAACACGAGTAAACATGTGAGATCTGGATAAAGGGATGAAATAAAGGTTTGTTTGGTTTCACAAGAAAAAATCAAATATGCATATGATCAGAGATACTGGACACTGAGGAAAGTTTGTTTACTCATCTTTATGGAAATCTCTAGATTCTATCAGGTGCTGATTGGCTGAGAGGGAGAATGATGTTATAAAACAGGAGAATGATGTTATAAAATAGACAATAAGAGTTTCAGGAGCAAGTAATTAAAAGGGCAAAGGGAACAGGTTGCTTGAGAGAAAGCATGAGTATCCACACATGCCTCAATCTGGGCAGCTGAAAGCACACAACCCAAAGATAACAGTTCCTGTGTCCAAGACTCTTTGTTCAGCAAGTGTCACATATTTCTTTCAAGTGGTCATTAATAAAGTCACATATCCTAGACATGAGAGTTTTACATCATCACAGATTCCATTATTATTTGTTAAGAGCAAAGATATGTTTTCAGTCATTTAATTACCTACTATGAAAATGCCCTCTGATCAAGGCAAGTTTCTGAACAAAAATTGTTTAATTTTCTCCTTGCTTACATTTTTACAGAGACCATCTAGGATGTACCATCAGCAAGCATTCATCAGATGTAACATCAGTAAGAAGTCTTCTTCATGTAGTCCTTCAACAGAATTGAGAGCTTTTCATATTGAACCACAAGCAGCAGGTAGTGAAAGGGAGACTGAGAGAGAGAGGTAAAGAGAAAGTTTCAGTAATGGAGAGGCCTAGACCAACAGAAACAAAGTATAAAGTGATAAAGGATATGAGACAAAGATTCCATTCTGTGAGATTACTCTGGTTGGCATATCAGAATCAAAGCCCACCTCTTACAATATAACTCCAAAAGAAATTATATTATCTAACAAGGCCAAACCTCCTAACACTTCCCAGACATTTTCTTACTGGAGACTCTGCATGTAAATGGATGAGCTTCAAGGGGACATTGTAATTCAAATCACAAATGAGTGGAAAGAGATGGAGGGAATTCTAGGCTAAAAGAATATAGTTTCCCAGATAATTTGTCATTCAATACAATGATTAAAGTTCCAGCAACTTCCAAGGACTAAAGAAGATGACTGACAATCTCCTTTGGGGAAATTGTTGAATATTTCCTTAACAGATTATTATTCAGCAAAGAAAATGACATGATATTTTCAGGCAAACTGATGGAACAAGGAAAAATCATCCTGGGTGAAGAAACTAAAATTGAGAAAGAAAAATGTTATATATATTCACTTATTGGGTGGTCTACTAATAGTGGGAGATAAAGTTCCAATAAGCCACCTCTTATGGCCAAACTAGTCTTCCACTAGGGAGATTGGGTGGCAGTTAAATTCAGTTTTTGGGCCAGAAAATTCAAAATAAATTTACAAAACCCAGGCTGTTTTTATTAAAATATGCTGCTCTCTGCCCTTATATGCATCCTTCTCCATCAAATGGGATTAAATATAGAGACCCGCAGTCCCATATTATGCAGAAAGAGAACTTAAAACACCCATTTCTAAAATGGACTTCCCTATTAAATTCTCCATCCTTTCAGTACTCTGGGAAGCCTGCAGGAGAAAGGCAGGAAAAGTCTCATAAGTAGAGGGAATTGAGGACACAAGGAGAACAATGCCCTGAGAATCAGTCCACAGAGGAAATTGATGCAGAGATCCTCGATGATACTTGATAAGCTAGGTTCAGAGAGGAGGGGAAGGAGGACCATCCAATCAGGGAAATAGAGAACAGGAACAGGGGCAGAAGAAGAATACTGTGTTGGACTGGAATGAGAAGAGAGAGTAGGAAGCAGATGGGATACAAAAATGAAAAAAAAAAACTCTTAACAAATAATTACATAAGAAAAACTGTGATAGTGGTGAAGTATAGAGCTCTTCATGATTAATGGTTCCTTTTTGGGTTTGTTGCCAGGGTGCTGCAAAGATGAACTCAGTTTTCTTTAAGGGACTTGGTACTGAGACTCTGATCATGTTACAATGAATATATGAACAACACATACTTCAAATAATGTACTTAAAAATTTTTAGTGTGACACTTGGGTAGGAATTTCAACCTGGGATCAATGGAAAATAAGTGTAATGTATAATATATGAAATTCCACATAAGCAATAAAAATAATATGTTGACAACTTTTACAATGATTCTTTAGATTGAGAAAAGATTCTGCTAATGAGGGCAAAGTTTGACTTTATAAGACATGCTTTCCAGGAACTCATTATGCAACAGAATCCTAGTAGTGGTTACTCAGCTACTTCAGACCCGTTGAGCTCAAGTGGCATACTGAACAAGAAGTCCTCGAAGTATAACTCTGCTTAGAGGGTTTGACTAGAGGACCACAGGAGGAAACAGCTATTCTTGTGTCCTAGGCATCAAACATGGACGCATTTCTCTTTCCTGAACAGACAGTTTTTAATGTAAAGCCCAGGACAAAAAGGTTCGTCACTGACCACTTAGTAGCAAACAGCTATCAAACAGGACAGGTCAGTCAAGTCAAACCTCAATCCTAGTGTGGAAGAGCTCCAGCTGTCAAATGGTTTATTGCTCCTCATTTCTTTTACACTCACACATCTTTCTCCACTTCAGCCAAAGCAGCCCCAGGAATTTTCTGATTTCCTCCTGTTTTCACTGCTCTTAAAGACTCAATAGAGCCGGGAACCATAGAGTATTACAGCCTATTATTTCAATAATATGTGAAGATACATTTAGTGAGAACACCAGTAACAACTCATTTCTAAGTCACAACCTACAAAATTTCAGAGTCAATACCACATTATGAGACTACCTTGTCATTTGGTACATTTCTGTTGATCCCACATCACTATGAAGCTTCCCTAATTAGGAAAATTTCTGATTAAATAAACATTAAACTTGAAATTTCCTACCTGACATTGTCACAGAGGTAAACAGAAATAAAGGTGTGGGATCTTGATAAAGGGATGAGATAAAGGATTGCTAGTTTTCACAAGAAAAAGTCAAGTATGCACAGGATCAGAGCTTCTGGACACTGAAGAAAGTTTGTTTACTCATCTCCATGGAAATCTCAAGATTCTCTCAGGTGCTGATTGGCTGAGAGTTTGAATGATGTCATGAAACAGATGAAAGCCAGTAAGAGGTTTAGGAGCCAGTTACTAAAAGGCCAAGTGGACAGCCTGCTTAAGAGAAAGGCTGAACAGCCCTACATGCCTCAATCTAGGTAGCTAAAAGCACACAACCCAGAAATTACAACTCCTGTGTATAAGACTATTAGTTCAGGAAGAGTGTCACATATTTCTTTCAAGTGGTCATTAATGAAATCACATGTCTTTGACATGTGACTTTCACATTATCATAAATTCCATTAGTATTTGTTAAATGCACAAATATATCCTCTGTCATGGAAATATTTACCTGGAAAATGTTCTCTGACCAAGGCGACTCTTAGAACAAAAATTGTTTAATTGGGTCCTTTTTGTATTTTTACAGAAACCATCAGGATGACATGTCAGCAAGCATTCAAGTTGCTGTAGTCCTGCAGCAGATCTAAGAGGTTTTCATACTGAGCCACCAGAGGTTGGTAGATAGAAGGAGACTGAGGGAGAAATAGAGAGAAAGTGCTAGAGAGACAGATTCAGAAATAGGGAGAACAAGACCAACAGAAGCAAAGATATAAAGTGAATGAGACTGATTAACAGTGACTCCATTCTGTCTAGTCACTTTCATTGGCACCTCGACTTCGAAGCAAACCCTCCTATATTATCACTCCTAAAGGAAATATATTGTCTAACAAAGCTGTAGATGCCCTTCCTAGATATTTCTTGACTTGGGAATGAACATGTAAATAGATGAGCTTCCAGGGAACATTGCAATTCAAATCACCAGGAAGTGGAAGAAGATAGAGGGACTTCTAGGCTAAGAAGAACATAATTATCCTAAAACTTTGTCATTCAATACAATGTTTAAAGTCCCAATTACTTCCAAGTTCTAAAGAAGACGACTGATACACTCCTTTGGAGAAAATGAGGAATATTTCCATAATGGATTATAATTCTGCTAAGAAAATGATATTAAGATATTTTCAGGCTAATGGACAGAACCACGAAAAATAATTCTGGGGGAAGTAAGTAAAATGCAGAAAGAAATATGGTATGTATTCACTTATTAGTAGGTCTGCTAATAGTGGAGGATAAAGTTCCATTTGGCCATCATTTCTGACCACATCTGTCAACTAGGGGGATTGGGTTGTAGTTGATTGAGTTGTTGGGCCAGGACATCCTACAGAAATTTTAAATCAACCCAGGCTGTAATTCATAAAATATGTTGCTCTCTGTCTCAACTGATAGAACAGTGTCATGTTCTTGGATCCAGAGAGATGCATTCTTCTGCATGAAACAGAATTGCATACAGAGACCCACAGTCCAATATTATGCAGAAAGAGACTTTAAAACACCCAGTTCTAAATATGAATTTCTCTATCCCCTCAGAGCTCTGGGCATCCTGCAGGAGAGGAGGCAGGAAGAGTGTCCTATGTAGAGGAAATTGAGGACACAAGGAGAACAATGCCCTGAGAATCAAACCACAGAAAAAGAAGATGAAGCAAGCCTTCTTGAGACTTTATAAGCTAGAGTCAGATAGAAGGAGGAGGAGGACCTCCCCTATCCAGTAACTAGAGAAAGAGCACAGGGGAAGAAGAAAGGGAGGAGGGACTGGAAGAAGAAGAGGGTGCATCTGATTGGTTACAAAGTGAACAATCACAATAAATAAAAACATAAGGAAAATTGTAATCAAGGTGATGATGTATAGATTATGATATCAGAATGCGATTATGACAAAAAAAGAACTATGACATCAAAATTGTATTATATTACCATGTTATTAACAGAGAGGTATTAAAACAAGATTGTGCTATGACATCACAATGGAATTTTGATATCAAAATGCTATTATGACTTTACAATGGTATGATTACATATGCTATGATGACATCACAATGGTATTATGACCTCACAATGCTATGATGACATCAAAATGCAATTATACTATAGCAATAGCATTATGACATCAAAATTCATCATGACATCCCAATGCTATTCTGATGTCAAAATGCTATTATGACATGATTGTTTTATGTTATTACAAAGGAAATTTGAAAAAAAAACTGATATTATAATATCACAATGCTATTATAACATCACAATGCTCTTATAACATCACAATGTTGTTGTGACATCACAATGATACTATGATCTCAAAATGTTATTATGGCATCACAATCATGTGAGATTACAATGGTATTATGACATCACAAAGTTATTATGACTTCACAATGCTATTATGCTATGTAGTGCTATTATGACATTACAATTATATGAAATAACATTGCTATTACAACATCACAAAAGTATTATGGTATCATAAAACTATTATGACATCTCAATTGTATTATGATTTCACAATGTTATGATATCATAATGCTATTATGACATCAGAATGATATTATGTGTTATGATATCACAATAGAATTATATTACAATGCTATTATGATTTCCCAACATTATGACTTTCCAATGATATTAAGAAATCTCAATGCTATTATGACATTACAAGTTCTTATGACATCACACTACAATTATATCTCAATGCTAATACACAATAACAATAATAGAAATGACAATGTTATAATGACATCACAGAGGTATTCTGACATCACAATTCTATTGTAGCATTAAAATATTATGACATCACAATGGTTTGGTGCTGATTGGCTCAGAGGGAGAATGACGTAATGAAACAGGTAAATGCCAGCAAGAGTTTCTGGAGCTAGTTATTAAAAGGGCCAAGAGGACAGCCTGATTGAGAGAAAGGGTGAGTATACATGCTTCAATCTGGGCAGCTGAAAGCATACAACGGAGAGATGACAGTCCCCATGTCCAGGAATCTTAGTTCAGTTAATCTGTCCCAAATTTCTTTCAAGTGGTCATTAGTAAAGTCCTGTTTTCTTGACATACGAATTTCACATTATCACAGATTCCAATATTATTTATTAAATGCACAGATATGTCCACAGTCAGTGAATTACTTATTGCGAAAACCCTCCCTGGTATTTTTACAGAGACTATCCATGTTTTCACATCAGCAAGCAGACAACTTGTTGTAGTCCTTCAGCAGAAATGAGAGTTTTTCATAGTGAACCAAAAAGCAGCAGGCAGAGAGAGAGAGTGAGAAAGATATAGATTGAAAGAGCTAGAGAGACATATTCACAAATAAGAGATTGATACCTACAGAAACAAAGATATAAAGTGACAGAGACAGAGAGACAGACTCCATTCTGTTTGGTCACTTTTACTGGCATATCAACCTCAAAGCACGCCCTGCTACAATATAACTCCAATAGGAATTATATTATCTCACAAGTCCATATCTCCTAACCTGTCCCAGACATTTCTTCACTGGGTACTAAACATGTAAATAGATGAGCTATAAGGGGACACTGCAATTCATATCACCAAGAAGTGGAAGAACATGCAGGGACTCTTAGGCTAAAAGAACATAATTATCCTAATAGTTTGTCATTCAATACAAGGATTAAAGTCCCAGCAAATCCCAAGTTCTAAAGGACATGACTGACAATCTCCTTTGAGGAAAATGTGGAATAGTAGCATAATGGAGTATTATTCAACTAAGAAAAAGACATCTTCATATTTTCAGGCAAATGGGTAGAACTAGAAAAAATCATCCTGGGTAAAGTAACTAAAATGCAGAATGACAAAAAACATATGTATTCACTTATTAGGTGGTCTCCTAATAGTGTGGGAAAAAGTACCAATAGGCCATCTAATTGTGAACAAACAAGTCTGCTACTAGGGGCACTGGGTAACAGTGACTTGAGCTGTTGGGCCAGGGCATCCTACAAAAACTTTCAAGTAACCCAGGATGTTATAATTAAAATATGCTGCTCTCTGCCCTCAACTGATTGATCATTGCCATGTTCTTGGATCCACAGAGATGCTTCCTTCTCCATCAAATAGGATTGCATGCAGAGATCCAAAGTCTGATATTATGCAAAGAGAGCCCTTAAACTGCTCAGGTCTAAATGGGATTTCCCTTTGAAATTCTCACTCCCATCAGAGTTCTTAGGGGTGGTACCAGTGTGCAGCAAGTATGAACTCAGTTTTCTTTAAGGGATTTCTCACTGCAACTCCGATCATGTTTCAGTGACTATATGAACAACACACACTTCATTTGATGTATTATAAAGACAAAATATTTTAGTGTGACACATGAGTAGAAATTTGAACCTGGGAGCAATGGAACAGGAGTGTAATATATAATATATGAATTTCTCACATACTCAATAAACATGATATGTTAATAACATTTACAATTAATTTTAATGTGGAGAAAAGATTCTGCTAAAGGAGGGCAGAGTTTAACTTTGTAAGGCATGCTTTCTAGGAACTCATTAATTACGAGAGAATCCTAGCCATGAACTACTGTTTACCCAGCTACCTCAGAAATCATGAGCTCAGGTAACTCCTCTGAACAATCAGTCCTGGCACTAACACAGGGTTTGCTTTGAGGACCACTGCAGGAAATACTTCTGCTCTTGTGTCCTAGGCATATAACACAGATATGCTTCTCTGTCTTGAAGTACTATTATTAACTGTAAACCAAGACAAGAGAATTGTTGTTAAGACAAGAGAAAAGTTGTCAGTTGTCACTGACAACTGGTAGGACACAGCTGCCAATCCAGCAGGACAGCCTAGGCAACCATGCTCATAGAGGGTTGGCAACCCTAGTGTGGAACAGTACCAGCTGTCAAATCCTTTATTCCCCCCCCCAGTTCTCCTTTTACACTCGCAGATCTTTCTGTGTTTCATCCAAACCAGTCCCAGGAATTATATGGTTTCTTTCTCTTTTCCCTGCTCTAAAGACTCAATACCCCAGGGAACCTTAGAGCCTGCTAGCTTATTATATCAATAAGAATGTGAAGACAGATTATTGAAATTCTTCTTCTTCTCAATACTCTGGGAAGCCTGAAGTAGAGGAGGGAGCAAGTTTCATAATTAGAGGGAACTGAGGACATAAGGAGAAGAATGCCCTGAGAATCAGGCCACAGAGGAAGATGATGCAGCCATTCTTGATGAGACCTGATAAACTAGGGTCAGATAGAAGGCCCCTATCAGGGAAATAGAGAAAGGGTATAAGGGTAGAAGATGGAGGGTGAGTGGAACTTGAAAGATAAGTGGAGGAGGGCATCAGAGTGCATACAAAGTGAACAAATCATAATAAATACATAAGAACATCTGTGATCAAGGTGATAAAGTATAGCATTCTTCAGTACTGATGGCTTCTTCTTGCACATGGTTCCAGGGTGCAGCAAGGATAAACTCATTTTTCTTTAAGGAACTTGGCAGTGAGAGTCTGTTCATGTTCCAATGAGTATATCAACAACACATACTTCAACTGATGTATTTTAAAGAAAAGAAAAAAAATTAGTGTGACCTATGGGTATGAATTTGAACCTGGGAGCAATGGAAAATGAGTGTAATGTATGTTATATGAAATTCCCACATAATCAATAAAAATAATATGTTGAAAACTTTTACACTGACTTTTATCATGGAGAAAATATTCCACCAAAGGAGGGCAGAGTTTGACTTTGTAAGGCATGCTTTCCAAGAACACATTATGTAGCAGAGAATCCTAGATTTGAACTAGTGGTTATCCAGCTACCTCAGATCCTATGAGCTCAGGTGGCACCACTGAACTATCAGTCCTGTCACTAATACTATGTTTAGAGGTTTGTCTGGAGGACAGAGCTACTCTTTTGTCCTAGTCCTTTAACAAGGACCCATTTCTCTTTCCTGAATGCTCAGTTTTAATTGTAAACCCCAGTACAAAGACCACTGTTAGGACACAGCTGCTGATCCTGCCAGGTCAGCCAACCAACACTAGTTTTTATCAACACCAGCTGTCAAAAAATATATTGCCCTCAATTCTCCTTTTACAATTACCAATCTTTCTCTGTTTCAGTCAAATCATACCTAGGATTTGTCAGTTTTGCTTCTCTTTTCCCAGGTCTTACAGACTCAATACACCAAGTAACCCAAGGGCCGGTTTGCCAATTATATCAATAAAAATGTGAATGTACACTTAGTAAGTATGTAATTAACTGCTCAGTTTTAGGTCACAACCTAGGAAATTTCAGAACCAAAAGCACAGTAGGAGACCACCTTGTCATTTGGTACATTCCCCTTAATCCCACATTCTTTGAAGCTTCCCTAGTTGGGAAGCTGTACAATTAAATAAACATTAAAGTTCCATTTCCTACCTGACATTGTCATGGTGGTAAACAGGAATAAAGTTGTGAGATATGGATAAAGGGATGAGATAAAGGCTTTTTGGGTTTCACAATTAAAATCATGGGTTTACCAGCTCAGAGGTACTGGACACTGAGAAAAGTTTGTTTCCTCACAGAAACAAGATTCTTACAGGTGCTGATAGGCTGAGATGGATAATGATGACATGAAACATGTTAAAGCCAGTGAGAGTTTCAGGAGCCAGTTATTAAAAGGGCCAAGTAAACAGTGTGCTTGAGAGAATGGTTGAGGAGCCCTAAATACCTCAATCTGGGGATCTGAAAGTATACAACCCAGAGCTGTCAGTTCCTGTGTCTAAGACTCTTAGTTCAGGAAAATTGTCACATATTTCTTTGCTGTGGTCATTAATAAAGTTATGTGTCCTTGACATGTGACTTTCACATTATCACAGATATGTCCTCAGGCAGTGAATTACTTAATGGGAAAATGCTCCCTGACCAAGGCAAATTTTTGAGCAAAAAGTGTTTAACTAGGACCTTGCTTATATTATTTACAGAGACTATCCAGGATATCATGTCAGCCAGAAGTCATCTTGTTGTAGTCCATCAGCAGATCTGATCGCTTTTGATAGTGAAACACAAGTGGCAGGCAGGGAGAGGGAGACTAAGAGAGGCAGAGAAAGTCCTAGAGAGACAGACTCAGAAATAGAGAGACCATGTCCACGTTTTCCAGGAACTCATTATCTAGCAGAGAATCCTAGCCATTAAATTCTTAATACCCCAAATAACCATAGGGACAGTTTGCCATTTATATGAATAAAATGTGAAGGTACATTTAGTAAGTATGTGAGTAACTGCTCATTTCTAAGGCACAACCTAGGAAATTTCAGAACCAATACTGCAGTTGTAGACTAACTTTTCATTTGGTAGGGATGGGAGAAAGGCTAGTTGGGTTTCACAAGAAAAAGTGATGTGTGCACAGGATTAGAATACTGGACACTGAGGAAAGTTTATTTAATCATCCCCATGGAATCCTGAAGATTCTCCAGGTGTTGATTGCCTGAGATGGAGAATGATGTCATGAAACAGGTGAAAGCCTGTTTCAGGAGGCAGTTATTAAAAGGGCCAAGTGGAGACTGTGTTTGAGAGAGAAGCTGAGCAGCACTACATGCATCAAATTGGGCAGGTGAAAGCACAGAACCATGAGATGTCAGTTCCTGTGTCCAAGATGTCTTAGTTCAGGAAAAGTGTCATATATTTCTTTCAAGTGGTATTTAATAAATTCACTAGTCCATGACATGTGAATTCACATTTTGACAGATTCTATTATTATTTGTTAAATGCACACATATGTCCTCAGTCAGTGAATTATTTACTGCAAAAATGCTCCCTGACCAAGGCAAATCATTGAACAAAGAGCATTTAATTGGGACCTTGCTTATATTTTTACAGAAACAATCCAGAATGTCATGTTGGCAAGCAATCATCTTGTTGTAGTCCATCAGAAGAACTGAGAGCTTTTCATAATTAAAAACAAGTGGCAGGCTAAAAGAGGGTGACAGAAAGAGCAAGAGAGACAAAGAGCTAGAGAAACAGATTCAGAAATATTAAGACCAAACTTGAAAGAAAAAAAAAACATATAAATTGACAGACACCAAGAGACAGAGACTCCATTCTGTCTGTTTACTTTTATTGGCATATCAACCTCTAAGCATACCCTCCTATAATTAACACCTAAAGGAATTACACTTTTTCATATTTTTTAATTTTTATCAATTACAATTTATTCACTTTGTATACCTCAATAAACCCCTCCTTCCTCCTATCCCAAAGCCACGATCCTTCCCACTTATCCATGCATGCACCTTCCCAAATCTGCTGATAGTGGAGGTCTTCCTCTCCTTCCTTTTGATAAAATCCCTCTGTCACATAGAGGGTCAGTAAAGATTCTTTCCCAATCTGTAGGCATTCATTTTTCCTTTTTTTTTTTTTTGGCATCTTTGTCAAAACTCAGGTGTCCATAAGTATGTGGGTTTATTTCTGGTTCTTCTATTTGGTTCCATTGAAAAACCATTCTGTTTCTATGAGATACCATGTAGTGTTTATTTCTGTTGCTCTACAGTACAACTTGAGATCAAGGATGGAGATACCTCCGAACGATCTTTTATTGTAGAGCATTGTTTTAGCAATTCTGGTTTCTCGTTTTTCCATAAGAAATGAGAATTTTTCTTTCAAATATTCTGTAAAAAAATATGTTGGTAGGTTGATGGGAATTCTATTGATTTGGTAGATTGCCATTTTGGTAAGATGGCCATTTTTACAATGATAATCCTGCCAAGCCATGAGCATAGGAGGTCTTCACATCTAATATTTTCTTCTATTTTTTTCTTCAGAGTCTTGAAGTTTTTTACATACAAGTTGTTGACTTGCTTGGTTAGGGTTACACCAAGGTACTTTATGTCTTTTGTGAAGGGTAATTTTTTCCACTAATTTCTTCCTCAGCCCTTTTGTATATACAGAAGGGCTACTGATTTTTTTTGAGTTATTTTTATATCCTGAAAAATTGCTGTAGGTGTTTATCAGCTGTACGAGTTCCCTAGTAGAATATTGGGGGTCACTCAGGTATAAGATCTGCAAATAGTGATAAATTGACTTCTTCCATTTCGATTTGTGTCACCTAAATCTTCTTCAGTTGTCTTATTGTCCTAGCAAGGACTTCCAGAATTTTTTTGAAGAGATATGGAGCAAATGAGGAGCCTTGCTTTGTCCCTGATTTCCGTAGGATTGCTTTAAGTTTCTCTACATTTAGTTTGCTGTTGGCTATAGGCTTGCTGTATATTGCCTTTACTATATTTAGATATGTGCCTTGTATCCCTGACCTTGCCAATACTTTAACCACAAATGCATTATGGGTTTTGTCAAATGCTTTCTCAGTATCTAAGGAGATTATCATGTGTTCTTTGTTGTTTGTTTTTTTTTCTTTCAGTTTGTTACTACGGTAGATCACATTGTTGGCTTTCCATATACTGAACCACCCTTACATACCTGGGATAAACCCTAATTGGTCATTGTCAAAGATATCATTAGTCATGATATCTTTGATGTTCTTGTATTCAGTTTGCAAGTATTTTGTTGAGTATATTTGCACCAAGTTCATAAAGGAAATTGGCCTGAAATTCCCTTTCTTTGTTGGGTCTTCGTGAGATTTAGGTACCAACGTGACAATGGCTTCATAGAATGAGTTTTGTAGTCTTCCTTCTCTATCTATTTTGTGGAATAGTTTGAAGAGAACTGGCATTAGCTCTTTGAAAGTCTGGTAGAATTCTGTGCTGAACCATCTGGTCCTAGGATCTTTTTGGATGATAGACTTTTGATGACAGCTTCTATTTCCTTAGGGAATATAGCACTATTTAATATATATACCTGGTCTTAATTCAGCTTTGGTAAGTGGAATCTATCAAGAAAAGTGCCCATTTCATTTAAATTTTCAATTTTTTGTGGCATATAGAATTTTGAAATAAGTTCTAATGATTGGATTTCCTCAGTGTCTGCAGTTATGTCCCTCTTTTCATTCATGATTTTGTTGATTTGTCTCTCTCACTTTTAGTTAGATTGGCTCAGGGTTTGTCTATCCTGTTGATTTTCTGAAAGAAACAGCTCTTGGTTTCATTGATTCTTTGAATTGTTTTATTTGTTTCTAATTGACTGATTCCAGCCCTGAGTTTGATTATTTCCAGCCATTTACTTCTTTTTGGTGTGTCTGCTTCTTCTTTTTCTAGAGTTTTTAAGTGAGCTATAAAGTTGCTTGAATGAGATGTCTCACATTTCTTCTTGAAGGCACTTAGTGCTATGAACTTTTCTCTTAGCACTACTTTCATTGTGTCCCACAAGTTTGGGTATGTTGTGCCTTCATTTTCATTGAACTCTAGGAAGACTATAATTTCTTTATTTCTTCCATGACCCAGCTATCTTTTAGTAGCAAGCTGCTCAGTTTACATGTGTGTGTAGGTTTTTTGCTATTTCTGTGTTGTTGAGGTCCAGCTTTATTCCACGGTGATCAGATAAGATACATGTATACCAATCTTCTTATGTCTGTTGAGGCTTGCTTTGTGACCAACTGTATGCTCTATTTTGGAGAAGGTTTCATGAGATGCTGAGAAGAAGGTAAATTCTTTTGTGTTTGGGTGTAAGGTTGTGTAATTGTCTGTTAGGCCCATTTGATTCATGATCTCTGTCAGAGATATTGTTTCCTTGTTTAATTTCTGTTTTGCTGACCTGTCCTTTGTTGAGATTGGGGTGTTAAAGTCTCCCACTATTAATTTGTGGGAATGTATGTGTGGTTTCAAATTTATTAATGTTTGTCTTACCAATGTGCCCTTGTTTTTGGGGCATAGATGTTCAGGACTGTAATGCCTTCCTGATGGAATTTTATCTTGATGAGGATTATGTGTCTTTGCCTATCTCTTTTTATTAATTTTGGTTGAAAGTCTATTTTATCAGATATTAGAATGGCTACTCCTGCTTGCTTCTTTGGTCCATTTGCTTGGAAACTCATCTTTTAGCCTTTACCTTCAGGTAATGTCTATATTTGTGACTTAGGTCAGAACAAATTGCTGGGTTTTGTTTACATATCCATTCTGTTTGTCTGTGTCTTTTTATTGCATTATTGAGACAATTGATGTTGAGAGAGACGAATGACCAGTGGCTGTTAGATCCTTTGAATTTGATGTTAGCTGTGGTAGTAAGTTTGTGTGCTTGGTTGCTTTTTGTTTGTAGTGAGGTTAATTATTTCCTGTGTTTTCTTGTAAGTAGCTAGTTTTCTTGGGTTGTAGTTTTCCTTTTAGTATCTTCTGTAACACTGAATTTGTTTGTAGGTATGGCTGCAATTTTTTTTTCATTGAATATCTTGTGTTCTCTGTCTATAAGGACTGAGGGTTTTGCGAGCTATAGTAGCCTGGGTTAACGTCTGTATTTTTTTATGGCCTGCATGATATTCATCCAGGCCCTTCTGGCTTTTATAGTCTCTGTTTTGATGTCAGGTGTGGTTCTGATGGGTTTGCCATTATATGTTACTTGGTCTTTTTCCCTTGCAGCTTTTAATATTTGTTCTTTGTTCTGTATACTTACTGCTTTGATTATGCAGCAGGGTGATTTTCTTTTCTGGACTAATTTATTAGGTGTTCTGTAGACCTCTTGTATTCTTATTGGCCTCTCCATTAACTTGAGGAAACTTTCTTCAATGATTTTGTTGAAAATATTTTCTGGGCCTTGGTGGAAAGAATCTTCTTTTTCCTCTATTCCATTATTTTTTTATTTTTTATTTAACTTTTATTAATTACACTTTATTCCTTTTGTATCCCCCCTATAAGCCTCTCCCTCCTTCCCTCCCAGTCCCACCCTCCCCTCTTTCTGCATGCATGCCTCTCCCCAAGTCCACTGATAGGGGAGGTCCTCCTCTCATTCTTTCTGAATTTTTTTGTTGTTGTTGTTCTTCTCAGTATAGTTTATTCATGAACCTTGAACAATCTTCTGACCCTGGGGAAAGCCAGCCCACAGCTTAAAATAACCTCTGGATAGCCAAACCCAGTGTGCCTCGTGGGCAATACAGGTAGGTCCATTATTCTTATGTTTTGTCTTTTTATTTTGTCTTAAATTTCTTGGACATTCTTTATCAGGATTTTTTTTTTTTTTTTAGATTTAACATTTCTTTGACAAATACATCAATTTCTTCCATACTATCTTCTACACTTGAGTTTCTTTCTTCCATCTCTTGTAGTCTATTGGCTATGCTTACCTCTGTAGTTCCTATTTGTCTTCCTTAACTTGTTTCTCTAAACAATTTCCTCTATTTGGATATTATTTAATTTCTGTAAAAATATATGGAATGCTACACAAATTTTCCTGTCATCCTTGCACAGCGACCATGCTAATATTCTCTGTATTGTTCCAATTATAGTATATGTGCTGCTGCAATGAGCACCACATAAATTTTTTTAAGTGGTCATTAATAAAGTCAAGTGTCCTTGACTTGTGAGTTCCATATCACAGATTCTATTATTATTTGTTAAATGCACAGTGAATTATTTTCTGTGAAAATGCTCCCTGACCAAGGCAAATCTTTGAACAAAAAGCATTTCATTGGGACATAGTGTATACTTTTAAAGAAATCATTCCATGATGTCATGTCAGCAAGCAGTCTTTGTGTTGTAGTCCTTCACCAAATCTGAGAGCTTTTCATACTGAACCATAAGCAGTGAGGAGAGAGAGGAAGACTAAAAGAGACACAGAGTGTGCTAAAGAGTTGTCTGGTTTTATGTTGAAGTCTTTGATCCCCTTGGACTTTAGTTTTGTGCAGTGTGATAAGTATGATTCTATTTGCATTTTTCTACATTCAGAGATCCAGTTCATCCAGCACCATTTGTTGAAGATGCTATCTTTTTTCCATTGTATGGTTTGGGCATCTGTGTCAAAATTCAGGTGTTCATAAGTATGTGAATTTATTTATGGGTCTTCTACTTGGGTCCATTAATCTACCTCTCTTTCTATGCCAGTACCATCCAGTTTTTATGACTGTTGCTCTATAATACAGCTTGAGATCAGGGATGGACATACCTCCAGAAGATTTTTTTGCAGAGGACTGTTTTAACAATTCTGGGTTTCCAGTTTTTCCATATGAAGTTAAGAATTTTTCTTTCAAGGTCTGTAAAGAATTGTGTTGGTAATTTGATGTGAATTACATTGAATCTGTAGATTGCTTTTGGTAAGATGGCCATTTTTACAATGTTAAAACTGCCAAGCCATGAGTATAGATCTTTCCACCTTTTAAAAGATCTCTACCTTCTGATATATTTTTCTAATTCTTTCTTCATAGACTTGAAATTTTTTCATAGAAGTCTTTAAATTGCTTGTTTAGAGTCATACAAAGGTACTTCAAATCTTTGACCGTATACAAGAACACATCAATGATATCATCCACTATTACAAAGTAGGCTTCATCCCAGGAATGTAAGGAGTGGTTCAATATACAGAAATCCATCAATGTCATCCACCATATTAATTCAATGAAAAAAATAGATGATAATCTCTTTAGATTCTGAAAAAGTATTTAAAAAATCTAAACTCCATTTATTTCTAAAGTGTTAGAGAGATCAGGGATGCAAGGCAAATATCTAAATATAGTAAAGGCAATATAGAAACTTATAAGTAACATCACACTAACTGAGAGAACCTTAAAGCAATTCCACTGAAATCAGTGACAAAGCAAGGCTGTGCATTCAAAATAGTTCTGGAAGTCCTTGCTAGAACAATAAGACAATTGAAGGAGATTAAGGGGATAGAAGATGGAAAGAAAGAAGTCCAAGTATCACTATTTGAAGATACTATGATAGGATGCCTGAGTGATACCAAAAATTCTAATGGGGTATTCCTACATTTGAAAAACACCTTAAGCAATGTGACTTGATACAAATTTAACTAAAAAAATACTCAGTAGCCCTCCTGTATTCAAAAGATAAAAAGGCTGAGAACGAAATTAGGGATATAAACAAGACCATATCTCCTACACTTTCCCAGATATTCCTTCTCTGGGGACTCCCCCTGTAAATAGATGAGCTTCAAGGGGACATTGTAAATCAACTAACCAGGAAGAAGAAGATAGAGAAAATTCAAAGCTAAAAGAACATAGTTAACCTGAAAGTTTGTCATTCAATACAATGATTAAAGTCGCAGCAACTTCCAAGGACTAAAGAACAGGACTGAAACTCTCCTTTGAGGAAAATGTAGAATATTTCCATAACAGAGATTTATTCAGCTAAGAAAATGACATCATGATATTTTCAGGCAAATGGATGGAACCAGGAAAAATCATGCTGGGTGAATTAAATAAAATGCAGACAGACAAATGTGGTATGTATTCATTTATAAGGAGGTCTCCTAACAGTGTGGGATATAGTTCCAACTGGCCATCTATTGTGACCAAACCATTCTTCCACTAGGGGTTTTGGGTTGCAGTGAACTGAGTTGTGGGGCCAAGGCATCCTATGGAAATTTAAAGAAACCAAGGCTGTTGTTATTAAAATATGTTGCTCTTTTCCCTCACCTGATAGATAAGGGGAATGTTCTTGTACCAGCAATGTTGCTTCCTTCTGTGTCAAGTCGGATTGCATACAGAGATCCACAGTCCGATATTATGCACACAGAGACTTTAAAACATCCAGTTCAAAATGGGATTTCCCTATGAAATTCTCCCTCACTTCAGAGCTCTGGGAAGCCTGCCAGATAGGAGGCAGAAAGTATCACATATTTCTATCAAGTGTTCTTTAATAAAGCCACATGTCCCTGACATGTTACTTTACATTATCACAGATTCCATTATAATTTGGTAAACACAGAGACATGTCCTCTGTCATGGAAATATTTCCTGGAAAAATGCTCCCTGACCAAGGCAACTCTTTGAACATAAGATATTAAATTTGACCTTGCTTATATTTTTACAGAGAACACCCATGATGTCATGTCAGCAAGCAGTCATCTGGTTGTAATTCTTCAGCAGAACTGAGAGCTTTTCATACTGAACCACAAGTGGCAGGCAGAGAAAGGAAGACTGAACAAGACAGAAAGAGAGCTAGAGAGACAGATTCAGAAATAGAGAGACCAAGACAGACAGAAACAAAGATACAAAGTGACAGAGACCTAGAGACAGACACACCATCTCATTGATAACATTATTGCCATATCAACCTCACATTACATCTTCCTATAATATAACTCCAAAAGGAAAAATATTCTTTAATATTTTTTATTTTAATGTTTATCAATTACATTTTATTCACTTTGTATACCCCCAAATATTCTTCCTTCCCAATTCCACCTTCCCTCTCACTTGTCAACATATGACTCTTCCCAAATCCACTGATAGGGGAGCTCTTTATCTCCATCCTTCTGATCCTCTTCTATCAGATATCATCAGCAGTGGTTGCATTGTCTTTTCTCTGTGGCCTGGTAAGGCTGCTTCCCCATCAGGATGACTTGATTAAAGAGCAGACCAATAACTGCATGTCAGAGGCACTCCCTATTTCCATTACGATGGAATCCACTTGGACAGTGAACTGCCATGGAATATGTCTGTGCAGGAGTTCTAGGTTATATCTATGCATGGTACCTGGTTAGAGTATGAGTCTCAGAAAAGACCCATGTGCTCAGATTTTTTGGTTCTGTTGCACACCTTGTGGAGCTCCTGACTTCTCCTGATCTTAATATTTCCCACTTCTTTCATTAGATTCTATGCACTCTGCCCAACAGTTGGCCATAAATCTTTTTTTAAAATTTTTATTTAACTTTTATTAATTACTCCAGTTCTCTTCAAACTATTCCACAAAATCGAAACAGAAGCAATATTACCAAACTCATTTTATGAAGCCACAGTCACCTTGGTACCTAAACCTCACAAAGACCCAACCAAAAAAGAGAACTTCAGGCCAATCTCCCTTATGAACATTGATGCAAAAATACTCAACAAAATACTAGCAAATTGAATACAAAAACACATCAAAGATATCATCCACTATGACCAAGTAGGCTTCATCCCACCATATTAACAAACTGTAAGAAAATAACCACATGATAATCTCCCTAGATGCTGAAAAAGCATTTGACAAAATCCAACATCCATTCATGTTTAAAGTATTGGAGCGATCAGGGATACAAGGCCATAAATCTTAATATCTGCTTGGATACTCTGCAGGGTAGAGCCTTTCAGAGGCCCTCTGTGGCAGGCTCCTAACTTGTTCCCTCTTTTCTCCTTCTTCTGAGGTCCACCCTCTTTGCCTTTTGGGAAATACCATTTGAGTATTTTAGCCAGAGTCCTCACACTTTACTAGTTTCTTTAGGTGTACAGACTTTAGTAGGTTTATCCTACATTATATGTAAATATGAGAGAGTACATGCCATGTGCCTCTTGGTGCTTCTGGATAGCTCACTCAAGATGATCTTTTCCAGTTTCCATCATTGACATGGAAATTTCATTATTTCTTTGTTTTTTGTTGCTGAGTAATATTCCATTGTGTAGATATACCACAATTTCTGTATCCATTTTTCAGTTGGTGGGTGGTGTCTGGGTTGTTTCCAGGTTATGTCTATTACAAATAAAGTTTCTCCAAACATAGTTGAGCAAATGCCCTAATTGTGTACTTGAGCTTCTTAGATATATGCCTAGGAGTGGAATAGCTGGATTTGAGGAAACTCTATTCCTATTTGTTTATGATTTCCAGAGTGGTTGTACAAGTTTACATCCTCACCAGGTCTAGAGAAGTATTCTCTTTATCCACAACCTTTCCAGAATGTGTTGTCACTTTAGTTTTTGATCTTGGCTATTCTGATGGGTGTAAGGGAAATCTCAATGTCATTTAGATTTACATTTCCCTAATGGCTAATGATGTTGAGCATTTCTTTAAGTGTTTCTCTGCCATTCAATATTCCTCTATTGAGAATTCTCTGTTTAGCTTTGTTCCCCATTTTTTTAATCTGTAGGATTTTGTTTTGTTTTTATGGCAGTGTTCTTTGCTTTACAGAAGTTTTTCAGTTTGATGAAGTTTCATTTACTGATTGTTTCTCTTAGAAATTGTCCTGTTCTTAGAAAGTGTGCTCTGTTCAGGAAGTTATCTCCTATACCAATGAGTTCAAGTCTCTTCCTCTCTTTTTCTTCTAACCAATTTAATATGTCTGTTTTTATGTTGAGGTCTTTGATCCACTTGGACTTTAGTTTTGTGCAGGGTGATAAGTATGGGTCTATTTTCATTTTTCTACATGTAGATATCCAGTTAGACCAGCACCATTTGTTGAAGATACTATCTTTCTTTCCATTGTATGGTTTTGGCATCTTTGTCAAATAGCAGGTGCCCATAATAATGTGGGTTTATTTATTTCTGGGTCTTCTATTCCATTCCATTGATCCACCATTCTGTTTCTATGCCAATTCAATACAGTTTTAATTACTGTTGCTCTAAAATATAGCAAGAGATCAGGGATAGACATACCTCCAGAAGATCTTTTATTGTAGAGTACTGTTTTAGCAATTCTGGGTTTCCTGTTTATCCATATGAAGTTGAGAATTTTTCTTTCAAGGTCTGTAAAGAATTGTGGTGCTAATTTAATAGGGATTGCATTGAATCTGTAGATTGCTTTTGGTGAGATGGCAATTTTTACAATGTTAAACTTGCCAATCCATTAGTATGGGAGATCTTTCCACCTTCTGGTATCTTCTTCTAATTCTTTCTTCGTAGAGTTGAACTTTCTTTTTCATACAAGTCTTTGCTTGTTTAGAGTCATACCAAGGTACTTTAAATCTTTGACCGAATACAAGAACATATCAAAGATATCATCCATTATGACCAAGTAGGCTTCCTAGGTATGCAGTTGTGGTTCAATATACAGAAATCTGTCAATGTCATCCACCATATTAATTCAATGAAAGAAAAAAAAAAGCACATGTTAATCTCCTTAATCATGAAAGAGCATTTGAGAAAATCCAACATCCTTTCATGTTTAAAGTATTTGGAGAGATCAGGAATACAAAGCACATATCTAAATATATTAAAAGCAATATACAGCAAGCCTATAGTCAACATCACAGTAAACTGAGAGAAACTTAGAGCAATCTCCCTGAAATCAGTGACAAGGCAAGGGTGCTCACTCTCTCCATATTTCTTCAACATAGTTCTAGAAGTCCTTGCTAGAGCAATAAGACAATTGAAGTAGAACAAGGGGATACAAATCAAAAAAAGAAGTCCAGGTGTCACTATTTGCAGATGATATGATCGTATACCTGAGTCACCCCCAAAATTCTACCAGAGAACTCGTACAGCTGATAAACACCTTCAGCAAATTGGCTGGATAAAAAAAAATAACTCAAAAAAATCAGTAGCCCTTATATTATGGAAATATAAGGAATTATATCATCTAACAAGGCCATACACACTTCCCACACATTTCCTTACTGGGGATTCAACATATAAAGCAATGAGCTTCAAGGGGATTTGCAATTCAAATCACCAGAAAGTAGAAGATGATGGAGGGACCTCTAGGCTAAAAGACATTAGTTATCCTGATATTTTATCATTCAATACAATGATTAAAATCCAAACAACTTCCAAGGACGAAAGAAAAAGACTGAAATTCTTCTTTGGGGAAAGTGTGGAATAATTACATAACAGAGCATTATTAAGCTAAGAAAATGACATTGTGATATTTTCAGGCAAATTGTTTGATCTAGGAAAAATCATCTAAAATACAAAAAGACAAATATGGTATGTATTAACTTTTTTAGGAGGTCTCCGAACAGTGTGGGGAAAATTTCCAAAAGGCCATTTATTGTGAAAAAAAAGTCTTCCACTAGGAGGATTGGGTGTCAAGGAACTCAGGCTGTTTTTATTAAAATATTTTGCTCTCTGACCTCATCTATTAGATCAGTGCCATGTCCTTGTATCCACAGAAATGTTTCCTTCTGCATCAACTGGGATTGCACACAGAGAACCACAGTCCTCTAATATGCATAGAGAGACCTTTAAACACCCAGCTCTAATTGGAATTTAACTATGAAATTCCTCTTCCCTTCAGAGCTCTGAGAAGCCTGCAGGAGGGGAGGTAGGAAGAGTGTCCTAAGTAGAGGGAAATGAGGACACAAGGAGAACAATGCTCTGAGAATCAGGTCAAAGAGGAAGATGATGCAGACATCCTTGATGAGACCTAAGAAGCAAGGATAGAAGGATATGGAGGACCTCTCCTATCAGGGAAGTAGAGAAAGGTTGTAGGGGTAGAAGAAGGAGTATGGGTGGGACTGGAAGGAGAAGAGGGAGGAGGCAGAAGAGGAGATACAATGTGAATAAATCATAATAAATAAATACATAAGAAAAAAGGTGGTCAAGGTGATGAAATTTAGACCTCTTCAGGACTGATGGCTTCTTCTTGTTGGGGATGCGAGGGTATGGGAAGGATGAACTCCTTAAGAGACTTGGTACTAATACTCTGATCATGTTCCAATGATTAGATAAACAACACATATTTCAATTGATGTATTTTAAATAAAAAATAGACTTGCACATGGGTAGGAATTTAATCCTAGAAGCAATGGAAAAGGAGTGTAATGTATATTATATGAAATTCCCACATAGTCAATAAAAAATATATTGAAAACTTTTACAATGACTTTTAATGGAGAAAAGATTCTGCTAAAGGGGGGCACAGTTTAACTTTGTAAGGCATGCTTTCCAGCTGGCACCATTGAACTAGCAGTGCTGACCCTAACACTATGTTTAAAGGGTTTGTCTAGAGGACTACAGCCAGAAACACAGTTGCTCTTGTTTCCTAGGCATATAACATGGACCCATTACACTGTACTGAAGGCCCAATATTAAATGTAAACACCAAGATCAGGAGGCCTACTCACTGACCACTGAGTAGGACATAGCTGACCATTCAGCCAAGTCAGCCAAGGCATCCCTGCTGATTGAGGTTTGGCAACACTAGTGTGGAACAAAACCAGCTGTCAAATAGTTTATTTCCCCTCATTTCTCCTCTTATACTCAGATTTTCTCTTTTTGAGCCAAACCAGTCCCAGGAATTGTCTGGTTTCTGAAGGAGTGTGGTAATTTGCATTCTGCCTCCTGGTTTTGGCAGATGCAGGTCTTATCTAAGTTCTATGTCTCAGAGTCTTTCCTTCGTGGTCTCTGCAAGCAGGGTGTTCTGAATCTGAGAAGTAGATAGCAAGCTCCCTGAAACCTTGGGAACCAGACCACAAACTTTGTGTAACCTTCAGTGAATTCCTGGATGCCTTTTAGGTGGCTACTGTGAAAAAATATTTGCTTTTATCCTTTGCTTTATAAGTATTGTTTTCTCATTCAGTAAACTGAGAATTGATCAGGAATCTGTCTTGTCTCCAACCTTTCTGTCTTTGTCCCCCATTTATACTCACTCTTTTAGGTGGACTCTTTTCTGTTTGTATAATGTTCTGTTGAAATCTATACACCTTACCTTTGTTTATTCAAATGCTGATTTCTCTCCTCTCCCCCAGTTTCTGGTTTCAATCCAATATTGTATTGTTTTAAACAGGCAAAAATACAGCAACTAGCCACAATATTGTGCAAAGTGAGGAGCCAGAGGACAGGAAAGAGGAGAGGAGCCAGAGGGCAGGAAATGAGTGGGAGAAATGGGTGAGAGAGAGAAAGTTTGGAGAGAGAGCTGGAGGACAGATCTTGGAACTACGTGGAGATGGACTGGACATAATATTTCACAAAAAGCAATTATAATGGGTAAAATCTCAAAGATAGGAAACAATGAGGGCATGGGGGTTTAGGAGGGAGTAACTATTGCCCAACATCGTAGTCTAGGTTAACTAAATAAACCCAGTCTCTGTGTGTGGATTTGGTTATACAGCTGTTTTAGATTAACAGCAAGCTTTACTAAAGATAATTATTAGCAAAGATTAATCTCACATACACTTTTCCACCCCTCTGAAGGATGGGTCAGTTGGCACCCAAACAAGGGACCTTGAAAATGAGGGGCAACATGAGAAAGCTGGTTGTTGGAACTCTGGATGCTTATGAAAAATATATGCTTTCTAATTACTGCCCATAGCAGGGAGGGAGGAGGAAAAGGTAGGCATGCAGCAAAAAGGGACAGAGAAATACGAGGGAGATGTTAATGAAGACTTTAAAGTCAATGCTAATAAAAGGGAGGAATTGGGAGAAACACCCTTATTCCCTTTAGTTTGTAAATGAAGTAAGTCTCTGGTTACCAGTTAAAGGTACCATCAATCTGGAAACTTGGGGAAAGGAATCTCACAAGCTAAAGAGTTACTTGGGGAAATTAGAGCAGCCAAACAGGCAGAAAAAAAGTACTTCTAAGGTTATTTCAAATGTTCATAAAGGAGCTCAAACAGATTTGTGTAATTTGAGAATAGAAAATAATTTAGGAGCTAGAAACTGAGGATGAAACTGAGTCAGAGGAAGAAACTGCCAATTCTCATAATTCAGACTGGCCTCCTGTACTCTCTGCCCCTGTGGCTTTACCTGCCACATGTGCAGGAGATATGGGACATCTGCAGGAGGATATTACTGTTCAATTAGAAAGGCAACAAGTTCAGTTATTAAGGGAATTAGAGAAATTAAAATTACAAGATAAAATAATAATAATAATAATAATAATAATAATAATTGGATGGTTTACACTGTTAAATTCCAAAGTCTGGTTTTGAATTTTAAAATTATAAATGTGCTTTATGATATCACTCCTACAGAGGATGCTTTGTTCTAATATTTTTTTTTATTTTCATTTTTTTAATATTGGTTACAGTTTGTTAGGTTTATATCCCTGCTGTATCCCACCACTCTTTCCCTCCCAATCTCACCCTCATTTCCCCCCTGCCCCTTTCCAAGTCCACTGATAAGGGAGACCCTCCTCCCCTTTCATCTGATACTGGTTTATCAGGTGTCTTCAGGACTAGTTGCAAAGTTCTCCTCTGTGGCCTAGGAAGGCTGCTCCTCCCTGAGGGTAGGAGGAGATCAAAGAGTTCATGTCAGAAACAGTCCCTGTTCCCCTTATTAGGGTACCCACCTAGATACTGAGCTACCAAGAGCTACATCTGAGCAGGGGCTCTAGGTTGCATCCATACATGGTCCTTGTTTGGAGGAACAGTCTCATAAAAGACCCCTGTGCCCAGATACATTTGGTTCTTGTGGAACTCCTGTCCTTTCCAGGTTGTATTAGCCCCCCTCCCTTTTTTTATTTTCTGCATTCTGCATGAGGTTTGGTTATGAGTATTATCTGGTTTGATACACTGCTAGGTAGAGTCTTTCAGAGACCCTCTGTGGTAGGCTCCTATCCTGTTACTTGTTTGCTCCTACATCCAATGTCCAACCCATTTGTCTTTCTAAGTGAGGATAGATCATTGTGCCCTGGGTCCTCTTTCTTGTTTATCTTCTTTACTTGGATAGATTTCAGTATATTTATCCTATCTTATAGGTCTATGTAAGTGAGTATATACCATGTGTATCTTTCTGCTTTGGGGATACCTCACTCAGGATAAACGTTTCTAGGTCCCACCATTTGATTGCGAATTTCATGATTTCCTCATTTTTAATTACTGAGTAGTAGTCCATTGTGTAAAAGTACCACAGTTTCTGTATCCATTCAACTGAGGGACATCTGGGTTATTTCTAAGTTCTGGCTATTATGAATAAAGCTGCTATAAACATGGTTGAGCAAATGTCCTTGTTGTTTACTTGAGCTTCTTTGGATATATGCCTAGGAGTGGTATAGTGGGATCTTCAGGAAGCACTATTCCTAATTTTCTGAGAAAGCACCAATTGATTTCCAAAGTGGTTGTACAAGTTTGCATTTGCACCAGCAGTGTAGGAGGGTTCCCCTTTCTCCATAACCTCTCCAGGATGTGTTGTCACTTGAGTTTTTGATCTTAGCCATTCTGGTGGTTGTCAGGTGAAATCTCAGGATCTTATTTATTTGCAGCTCTCTGAGGTCTAAGGACATTGAGCATTACTTTAAGTGTCTCTTTGCCATTCTGTCCAGGTGGATCAAAGATATCAACATAAAACCAGACACACTATATCCATTAGAAGAAAAACTGTGTAAGATATTGGAACTCATTGGCACAGGAGATAACTTCCTGAATAGAACATCAACAGCATAGGCTCTAAGAGCAACAATTGATGAATGGGAATTCATAAAGCTGAAAAGCTTCAGTAAAGCAAAGTGCATAGTCATCAAAATAAAATGATAGCCTACAGACTAGGAAAGATATTCACCAATCCTATATCTGACAGATGGTTGATATCCAGAATATATAAAGAACTAAAGAAGTAACAAAACAGCAAATCAAGCAATCCTATTAAAAAATGGGGTAGAGAGCTTTGTTTTAATATTACAAAACTGTGCCCCTTTATTCTTCCCACAGATACTTCCCCAACAGCCATCTGTGCGGTCAAGGAGAAGATACTTACCACTCCAGATATGGATCTCCTTCTTTTTGGAATTCTGCCTCCCTACTGCAAGTTCTCCCAACAAGTAATCCCCCAGCAGGTCTGAAACAGAGTGCCACCCGACCTTTGGCACCACTGCAGTCACCACCAGATTCTGAAAGCAAGAGTGCCTCTAGCAGTCCTTCTGCACCCCGCTGCAGTCACCACCAGATTCCAAAAGCAAAAGCACTCCATCAGTGGGAACTAGGAGCTGCTGAGCAGCTCAGCCAGACTCCATGGCCCTTCCTTTGCAGGCCTATGGGCTCCTTGATGGCTATGGAAATCAACACCTTCGGTGCTGGCCTTTTTCTTCAGCTGATAGAAAGCACATAACCCCCCCCTTTTTCTGAAAATCCCCAAGCTCTAACTGATTTGTTTGAATCTGTCCTATTCACACCAGCCTACTTGGGATGATTGCCAGAAACTCCTGCATGTCCTCCTGACTACTGAGGAATGGGGACAGGTCCTTCTGGAAGCAAGAAAAAATGTACCAGGGATGGATGGGAGGCCCTTTGTCCTCTCTAATGAGATTGATGATGGCTTTCCCCTCACCTGCCCCAACTGGGATTACAACACACCCAGAGACAGGGAGCTCCTAAAAGTCTACACCAGACCCTAATGGCAGGTCTCTGTGGGGCTGCTCTAAAGCACACCAATGTGATGAATGTAAGAAAGATGATTCAGGGGCCAGATGAATCTCCCACATCCTTTCTTGAATGGCTAATTGAGGCATACCACCGGTTTACATCCAATAATCCTATCTCAGATGAGCATAGGGCAATGGTGACTATAACCTTTAGAGACCAGTCTGCCATAGATATTTGTAGAAAGCTCCAGAAAGTAGAGGGTTTACAGGATAAGTCACTAAAGGATTTAATATAGGTAGCAGTGGAGGTTTTCTATAGCTGAGAGATGGAAGAAGAGAAGGAGGAAAGGAAACAGAAAGAGCAGGAAGAGAAAGAGGAAGGGATAAAAGACAAGACAGAAAGTTAATTAAGATCCTGGTCACCATAGTTCAGGAGAATGGTATTGATAGGGAGAGAGTTTTGAGCAACTGGGGAGGCCCTCTGTCTAAGGATCCGTGTGCATATTGCAAGGAGAAAAGACACTGGATCAAGGATTGTCCTAAAAGGAAGAAAAAGCCAGAAAAACCAAACGCCCGAGCCCTGGAGACCTGGGTCCTAACTGGGTGATCACAGTGACTGGGGGACGGGGTTCAGTCCTCCTCAAGCCCAGGGTAACCCTTAAGGTGGAGTTGGGAAGCCAGTCCACTTCTTGGTGGACACTGAAGCCCTGCATTCTGTTGTGTTGCAAGACTTTGGAGCTAAAAAATGGAAGAAATCATGGGTCCAAAAAGCCACTGGATGTAAACAATACTCATGGACTACCTGAAGAATGGTGGACCTTGGAGTGGGCCGGGTATCCCACTCATACTTAGTTGTCCCTGAATACCCATACCTGCTGTTAGGGTGAGATATCTTAAATAAGATAGGGGCCCATATTTGTTTTGGACCAGATGCCTACAGGTGACAGACAATAAAGGGGAACCCATTCATGTATAGACAATTCAACTGGAAGATGAATACCACCTTTTTGAGAAGTTCAGAAAAAGACATGATTGGTGGCTAGAGAGACATCCCAGAGCATGGGCTGAAAAGGCTGGCCTAGGAAAAGCAGAGATAGAGCTGTTCAGATAGAGCTGAAGCCTCAGGCTAACCCAGTCTCGGTGCAACAATATCAGATGTCTAAAGAATCCAGTGACGGGATCCACCCTCACATGCAATGGGCTCCTTGACCTAGGGGTGCTCAAAAGGTGCCAATGTGCCTGCAATACTCCATCACTGCCAGTTTAGAAGCCTGGGAGCAATGACTATCAACCCATACAGGACTTGAGGGAAGTTAACAAACAGGTCATAGACTTATACCCTACCGTGCCCAACCCATATAACCTGTTGAGTTCCCTTCCCCCTGACAGGGTTTGGTATATCGTCCTGGACCTTAAGGATGCATTTTTTTGTTTGTTTGTTTCCAACTCAGCCCTGCCAGCCAAGACATTTTTGCTTTTGAATGGAAAGACCCGGGCTCATGGGTCTCAGGCCAACTTACATGTACTTGACTTCCTCAAAAATTCCCCTAAGATATTTGATGATGCCCTATAGGAGGACATGGTGCACTTCTGGATCATGAATCCCCAGGTAACTCTTCTCCAATATGTGGGTGATATTCTATTAGCTGCAGATTCTAAAGAAACCTGCCTTGAAGCCACCAACTGGTTGTTCCAAGATCTGGGTGAGCTTGACTACAGAGCATCAGTGAAAAAGGCCCAGCTCTGCAGAAAACAGGTCAATTATCTGGGTTATATATTAAGAGAGGGAAAGAGATGAGTTTATATATTAAGGAAGGGAAAGAGATAGGTATCAGAAGCTAGAAAAGAGACTGTATTTCATATTCCCCTTCTGTGGTCTACTAAACAACTGAGGGAATTTTTACGTACGGCTGGGTTTTGCCGACTGGATTCCAGGATTTGCTGAGATGGAAGCCCCTCTGTATGCCCTTACAAAGGGGAATGATTCTTTCATCAGGGGAAAGGATGTAAAAGCCACATTTGATAGTATCAAAGAAGCCTGAATGTCAGCCCCAGCATTGGGACTCCCTTATGTGACCATTCATCTCCATATGGCTGAGAATCAGGGAATGGCCAAAGAGGTGCTAACACAGAAAATTGGACCCTGGAAGAGACCCGTAGCTTATCTGTCCAAAAAGCTTGATTCAGTAGTGGCAGGATAGCTATCCTGCCTGCGAATAATAGCAGCAGTGGCAGCACTAGTAAAAGATGCAGAAAAACAGACTCTGGGATAGGACCTCACCATCTATGCTCCTCATGCCCTTGAGAGTATCATAAGGCATGATAATAAGGCATGATACCTGATCACTGGCTCATGAACATCCACATGACACATTACCAGGCTTTGCTCTTGAATAACCATAGAGTCATCTTTTCCCCGGCTTCAGGGCTAAACCCTGCCACCTTATTGCCCGATCCAGACATCCAGCCCCTGGAGCATGATTGCTTGCACATTCTAGGAGATGAACAGGGATGGCGAAAAGACTTGAAAGATCAGCCTCTGCCTGATGTTAAGGTGACACACTGTATGGACAGGAGCAGTTTTTTGGAGAACAGGAAGAGAAAGGCAGGGGCAGTGGTGGTAGATGGACATAATGGGCCCAGGTATTGCCGAAGGGCACTTCTTCTCAGTGAGCTGAACTGATTGCTTTAACCCAGGCATTAACTCTGGAAAAGGGTAAAAAGATAAACATCTACACTGATAGTCAGTATGCCTTTGCAACAGCCCATGTGCACAGGGCCTTCTATCAGCAGAGAGGCCTGCTAACATCAGCTGGTAAAGAGATAAAAAAATAAAAAATTAGATTCTGGCTTTGCTCAATGCCTTGTTGCTGCCTGCCACAGTAAGCATTCTTCATTGCCCAGAGAAGAATGACTAAACTACTTAGAAAGGACTTAAAGCTAATATGGCAAAAACAGGAGATATTTGACACCAATGTGGGGGCATGGATTGACTCCAAAGGTAAGGTAATCTACCACAGGAAGATTCTGAGAGATTAATAACACAGATGCATAAGTGGACTCACTTGAGAGCAAAGAATTGGCTGAAGTTACCCACCAATCCGGCCAATCCCAGTACCAAATACTAAAACTAACTGCCCTGACTGAGAGTGTGACAAGGGCTTGTGAACCTTGTTAGAGGGTAAACATAGGTAAGAGTTTCCAGAGCCCAGGGAATTGGTTGAGAGGAACTAGGCCTGGAATGCATTGGGAAGTAGATTTCACTGAGATTAAACCAGCCAGGTACAGCAATAAATATCATCTGTTTTTTTTTTTCCTTTTGTGCTTGTTTTTTGTTTTTCTTTTTTTTTTTTTTTTTTGGACACTTTCTCAGGATGGGTGGAAGCTTTTCCCACAGAGAAAGAAACAAGAAACTGCCCTGGTCATGGCCAAAAAGATTCTGGAAGACATTTTTCCTTTGTTCGGTATTCCAAAAGTAATTGGGTCAGACTATGGGTCAGCCTTCATTGCTCAGATAAGCCAGGAGGTGGCCAGGCTTCTGGGGCTTGATTGGAAATTACATTGTGCTTATAGACCCCAAAGTTTAGGACAAGTAGAGAGAATGAATAGAACTCTCAAAGAGACTCTTACCAAATTGACCATGTAGACTTGTGTTGACTGGTTGGTGTTCCTTCTCTTGGCCCTCTTTTGAGTCAGAAATACTCCTTCCTTATTAGGCTTAACTCCCTTTGAACTACTATATGTGGTTCCTGCTCCACTGACTCTTCTTGGGGACTCCCTTGACATAACTAGTGGTAACTCTGATTTGTTGTCCAGGCTGAAAGGACTACAACTTATTCAGAACGAGATTTGAAGCAAAGTTGGCAGTGCATATGCACCTGGGTCCTTGGAAGTTCCCTATCAGTTCCAGGTTGGAGATCTGGTGTACTTGCATCAACACCAGAGCCAGAATCTGGAACCTCAGTGGAAGGGTCCTTACTATGTCCTGCTCACCACCCCAACAGCCATCAACATAGAGGGCATCGCAGCTTGGATCCACATGTCACATGTCAAGGCTGCTCTTCATCATCCTGCTGACACCTCGAAAGTCCAAGCCTCCAGAAACCCATTAAAACTGAAACTCATCAGGGACAATGAACTCTCCGAACTATAAAATGGACAGACAATGGTACTTCTGGGTGGTGCTGTTTGTATTCAATTGGGTAACTATTGACGGGAGCTTTGGCTATCCTCACCAGGCTCACAGGGGCCTGGAAGCATTGTATGGTAAACCCTGTGATTGCAAGGGTGGCGTGATGAATGGCAGAGCCTTACTAAATGGTGAGATTTGGGGGCCCAACAAGGCCTATGCTCAAGTTGAGTGTGGCAATAAATGGGCATATAGAGCCCTACAATCTCCAGGAAGCACTCCAAGTTTATAATGGCATTGTGTAACCAAGCCTAAAATGATTCCTTATGTATTTAAATTGGCACCTCTGGCCTTGCCCTTGTGATACCTATCAACAGGCTGTGCATATTGCTATGGGGTTATTCAACAATGTACTGGAAAAGATAACATCACCTATTTCACTGCCATATTAAACCAGGTCAGGGGGAGGGGAAGATAGATGATTGGTCCCACAACATGCCAGGAAGAGGCGATGGATCTAAATTACTCCAAGCCCCTTGTTCAGGGATGGTAGGAAAGCCTGTATGCTGGGAGTAAGGTGCCCCCTATTCACCTCTCAGAGGGAGGAGGGCCACAGGATCAGGTCAGACAAGAACAGGTTAAACAATGCATTAAAGAGTTAATAAAGAATACCTGTCCCTCAATTACCACGCTCTGGTTCTTCCTGATAGTAGAGGAAAACTTACTTTAGAACCCCAGACTATATGTGTTATTACTGCCACTCATAGCCTCCTAAATAACACCCATCCTTCGCTTGCTAGTGACTGTTGGCTCTGCCTATGACAAGGGCAGCCTGTTCCTCTGGCACTCCCTGCCTCTAATGCCACTTATTCTACTGCTGAGGGGTCTCTGCCAACCAGCACCCCCTATGAGAGTGCAGCCTCTCTTCAACCAAAATGTTACCTGTTTGACTAAACCCTACAAAAATGATAGCCCAGATCTTCCTGTAGGAAATGCTAATTTTGCCATTTGTAATTTAACAATTGACATGTCCACAGCTCTCTGCCCTGACAGTAACAGTGTTTTCTTATGAAGCCTAATACATGTTCTTGCCCACAGATTAGACTGAGACCTGTGTACAGGCAACCTTACTCCCTGATACTAGCATCATTCTGGGGATGAGCTGGTCCCAGTCCTCAGCTTTGACTTAATGGCTGGAAGAATGAAGAGAGCCATTCAGTTCATTCCTCTGTTAGTGGGAATTGGTCTGATTGCCTCCATAGGCACTGGGTCAACTGGTTTGGGTGTTTCATTATATAAATAAAACAAACTGTCCCAACAGTTAATTTTTAATGTACAGTTGCTTTGGAGCACTATCAATGACCTCCAAGCTCAATTCCTTAGCAGAAGTAGTTCTCCAGAACTGGAAAGGATTACACCTCCTTACAGCTGAAAAAGAAGGCATCTTCTTAGCCCTACAGGAGCAATGCTCTTTTTACACTAATAAGTCAGATATTGTTAAAGGACAGATTAAAAAAAACTACAAGAAGAGCTTGAAAAAAATAATAGAATTAATTAGAATCTTCTTTTTTAAATGGGTGTAATGGACTACTCCCCTATGTGCTTCCCTTGCTGAAACCTCTTGCTACACGTTTGCTCCTTGTCACAATAGTATCCTGTATTGTCAACCATATACTTGCTTTCCTTAGGAAATTTGTAATTGTGGTTCAGGTCCTGATGCTCCAGAGGCACTATCAACCTCTCACTGAGGTTGATCCACAATTTTAGTGTTAACATTGGGGCAAAAATAAAAGGAGGGGATGAGGGGCCACCTGAGAATGAAAACAATTGTAAAAGAAAAACAGCTGTGACTATTCCCATTCTTGAATTGAAGCCAGGCATGTAGCTCTCAAAAGGCAGGAAGAACTGCTCTGACATAGCCTCTGAATTAAAGCCAGAGGCAGAGAGCTCTTGAAGGGCAGGAAGAACTGCTCCAAGATAGTTTAAAAAAATAAAGGAAGTGTGAATTGTTTTGAGAAAGCTCACAAATGACCAAAAACTGCAAACAAGTAGCTGTAAACTATCTTCATGCTATTCTTGCTGACCAATCAGTGTATAGAACAAAGGTGGCCAGATTTTTAAGTATGAAAACCCTGTGCACATGGTTTGGGGTCCTTTCCTGCCTTTGGAGGGGTGACTCTATTGCAGTTGGAATAAAAAACAAACAAACAAACAAAAAACCCTCTTGCTTTTGCATTGAGTTGTGGTCTGTGGGAATTCCTGGGAAGGGTGCAATCTTGAACTCCTGAGTTGTGAGATGCCAGGTTTTACATGAGAAAGTGGATGAACCCATATGTCCTAGACTAATGTTTCCTTCGGAGAAGCTTTGGAGAAACACTCACATTCTACTCCTGTGGAAATGTTCCTGCATTTACAGTCATAGATTGTACTAATCTATCGATAAGGGTATTAAGAACTTGCCTTCTGATAAAGGCAGTCTAAATTCCTTTGTTTTAGAAAAAGCTTAATCCTCCTTATTTACTGCTAATGGGAAACATTGTAGTAAGACATTTTAAGAACAATGTTATCTATTCAGTTGAATGTATATATTACAATCTTACTAATTGTGTTAGTGCTGATAATAATGCTCTTTCAGTATTAGTTGTTAAGCAACCTGCTTTTTTTTATGATTCCTGTTAGGGTTTCTGATTTTTGGTATGATGAAACAGAATTTAATTGGAATCAGGTTTAGAATCACCTTGTTGGTATTTGGTCTACCAAAAAGTTCTCATTGAACATGTTAATGATGAGAAATTAGCTCAATGACATACAATCTGCAAAAAAAAAACAAAACAACAACAACAACAACAAAAAAAAAAACCTAGCTTAGAATTGGCCAATACAGCCTGGGATATATTTACTAGCCTCAGGAGTTGATTTTCATCCTTTGACTCTTTGCTAAAGTGTGGACAGACACTTGGCTGGCCAGGCAGGTATGGATTTGTTGGCCTGTTCCTGGGTTCCTTGTGTGTTACAGTTCCTTCTTCAGCAACTTCAACTCATGCAAGTGCAGTTGCATGATTTTAAATTAAAGATCTCTAACCACCTAATTTGATATGGAGTAAGTCAATGATGTGTAAAAGTAAACTTGTGGTTTTTCCAGCCTAAGACAGAGGCTCATAGAATTTGCATCCAAAAACTGGATGACCAGTAAGAAAAATACATATTTCACCAATCTAAGACAGGATCTACATAAAACAAAGAAGGGGGAACTGAAGGAGTCTGGTACTTGGAATTCTGCCTCCTGTCCAGGGCAGATGCTGGTCTTATTTAGGTTCCATATTTCAGAGACTATACTTGGTAGTCTTTGCAAACAGGGTGTTCTGAGCTTGAGAAGTAGATAGCAATCTCCCTGCAACTTTGGGATCCAGAGAGCAAACTTGATGTAAACTTGAGTGAATTTCTTGATGTCTTGCCAGGTGGCACAGATGTATTGCTACTCTGAAAAAAATATTGCTTATACTCTTTGCTTTATAAGAATTGTTTACACATTCAGTAAACTGAACCTTGAAAAGGAATCTGTCTTGTGTCCATTCTTTGTGTCTCTCCCCCCCCATTTCCACTACCTCTTTCAGGTGGACCCTGTTAGACTAGCCCACAGGACCATCAGGATACCTTCTCTTTTCTCTGCTCTTAAAGATTTAATACCCCAGGGAACCCTTGACCCTGAAAGCCCATTACATTGCAATTCAACTCACCAGGAAGTAGAAGAAGATGGAGGAAATTTGAGGCTAAAAGAACATAGTTAACCTAAAAGTTTGTAATTCAATACAATGATTAAAGACCCAGCAACTTCCAAGGACTAAAGAACAGGACTGACATAATCCTTTGGGGAAAATGTGAAGTATTTACATAACAGAGTATTTTTTTGGCTAAGAAAATGACATTATGATATTTTCAGTCAAATGGATGCAGCTAAGAAATATCACCCTCATTGAATTAACTAAAATGCAGAAAGACAAATTTAGTATGTACTCACTTATTAGGAGGTCTAGTAATAGTGAGGGATAAAGTTCCAAAAGGCCAACTATTGTGATCAAACCAGTGTTCCACTAGGGAGATTGGGTATCCATTAATTGGTTTGTTGGGCCAGGGAATCCTATGAAAATTTTCCAGTAAACTTGGCTGTTGTTATTAAAATATGTTGTTCTCTGCCCTCAAATGATAGATCAGTGCAATGTTGTTCAATCCAGAGAGATGCTTCCTTTTACATCAAATGGGAATGCATACAGAGACCCACAGTCTGGTATTATGCAGAGAGAGATCTTAAAACATCCAGGTATAAATGGGTATCCCCTATGAAATTCTTCCTCCCAGTCATCTGGAAAGCCTGCAGGAGAGGAGGCAGGAAGAATATCATAAGTAGAGGGAATTGAGGACACAAGGAAAACAAAACCCTGAGAATTAGACCAGACAAGAAGATGAAGTAGGCACACATGATGATACCAGAAAAGCTAGGGTCAGATAGAAGGGGGAGGAGAACCTCCCCTATCACTGACCTACAAAAAGGGCCTAAGAGTAGGAGAAGAATGGTGGATGGGACTGGAAAGTGAAAAAGAAAGGGGCAGCAGAAGGGAAACAAAGTGAACAAAACATAATAAATAAATACATACGAAAAACTGTGATCAAGGTGATAAAGTATAGAGCACTTAAGACTGAAGGCTTCTTCTTGTGCATGATGCCAGTGAGGAGCAAGGATGAAATCAGTTTTGTATTTTTTTTAAAATACAAAGCACTGAGACTCAGATCATGTTACAATGAGTATATGAGCAACACATTCTAGAATTGATATATTTTAAAGAAAATAAAATCCTGTGACACATAGGTAGGAATTTGAACCTGGGACAATGGATACAGAATGTATTGTATATTATTTCAAATTTCCATATAAGTAATAACAATAATATGTTGACAACGTTTACAATGACCTTTAATATTTAGAAAAGATCCTGCTATAGTAAGGTAGAGTTTGACTTTGTAAGGCATGCTTTCCATGAACACATAAGGTATCAGATAATCCTAGCCATGAGCTAGTGTTTACCCAACTACTTCAGCACCCATGAGCTCAGGTGGCATCTCATAACAAGCATTCATGGAACAAACACTACATTTAGAGGGTTTTTCTGAAAGACCACAGCAGAAAACACAACTGCTCTTGTGTCCTAGGCATATAGCACAGACCCATTTCTCTGTCCTGAAGGGCAAGTTTGAAATACAATCACCAGGAACAGGAGGGTTCCTCACTAAACACAGAGTAGGACACAGCTGCTACTCAAGCCAGGTCACCCAAGGCAATCCTGGTCATAGAGAGTTTGCAACAAAATTGTAAAACAGCCCCAGCTGTCAAAGAGTTCACTGCCCCTCAGTTCTCCTTTTACATTCACTGACCTTTCTCTGTTTCAGCCAAACCAGTCCCAGAAATTGTACGGTTTCCTTCTCTTTTCCATGCTTTTAAAGACTCAATACACCAGGGAACCATAGATCCTGCTAGCCTATTATATCAATAAGAATGTGAAGGTATATTTAATGAGTACCTGAATAACTGCTCAGTTGAAAGTTATAACATAGGAATTTCAGATCCAAGAACACATTAGAAGACCACTTTGTCATTTTGTACATTCCCCTTAATCCCATATTGTTTTGAAGCTTCCCTACTTAGAAAACTGTCTGACTAAATGAACAATAAAGTTTCATTTCCTACCTGATATTGTCACAGAGGTAAACAGGAGTAAAGGTGTGGAATCGGTTAAAGAAATGCAATAAAGGCCTGTTGGATATCACAAGAATAAGTCTTGTGTGCAAAGGATCACAGATACTGGACACCAGGAAATTTTGTTTACTCATCTCTATGGAAATCTCAAGACTCAGGTGCTGTTTGCCTGAGAGGAAAAATGATGTCAAGAAATAGGTGAACTCATATTTATGGTTGTGAGCCTAGCCTTTAATGGCTCAGCCATCTCTCCAGCCCTCCCTTATTTGTCATAGCCAGAAGCTGGAAAAAGCCCAGATGCCCCTCACTGGAGGAATGGATACAATGGATGCACAAATTGTGGTATATCTACACAATGGAATATTACTCAGCAATAAAGAAAAAGAAAAAGAAAACAAGGAAATCATGAAATTTGCAGATAAATGGTGGGATCTGGAAAAGATCATCCTGAGTGAGCTATCCCAGAAGCAGAAAGATGCACATGGTATATACTCATTCATATAATATAGGATAAACCTACTAAAATCTGTACACCTAAAGAAACAAATCAAGAGGGAAGACTCTTGCTAAAATGCTCAATTCCTATCCAGAAAGGCAAAGAGGCTGGACATCAGAAGGAGAAAAGAGGGAACAAGTCAGGAGACTGGCACAGAGGACCTCTGAAAAGCTCTGCCCTGCAGACTATCAATGTAGATGCTAAGACTTATGGGCAACCTTTGGGCAAAGTGCAGGGAATCTTATGAAAGAAGTGGGAAACAGTCAGATCTGGAGAAGACAGGAACTCCATAAGGAGAGCAACAGAACCAAAAAAAAATCTAAGCACAGGGGTCTTTCCTGAGACTGCTATTCCAACCAAAGACTATGCATGAAGATAACCTAAGACCCCTGCACAGATGTAGCCCATAGCAGTTCAGTATCCAAGTGCATTCCATTGTAATAGGAACAGGGACTGTCTCTGAGATGAACTGATTGGTCTGCTCTTTAATTACCTCCCCCTGATGGGGAAGCAGCATTACTAGGCCACAGAAGAGGACAACAGAGCCACTCCTGATGAGACCTAACTGACTAGAATCAGAAGGAAGGGGAAGAAGTTCTCCTCTATCATAGACTTGGGGAGGGGCATGCATGCAGAGGGTGGAGGAAGGGAGGGATTGGGACAGGAGGAGGGAGAGAACCACAGGGGGGACACAAAGTGAATAAAGTGTAATTAATAAATAATAATAAAAAAAGAAACAGGTGAAAGCCAGTAAGTGTTTTAGGAGCTAGTTATTAATGAGGCCAAGTGTACAGCTTGCTTGAGAGAAATTCTGAGCAGCCATACATGCGTCAATCTGAGCAGTTGAAAGCACACAACCCAGAGATAACAGTTCCTGTGCCCAAGAATATTAGTTCAAGAAAAGTGTCTCATATTTCTTTCAAGTGGTCATTAATAAAGTTACTTGTCCTTGATGAGTTTAACATCATCCCAGACTCCATTATTATTTGTTAAAGGCACAGATATGTCCTCAGTCAGTGAATTACTTACTGTGAAAATCCTCCCTGACGAAGGCAAATCTTTGAACAAAAGTGTTTAATTGGGACTTTGCTTATATTTTTACAGAGACCATTCACTATTTCAAGTCAGCAAGCAGTCATCTTGTTGTAGTCCTTCAGCAGAACTGAGAGTTTTTCTTACTGAAACACAAGAGGCAGGCAGAGAGAGGGAGACAGACAAAAAGCTACAGAGAGACTCAGAAACAGAGAGATGGAGATTGAAAAAAAAACAAAGATGTAAAGTGATAGAGACTGAGAGACAGAGTTTCCATTCTCTGTGGTCACTTTCATTGGCATATCAACCTCACAGCAAACCATTCTATATTATAACTTCAATAGGAATTATACTATCTAACAATATTATAACTCCTAACCATTCCCAGACATTTCTTTACAGGAGACAACAAATATAAATAGATGAGCTTCAATGTGACATTGCAATTCAAATTGCCATGAAGTGGAAGAAGATGGAGGAAATTCTAAGCTAAAATAGCATAGGTACATTGATAGTTTCTAATTCAATATGATGAGTAAAGTCCCAGCAAATTCCAAGGACAAAGAAAAGGGAGTGACAATCTTCTTTGGGAAAAATGTGGAATATTTTCATAAGGGAGTATTATTCTTCTAAGAAAATGATATCATGATATTTTCTGCTCAATGGACACAATCAGGAAAAATCATTATGTGTTAAGTAACTTAAATGCAGAAAGACAAACATGCTATGTATTAACTTATTAGGAAGTTTTCTAATATTGGTGGATAAAGTCCGAATGGGCCATCTATTGTGACCATACCAGTCTTCCACTAGTGGGACTGGGTAGCAGTTAATTGAGTTGTTTGGCCAGGGTATCCTATCCTACATGTACAGGGTACATGAATTTTCAAACAACCCACGCTGTTGTTATTAAAATATGTACTCTCTGTTCTCAACTGATAGATCAGTGTCATGTTCTTGTTTACACAGAGATGTTTCCTTCTGCCTCATATGTGATGGCATGCAGAGCCTCACAGTCTGATATTATGAAGAGAGAGACTTTAAAACTCTCAGCTATAATGGAATTTCTGTATGAAATTCTAACTTAACACAGTGCTCTGCTTCCTGCAGGAAAGGAAGCAGGAAGAGTGTCATAAGTAGAGGGAATTAAGGACAGGAGAACTACACCCTGAGAAAGAATCAGACTGGGGAGGAAGATAATGCAGCCAGCCTTGATGAGAGCTGATAAGCTAGGGTCAGTTAGAAGGGGGAGCAGGAACTCCCCATCAGGGAACTGGAGAAGAACACAGGGGTAGAAGAAGGAGGCTGGGTATACTGGAAGGAGAAGAGGGAGAGGGCAGCAGAGGAGATTCAAAGTGAACAAATCATAATAAATAAATACGTAAGAAAAACTGTGATCAAGCAAAGAGCCCTTCAGGAATCATGGCTTCTTTTTGGGGTTGGTGCCTTCACAGAGCCAAGGCTATTTACTGAATCCAAAGTCATATAGTGAGCTAAAGCTATTCACTGTAGACAAAGATATTTACTGAAGCCAAAGCCAAGTAGTGAGAAAGGTCATTTAGTGGAGACCTAAATCTATTTAGGAGTTACCTAGGACCCTAAATCATGGGGGATAGATTTATGAGGACATCCTTCTGTTAGTTTTAGAGCGTTGGTGTGATATCTTGCAGGTGCAATATTTAACCCATGAAAACACTCTTCCTATATCCTGCAGCAGTAATTTAGCCTTCCCCCTTTCCTGCCTTCTTCCTATATAAGTTGGGTAAACATTTCTAATAAACTAGACCTTGATCAGACAAACAAACTTGGCCCCATTCTTCTTGCTTCTTGTTCCTCCCCCCATTCCTTCCACCTTCCTTTCTATAGAAACCTGATGAAGTACCGTGGGTTGGGGCAGGTGCCACGGTGCAGCAATGTTGAACTCAGTTTCCTTTAAGGGGATTGGCACTGACACTTTGATCATGTTCCAATGAGTCGATGAACAACATGTACATGAATTGGTGTATTTTAAAGAAAAATAATTACTGTGACTCATGGGAATTTGAATCTGGGAGCAAAGGCAAAGGAGTGTAATGTATATTATATGAAATTCCCACATAATCAATAAAAATAATATGTTGACAACTTTTACAATGACTTTTAATATGGGGAAAAAGATTTCATTAAAGAGGGCAGAGTTTAATTTTTAAGGCATTCTTTACAGAATCATAATGCAGCAGAGTATCCTAGCCATGAACTAGTGGTTCTAAACTACCTCATATCCTAAGAGCTCAGTATCTTTAATGGATATGTCCTGGCACTAACACTACATGCAGACATTTTGTGTGGAGAACCACAGCTGCTCTTTAGTGCTAGGCTATATAACATGGACCCATTCTCTGTCCTGAAGGCCAAGTTTTAACTGTAAACCCCAGGTTCAGGAGGATTGCTCACTGAACATTGTGTATGTCAAGCTGCCGATCCAGTCATATCAGCCAAGCCAGCCGTACTCATAGAGGTTTGCTGACACTAGTGTGGAATAGCATCATCTGTCAAATAGTTTACTGCCCCTCAGTTCTCATTTTATACTCAACAATATTTCTCTCTTTCAGACAACCAGTCCCAGGACTTGTCTGGTATGCTTCTCTTTTCCCTGCTCTTAAAGACTCAATACCCCAGGGAACCCTGGACCATGAGAACCTATTATATCAATAAGAATGTGAAGATTCATTTAGTGAGTTCTGAAGTAAATACTCAGTTCAAAGTCACAATCTTGGACATTTCAGGTCAAAGACCACAGAAGGAGACCACGTTGTCATTAGGTCCATTCCCCTTAATCCTACATCACTTTGAAGCTTTTATACTTAGGAAGCTGTACAATTAAATACACATTAAAGTTTCATTTCCTACCTGATATTGTCACAGAGATAAACAGGAGTAAATGTGTGGGATCTGGATAAAGGGATAAAATAAAGGCTTGTTGGGTTTCAGCTGCCTCAATTGGAAAATGATGTCTTGAAACAGGTGAAAGCCATAAGAGTTTCAGGAGTCAGTTATTAAAAGTGCCAAGTGGACAGCCTGCTTGAGAGAAAGGATGAGAAGCCCTATATGCCACAGTATGGACAACTGAAAACACACAACCCAGAGATGTCAGTTCATGGGTCCAAGACTCTTCAGGAAATGTGTCACATATTTCTTTCAAATGGTCTTTAATAAAGTCACATATCCTTGACATGTGACTTTCACATTATCACAGATTCTATTCTTATTGGTTAAATGAAGAGTTATGTCCTCGGTCAGCTAATTACTTACTATAAAAATTGTACCTCCCCATGGTAACTGTACATAAAGTGAATAATCGGGCTTGCTTATATTTGTCGAGAGACTCTCCATGGTGTCATGTCATCAAGCAGTCATCTTGTTGTACTCCTCAGAAGAATTGAGAGGATTTCATACTGAACCACAAGGGGCACGCAGAGAGACAGAGAGAGAGACAGAGAGAGAATGAGAAAGAGAGACAGATTCAGAAAGAGAGAGACCAAGACCAACAGAAACAATGATAGAATGTGACAGAAATCAAGAGACAAAGACTTTATCTTGTCTGGTCACATTCATTGGCATATCAAACTCATATGAAATCCTCCTGTAATGTAATTCCAATTATATTATCTAACAAGACCACACCTCCCAGGCCTTCCCAGACATTTCCCCAGTGGAAACTAAGCAGGTAAATAAATGTCCTCTTGAGCTTCAAGAGACTTAGCCCCGAAGTGGCACTGTTTATATAAGCCCTGGTCACACCTAAGTGACGTGTCATACCCTGATTGCCTGCTCACTCTTCACCCCGTCTGACGGCCCGGCTTGGACAGTGGCTTGGTGCGCTTTCGCAACCTGCACATGCGCCCTGGAGGTTCTTCACAGTTCTGAGGGCGGATGTCAGCACCACTAGATGGCGTCTGAGTCTCAGCTCTCCACATCTCCCCCTTTTGTTTTAAATATAGCAAGTCCCCTTTCGCCGACGAGGTGCTATGTCAATTTATTTGAGAGCATAACCAACGTCTGAGCCTGGTGGAAGACAATGCTCAGCCCTTACCCGTCATTGGAGCAACCTCCTCACAGCAAGGCTGTCCTGTCTTAGGTGGGCGGAGACTTATTTGCACTCTTCCGTCACTGACTTTCCAGACCATTTGATTTTTATACTCATGAGGAGACAACATGGGATTGCACCCATCCCATGCAATGGGAACATGTCCCCGGGAGAGCAAGGGCTGCTAATCCAGTCTCATCCAATTTTGTGGCACTACAACTACAAAGGCAGAGGTAACCTTGCTGTTTATCATTCTTTTAACATGGAAAGCCAAACCTCGGGAGACGAGCCTTGCTCTAGGTCTGCTAGTGCTTGTACGATCACCACCTTGTCACATTTTTGTTGGGTTTTGAGTTTGCAGAACAACCAGAGTAAAAACACTAAGCCACAACATAATGCTGCACCAAACATTCCAACCTCCACCCAATCTTTAAAATAAGAAAAGGTGGAAGAAACCCAGGATAATAAGCCATCTGAGAGCGATGAATCCACTCGAGTAGAATTAGTGGTCACCACCGCCGCCCATAATTCTTCAAGTAGTAGCAGGTGTAGTTGTTGAAAGATCATCTTCAGCTGTCACGAGCTTTCGCGTGAGGTGCTCTGGTACCCAGAATGGATTATTTTCTTCCTGTGGGAAAACACAGACAGCTCCCCTGGATCTTATTAAGATAGGATCCGGGCAATTCCATTGACCAGTCAAGACATCCTTCCATTTGACCATTTCCTTAGGCCTATCAGGCTCTAAGCAGTGGCGATCAGCCGCCGAGTGGCCCTGACTGTCCAAGTTTAAAAAATTGAGAGTAAAGAGTGCCAAGGAAACAGTCACTTGTGGCACTGAGGGCAGAGCCTCCTCGACTCCCCCTTTTTGTTTTATTAAGTAGGATTTTAGAGTGCGATGATCACGTTCAATAATACCCTGTCCTTGAGGGTTATATGGGAGACCCGTTAGGTGGGTCACTCCCATTTGATGACAAAACTGTCCAAATTTTTGAGAAATATAGGCTGGCCCATTGTCAGTTTTTAGAATTTTGGGCTTTTCCCAGGCACTCCATGCCTCCAGGCAATGTTGAATATCATGGGCTCCCTTTTCTCCAGTCAGGGGAGAAGTAAACATAACTCCAGAGCAAGTATCAACAGAAACATGCAAATATTGAAGTTTACCAAAAAATGAAATGTGGGTAACATCCATCTGCCACACTTGTAGCAGACGGATTCCTCTGGGATTAATCCCAACATGAGGCATAGGTAAGAACTGACAACAATTTTGACATTGGGTAACAATATCTCTAGCTTCTTTTCTAGTTATGTCAAATCGATGACGCAATGTCTCAGCTGTAACATGAAATTTTTTTATGAAACTCCTTAGCCAATTCTAAATTTGAAACGAGGGCAAATGCAATCATCTTTGTGGCTCGATCTGCCAGGTCATTTCCATGGGACATGGGCCCCGGTAGACCGGAATGAGCCCTAATATGTGTAATAAAAACAGGGGATCTTCTGGTAATTAAGGCAAACTGAATCCTTTGAAACATTTTTGCAAGCTTGCTAGATGCTTTAATCAATCCAGCAGCCTCTAAGATTTTGGTTGCATTTACCACATAACTAGAATCAGAAACAATATTTAAGGGACCTGGAAATTTTTCCAAAACTTTTAGCACTACTAAACATTCTACAATTTGAGGCGAGGTCTCATGATATTGCTTAGAAACAACTTTATTATTAACCACATAAGCTCCCACTCCTGTTTTTGACCCAGCTGTACAAACCACCAGTCAATTCCGAAGTGGTTCCTAGGACGTTACATGCGGGAAGATTACCTCTTGAGTTAAAGCAAATTGCAAAATAAGGTGTCGAGGGTAATGATTATCAATTAAACCACTAACGGAGGTAACTAGCACTGCCCAAGTATCAGAGGTAGCAGTCAATACCTGAACTTGGTGAGTTGTATAAGGCACTATTAAGAACTTTGGCTCCTTCCCAAAGTATGTAATGGCTGTTTTTAACCTATGAAGTGCAAGTTGAGCAACTGCATCCGGATACCATTCAATAATTTTTGTAGGAGAAGCATTGGGATGAACCCACACTAAGGGTTCATCTTGCCATAATACAGCAGTTGGTAAATGTTTAGTTTTAAGGACACACAGGTCAAAGTTCTTAGTTTCATCTACACGTTTTAATTGGGCATCTTGTAAAGCATTTTCTACCACTCGCAGGGTGCGGCTTGCAGCCAGTGTTAAGGCTCTGGGTGAAGAAATATGAGCATCCCCTTCCAAAATATCAAATAGGGGTTTTAATTCAGCAGAAGGAATCTTTAAAAACGGCCTAAGCCAATTTATATCACCCAATAATTTTTGAAAATAATTTAAGGTATGCAAATGATCCCTGCGAATTTCTATCTTTTGAGGAACTATTCGTTCCGGATAAATAACAGTCCCTAGAACGGAACCTAATTCTGAAATTTGGACCTTTTCAGTGGCAATATGCAATCCCCATTGTTGCAGGGTTTTTTGCAACAAAGGATATGCACCTTTCAAGATGACTAACTCCTCATGGCAGAAGAGAATATCTTCCATATAATGAATCAGCAACAAGGAAGGAAATTGCTGTCTAACTGGTTCAAGAGCCATTTGCACATACAATTGACACATGGTGGGGCTATTAGCCATGCCTTGAGGTAAAACCATCCATTGATATCTTTTGTCTGGCTCATGGTGATTAACAGCAGGTAGGGTAAAGGCAAATCTCTGTCTGTCTCGTAGGCACAATGGAATGGAGAAAAAACAATCCTTGATGTCTATTATTATAATTCTCCATTTCTTAGGCAGGGCTGAAAGCAGAAGCAAGCCTCATTGCACAGTTCCAAATAATCGCATCTGTGCATTAATAGCTCTCAAATCATGGAGAAACCTCCATTTTCCTGATTTCTTTTTTATAACAAAAATAGGTGTATTCCAGGGGGAAGTAGATGGTTCCAAATGACCAAGCTGTACCTGTTCTTTAACCAGCCTTGTAGCGGCTTCCAGCTTTTCAGAGGAAAGGGGCCATTGTGAGCCAAGATATGGGCATGGAACCTTCAATGGCAGTTAATGAAAACCCAGGCCTTGTTTCTCTGTATTATTTTCCTGTGAAGTCGGGTGTAATCTCCCTTGTTCCTGTTTTCCAAGGCCTTTTTTCTTTCTTATAACCCATCCTTTTTATTATATCAACCACTTGTTGAGAGTACTTATTGGTCAATGCTAATCCTAAATCCTGCAAAATATCTCTTCCCCAGAGATTGACAGGGAGAGGAAGAACATATGGTATGAAACTTCCTGTTTGACCTTTCGGTGCTTGCCACCTCAAAGAACATGAACTAACTCCAGGGCTGACCTCATATCCCAACCCTTGTAAGGAGTGGGATGATTGTGTAACAGGCCACGCCTTAGGCCACCAGGTGGAAGAAATAATGCTTTTATCAGCCCCTGTGTCCCATTTATTTTCTTCTATTTGTATTTGTAAGGTAGGTCTAGTCTTAAGATCAACTACCAAATGAGCAAAATCTGTTTCTGTGGAACCGAGTCCTTTTGTGCCCCTCGGTGTTCCGGTAGATGGAAAACAGTCATGAAGGCTTGGGAGGACGACTAATTGAGCAATCCTATCTCCAGGAGAAATAGAAAATATGCCTTGGGGGCAGGAACAAAGCACCTGGAGCTGTCCTGTAAAGTCCTGATCTAAAATTCCAGGATGGACCATAAGTCCTTTTAAAGTGAGAGAGGAGTGACCCAAAATAAGACCCACACTTCCTTCAGGCAGGGGGCCTTCAAACTCCACTGGGACAGGTCACACCCCCATGTGTGGCATTAATAAGAATTGGGAGGTGGAATGGAGGTCCAGGCCTGCTGATCCTCTTGTCGCTCTACAGCTAGATAAACCCTCCTGTTGTCTGCCTGTGTCCCATTTTTTGGGGGGCCCTGAGACTTGGGGCCCTGAGACCCGTTTTTTGGAATATTCTCATTCCTCTCATTAGGGGGGGGGTTTCATGCTGGATAAGTTTTCCCTGAATATCTCTAACTGAACAGCATTCATTAGCCCAGTGATTGCCTTTTTTACACTTAGGGCAAAGTCCAGGAACTTTCTTTTGCACAGACACATGAAAGTCTCTTTTAAAATGACCCATTTTGCCACAATTAAAACAAACTTTATTGTTTCCAGAACTTGGGTGTTTATTGCTCTGTAATATGGCTGCTGCCAGGCCGGCATTAGGTAAGCAGGACTCGGAGTCCTCAGCAAACCTTTATCCAATCTGTCAGTCCTTTGTTCCTTCTGGGGGTAATGACTGCCTTGCATTCTGGTGAAGCATTCTCATACACCAGTTGCTCTATCATTGGTCAGACCCTTTCCAGGTCTCCAAATATCCTGCCTGATTCATCTGTCATTTTGGCCACAAATTCTGGGAATGACTCCTGAGGACCCTGGATAATTTTTGTTAAATTGCCCTCGGTCCCACCCTTCTTTGAAAGGGCCTTCCATGCTTTAATTGCAGCAGCAGATATTTGGCCATACGCTCCCCAATCATAATCTGTCTGTTGCTGAACATGTGGACCTTTTCCTGTTAGTAGCTCAAAGTCCAGCGTCGTTGATTGTCTTCTGCATTGGCATTAGCCCTAGCTTGGGATTGACAGGCATCATGCCATAAGGCTTTCCATTCTAAATACACTCCCATATTAGGGAGGGCAGATTTCACTACAGTCTGCCAATCATTTGGGGTCATTGCTGTAGAGCCTAGCCTCTCAAGCTGCATAATTGTGAAATTAGCATCCACCCCGTACTTATTAACTGACTCTGCCAGTTCCTTGACTAGAGGGTAATCTACAGGTACGTGGACACGGTCTCCCTCCACATCTTCAAATACTGGAAAAGTCTGAAAAATTTTGTGTCTATCTTTTGTTGAAAAGAAGGAATCAGGACAGTGCCTCCCCGGTGTAATGTGGAGGAGCACTAGAGACAACGGGAGCCGCCGACTGAGAAAGTGTGCCCTTCCTGTTCCTCATACTACTTTGCTTCTGATACAACAGTAATGACCGCTCATCTGGATGGTATCGTTTTTCCTCATAGCGGGCTGCTTCCCCCTCCAAATCCTCTTCCTCAGAGGGATTTAGTTGCTCAGATTCAGGGCTTTCAGGCCCCAAAGCCACTAATTCTTTTACCGGATAAAGAGGCTTTTCTTTTGGGTTTTTTCTTCCCTTCTCACCTTTCTCCCCAGGGCATCTTTTCCCTTACCTCTCACTTCTGTGGCTTTAACATCCACAGAAGGGCCTTTTTTCTTAGAGACGTCTCTATTTCTATCCATTGGGGCCCCTAATCTTTTGTCACGTTCTGTTTCTGACATGCCGTCTTGTATCTCCTCTAACACTCCCTTAGTGCCTACTCTTAGCCTTTTGTTAATCTCTTCCCTTCCGAGGCTGCCCTCAAGCTTGTACGAAACCAAAAGAAAGAGGGCTATGGCAACGATCACAACAGGGAAGGCAATAAGGGCTTCTGCTAGCTGAAATGAAAAATGAGATAAATCAAGATCGAACATGCCTCTTAGGACTAACCTCAATGTTGCAGTTCTGAATCCTTCCCGCAAATGGGGGCTCTCCTCGATACCGGCCTTGGCAGGCTCCCTGCTTTCAGGGTGGTTCGATCCCAGGTTTTGGCACCAGATGTTTAAAGCTGCGTGATTGTCTCTCCAGCAAGAACGCACAGGGACAAAGGGATCCTTCTGTAACAGGCTTTATTACAGTCAAGCGATGAAAGGAAGAGAGACTTAGCCCCGAAGTGGTGCTGTTTATACAAGCCCTGGTCGCACCTAAGTGACGTGTCATACCCTGACTGGCTGCTCACTCTTCACCCTGTCTGACGGCCAGGGCTTGGGCAGTGGCTTGGCGCGCTTTCGCAACCTGCACATGCGCCCTGGAGGTTCTTTACAGTTCTGAGGGCGGATGTCAGCACCACTAGATGGTGCCTGAGTCTCAGCTCTCCACAGTGACCAAACCATTCTTCCACTAGGAGGGTTGGGTGGCAGTTATTTGTGTTGTTGACCAGGGCATCCTATCGAAATTTTCAAGTAACCCAGGCTGTTGTTATTAAAATGTATATTTTTTCTGGCCTCAACTGAGATCTGTGCCATGTTCTTAGATCCACAGAGATGCTTCCTTCTGCATCAAATGGGATTGCATACATAGACCCACAGTCCGATATTATGCAGAGAGAGATCTTAAAACACCCAGCTCTAAATGGGATTTCCCTATGAAATTCTACCTTCCCTCAGTTCTCTTTTAAGCCTGCAGAAGAGGAGGCAGGAAGAGTGTCATAATTAGAGGTAACTGAGGACTTGAGGAGAACAATGCCCTGAGAATAAGGTTGCAGAGGAAAATGATACAGCCAGTCTTTTTGAGACCTGATAAGCTAGGTTTAGAAAGAAGTGTGAGGAGGACATACCCTTTCAGGTAACTAGAAAAAGGGAATAGGAATAGAGAAAGGAGGGTGGGTGGAAATGGATGGAGAATATGGAGGGGACAGCAGAGGGGATACAAAGTGAACAAATTGTAATAAGTAAATTGATAAGAAACACTGCTTCTGGGATAGCTCACTTAGGATGATCTTTTCCAGATCCCACCATTTACCGGCAAATTTCATGATTTCCTTGATTTGTATTGATGAGTAATATTCCATTGTGTAGATAATTTGTGTATTCATTCCTTCATTGGGGGACATCTGGGTTGTTTCCTGGTTATGGCTCTTACAAAAAAACCTGCTACAGACATTCTTGAACAAATGTCCTTATTGTGTACTTGAGCCTCTTTTGGATATATGCCTAGAAGTTGTATAGTTGGTTCTTGAGGAAGTGCTATTTCTAGTTGTCTGAGAAAGCACCAGATTGATTTTAAGAGTGAGAGATTTTTATACCTAACCACAAGTGGCAGTCAAAGAGATGGAGACTCAGAGAGAGAAGGAGAAAGAGAGAGAAAAAGAGCTAGAGAGAGAGAGATTCAGTAATAGAGAGACCAAGACCAACAGAAACAAAAATAAAACATGTTTTAGACTTTCAGCAGAACTGAGAGCTTTTTACACAGAACCATAAGCAGCAGGCAGACAGAGGGAGACTGAGAAAGAAAGAGCTAGACAGACATATTGAAAAATAGAGAGACAGAGACAGACAGAAACAAAGATACAATGTGACAGAGACTGAGAGACAGAGACTTCATTTTGTCTGGTCACTTTCATTGGCATATCAACCTAAAAGCACACCCTCCTATAATATAACTCCAATAGGAATTAAATTATCTAACAAGGCCATACCATTTAACTTTTCCCAGACTTTTCCTCTCTGTGGACTAATCTTGTAAATAGAAGAGCTTGAAGATGACATTGCAATTCAAATCACCAGGAAGTGGAAGAAATTAGAGGGACCTCTAGGCTAAAAGAACATAGTTATCCTGAAGTTTCTCATTCAATACAATGATTGAAGCCCCAGCAACTTCCAAAGACTAAAGAACAGGACTGACAATCTCCTTGGGGGAAATGTGAAGTATTTCCATAACGAAGTACTATTCATATAGAAAATGACATTGTGATATTTCCAGGCATATGAATGGAACCAGGAAAAATCATCCTGGGTGAAGTAACGAAAATGCAGAAAGACAAAACTGGTATGTGTTCACTTATTTTGAAGTCTCCAAATAGTAGGGGATAAAGTTCCAATAAGCCATCTATTGTGAACAAACCAGTCTTTCACTAAGCAAATAAGGTGGCAGTAAATTCAGTTGTTGGTTCATTATATGAAATTTTTCAAGCAACCCAGGTTGTTGTTATTAAAATACGCTGCTCTCTGCCCTCAACTGATAGATTAGTGTCATGTTCTTGGATCACAAAGTTGTTTCATTCTGCTTCAAGTGGGATTGTATACAGAGACCCACGATCTAATATTATGCACAGAGAAACCTTAAAACACTCAGTTCTAAATGGGATTTCCCTATGAAACTCTACCTTCCCTTAGTTCTCTGCTAAGCCTTCAGGAGAGAAGGCAGAAAAAGTATTATAAGTGGAAGGAATTGAGGACACAAGTAGAAAAATGCCCTGCGAATCAGGTCACAGAGAAGCTGATACATCCAGCCTTGATAAGTCCTGATAAGCTAGGTTCAGATAGAAGGGGAGGAGGACCTCCCCTATCAGGGAAGTAGAGAAAGGTCATAGGATTAGAAGATGAAGGTCAGACTGGAAGGAGAAGAGGAAGGAGGTAGCAGAGGCAATTCATAGTGAACAAATCATAATAAATACACAAGAAAAACTGTGATCAAGAGGATGAAGTATAGACCTCTTCCTGATCTATGACTTCTTGGAGTTGGTTGCAGGGTATAGCAAGGATGAACTCAGTTTTCTTTATGGGACCTAGACTGAGATTTGATCATGTTCCAGTGATTATATAAACACATACTTGAATTGGTGTATTTTAAACAACAACAAGAAAAATTTTAGTGTGACACATGGTTATGAATTTGTACCTGTGAGCAATATAAAAGGAGTGTATCGTATATTATATGAAATTCCAACATAATCAGTAAAATAATACGTTGACAACTCATACAATGACTGTGAAAATGGAGAAAAGATTCTGCTAAACAAGCAGTCCTGGCACTTACACTACATGTAAAGGGTTTTTCTGGAGCACCATTGAAGGAAACAAAGCTGCCCTTCTGTCCTAAGCATATACCACAGACCCATTTCTCTGTCCTGAAGCCCAAGGTATTAATATAAACACCATGACCAGGATGGTTCCTCACTGAAAACTGAGTAGGATATATCTTGCTTGAGAGAAAGCCTGAGCAGCCCTCCATACCTCAAACTGGGCAGCTGATAACACACAACCCTAGGAATGACAGTTCCTTTCCAAGACTCTTAGGTCAGGAATAGTGTCACATATTTCTTTTAAGAGGTCATTAATAAAATCGCCTGTTATGACAGCAAAATAAAATTTTGACATTACAATGGTATTATGATATCACAATGCTACAATGGCATAGCAATACTATTATGACATCACAATTGGGGGAATGAGTTCAATATGCTATTATGATAACACATTGATATTATGACATCATATGGAAATTATGATGTCACAATGTTAATAAGACCTCATATGGTATGATATCAAAATGGAATTATAACACCACAAAAATAATATAACATAACAATGCAATTATGACTGACATCATAATGCTATCATGACATCACATAATTGTTATCATATCACAATAGTATTATGACATGACAATGTCATTATGACATCATTGTTTTCTGACATGACAATAGAATTTCAACTTCACAGTGGCATTATGACCTCAAAATACTATTGTATCATTACAATGATATTATGACATCACAATGGTATTATGATATTAAAATGGCATTATGACATCACAATATATGACATGTCAATGCTTTGATGACTTCATAATGGTATTATGACATCACCATGTTATGAGACAAGGCAATGTTGTCATGATATCCCAATGGTATTATGATATACCGATGCTATTATAATATCACAATACTATTATGACATCATAATGCTATTATGATAACCCAATGCTATTGTATCTTCACAATAATATGGGATGGCAATGATGTTATGAAATCACAATGCTATAATGGCTTAACAATGGCATGTTCTGGGTGATGATTAATATTTACTATTGGTTTATCTTTTATTAATCCTTGCTATTAATTCTAAACAGCTGTATAACCAATTCACCATACAGAGACTGGATTTATTTAGTTAACTTAGAACAAAATGCTGGTCAATAGTTACTGCCTTCTCAACCTTCAAGCCCTCATAGTTTCCTAATATTTAGATTTTACCCGTTATACTTTCTTAGAAGTTTTAGGTCTGGTTTATTCTCTCCTTGTTGTTCCAAGATCTCTCTTCCCTCTCTGCTTTCCAATCTCTGCTCCATTATCATCTCTCCTCCCACTCATTTCCTTCCCTTTGGCTCCTCCAATTGCTTAATATTGTGGCTAGTTGCTTTATTTTGGCCTGTTTACACAAAGTTGGGACAGGCTGCATAGAATAAATATCACAATGCAATATCTGAATTGAAGCCAGAGAAGGGGTGTAGAAATCAGCATTTGAATGTACAAGGGTAAGGTATATACATTTCAAAAGAACATTTTACCAATATTTCCCTGATTAAGAACTGTTGGTATAATGTTCTTTTAAAATGTATATGCCTTACCCTTGTTAATTCAAATGCTGATTTCCCCTCCCCCAACTCTCTGGTTTCAATTTGGATATTGCATTGTGGTACTCACTATAAGCATCCTGTCTCAACTCTTGTGTAAAGAGGACACAAATAAAGCAACTAGATACAATGCTGTGCAATGGGAGGAGCCAGAGGACAGGAAAGAGGGGAGGAGCTAGAGAACAGGGAGGAGTGAGAAGGAGGAGGAGCTAGAGGAGAGGGGTGCACCAGGAGAGCAGAGCTGGTGGAGAGCTTGGAGGACTTGGAGCATGAATCAGACCTAAGATTTCACAAAAAGCAAGTATAATGTGGGAAATCTAAATGTTAGGAAACTGAGGGCATGGAGGTTTAGGAGGGAGTAAATATTGCCCAGCATTGTGTTCTAGGTTAACTAAAAACCCAGTCTCTGTGTGGTGATTTGGTTTTACAGCTGCTGAGGATTAACAGCAGTGATACCAGAAGTTAAACCCATAGTAAATATTAATAACTTTTTACAACAAAGTACAATAAAATGCTCCTTTTATGTCATTACAATAATAATTATAAAATTATGAAAACTATTAGGTAAAGTCTACATGTGCAATGTCCAGTCCATGTGCAGTTAGGAACTTAGGAGAAATTATCCAATTAGCCTATCAATCTTGACAAGTTCAGATTTCTAAACATAAATTAACTTTTATCCTCATTGGCATTTCTTAAATGAAAGCAGTTTTTAATTTCTAAACAACTTAAGCTTTTTTGTGGCCTTATAGCTGTTTGGTATAGATCATCAGAGACTTGAGAAGAAATAAAATTAATTACTAGAGTAAATATGAAGTGCATGTTAGCAGCTTCCAAAAATTAAAAATTGACAGAAACAATTTGTTGCCTGAAGACATCCATAACTCTCTGTAATGTTGGATCATTATCTCCAGCACTCTGGCTCAGAATATTTGACAGACATATATGTGAAGGACGAACTATTTAGGACTTGATTGCCATGTCTTGGCAGAGTCAGGCAAAGGTATAACATCTCAATGCTCTGATAACAGCCCAGTGTTATGATATCACAATGGTATTATGACATCACATTTGTATGAAACCTCAATGCTATCATGACATGATTTTGGAACATTATAAAAAAGGAATTTTGACATCACATAGCTATAACAATATCACAATACTATTATGATAAGATATTTTATGACATCACAAGGGAATTATAAAATCACAGTGCTATTATGATACAACAGTGCCATTATGCCATCACAAAAGGATGATATTTCAATACAAGAGAAGGCTGCCCACTCTCTCCATATCTCTTCAACATAGTAGTTGAAGTCCTAGCCAGAACAATGAGACAACTAAAGGAGATTAAGGGGATACAAATCGGAAAGGAACAGGTAAAAGTGTCACTATTTGCAGATGATATGATCGTATAAATGAGCGACCCCAAAAATTCAACCAGAGAACTCCTTCTTCTGATAAACACCTTCAGCAAAGGATACAAAATCAACTAAAAAAAAAATCAGAAGCCTTCCTGTAAACCAAAGACAAAAGGGCCGAGAAAAAAATAAGGAAGCAACACCCTTCACAATAGCCATTAATAACATAAAGTACCTTGGGGTGACACTAACCAAGCAACTGAAAGACCTGTTTGAGAAAAATTTCAAATCTCTGAAGAAAGAAATCGAAGAAGATATCAAAAGATGGAAAGATCTCCTGTGCTCATGGATTTGTAGGATTAACATTGTGAAAATGGCCATCCTACCAAAAGCAATCTACAGATTCAATGCAATTCCCATCAAAATACCATCTCAATTCTTTTAAAAATTCTCAGCTTCATATGGTGAAACAAAAAACCCAGGAAATCCAAAACGATCCTGTACAACAAGAGATCACCTGAATATATCTCCATCCCCAATCTCAAGCTGTACTATAGAGCAATAGTAATAAAAACTGCATGGTATTGGCATAGAAGCACAAAGGAGGACCATTGGAACAAAATAGAAGACCCAGAAATTAACCCACACACCCATGAATACTTGATTTTTGACAAAGAAGCCAAAAACATTCAATGGAAAAAAGACAGCATCTTCAACAAATGGTGCTGTTCCAACTGGATGTCTACATGCAGAAAAATGAAATGTCACCATGCACAAGAGTAAAGTCCAAGTGGATCAAAGACCTCAAAATAAAACCAGATATTGTAAATCTGTTACAAGAAAAAGTGGGTAAGAGCCTAGAACTCATTGACACAGGAGACTACTTTCTGAAAAGAACACCAATAGCACAGGCTCTATGAGCGACAATCAATAAAAGGGACCTCATGAAATTGAAAAGTTTCTGTAACGCAAAAGACACTGTCATCAGAGCAAAATGACAAACCACAGACTGGGAAAGGATCTTCACCAACCCTATCCCTGACAGAGGGCTGATATCCAGAACATAAAAATAACTAAAGAAGTTAATAAGCCATAAATCAAGTGATCCAATTAAAATTTGGGGTACGGAGCTAAACAGAGAATTCTCTGTAGAGAAATATAGAATGGCAGAGAAACAACTAAAGAGAGATTCAACATACTTAGGCATCAGGGAAATGCGAATCAAAATGACCCTGAGGTTTCACCTCACATGCATGAGAATGGCTAAGATGAAAAACTCAAGAGACAACACATGCTGGAGAGGTTGTGAAGAAAGGGGGACCCGCTTCCACTGCTGGTCAGAATGTAAACTGGCACAACCACTTTGGAAGACAATCTAGTGCTTTCTCAGACAATTAGGAATAGTACTTCCTCAAGATCCAGCTCTACCACTCCTAGGCATATACCCAAAATTTGCTCAAGTACACAACAAGGACATTTGCTCAACCATATTTGTCGCAGCTTTATTTTTAATAGCCATAACCTGGAAACAACCTAGATGTCCCTCAACGGAGTAATGGATGCAGAAATTCTGATACATTTACACAATGGAACACCACTTAGCAATCAAAACCAAGGAAATCATGAAGTTTGCAGGCAAAGGGTGTGATCTAGAAAAGATCATTCCAAGTAAATTATTCCTGAAGGAGAAAGACAAACATGGTATATACTTACTTACATAGACCTACAAGATATGATAAACATGATTCTATACACCTAAATAAGATAAACAAAAAAAAGTAGACCTGGGGTAAGATCATCAATCCTCAGTTAGAAAGACAAATGGTATGTGCATTGGATATATGACAGGATTCTACCACAGAAAGCATCTGAAAGAACATATCTAACAGTGATTCAAAACAGATACTCATAACCAAACCTTTGGCAGAAGGGGAGTTAGTATGACATGGAAAGGACAGCAACTCCACAAGGATAAAATATATCTGGGCACAGTGGTCTTTTCTGAGACTGACATTCCACCAAAGACCGTGTATGGATATAACTTAGAACCTTTGCTTGGATAAAAGCCTGTGGTAGCTCAGTAACCAATTGGTTTCCCATAGTAAGAGGAACAGAGACTATTCTGACAGGAACTCAATGGCAGGCTTTTTGACCTCCCCACACCCCAAGGGAGGAACACTCCTGTTAGGCCACAGAGGAAGACTCTGGAGATATCTGATAAAACAGGGTCAGATGAAAGGGGAGGAGGTCCTCCCCAATCAGTGGACTTGGAAAGGGCCAAGGAGGATATGAGAGAGGGAGGATGGGATTGGGAGGGAATAAGGGATAACTTGGATTCAGAGTTAATAAAATGTAACTTATAGTAATAAAAAATTAAATTAAAAATAAATCACAATTGTATTATGACATCATAATGTTATTATGACATCACAATGCTATAATGACATGATGATGTGATTATGACATCAATATGCTATTATGACATCACAATTATATCATTGTTCACAAAGGTATTACTTCATGATAGTAGGACATTACATTTCTATGATGACGTCACAATGCTATGATGACCTCAAAATTGTGTCAAGACTTTCCAATGGCATTATGACATCATAATGTTATGATGACATCACAATGTTATTATTACATGATTGTGTTATATCATCACAATAGAATTATGACTTTACAATTCTATTATGACTTCACAATGGTTTGAATTTACAATGATATTAGGATATCTCAATGCTATGATGACATTAAAGTGGTATTATGCTCTCATAAGCGTGTTTGGACTTCACAGAACTATGATGACATTATAATACTATTATGACATCACAGTAGTATTTTGACTTCACATTATTATTATGATATCACCATGCTATTATAACATCATGACATGATTGTGGTATGATATCACAATGGAATTATGACATTACAGTGCTATTACAACTTCACAAAGGTATGACTTCACAATGATATTAGCACATCATAATGATTTGATGACATCAAAATGCTATTAAAATATTACAATGCTATTATGAACTCACAAAGGTATTACAACATCACAATTCTATTTTGATATGATTATGACATCCCAATGGAATTATGATATTACAATGGCTATTACAACTTCACAATGGCATAACCTAACAATGATATTAGGATATCTCAATGCAATGATGACATCATAATAATATGGCTTCAAAATTTTGTGACATTTCAAAGCTATTATGAGAGCAGAATGACATGACATCAGAATGCTATTATGACATCAAATGATATTTCGATATCATGATGCAAATATGACATTAAATGCAAAGATCACATCATATTATATAATATCACAATGGAATTATGACATCACAATGGTATTATGACTTCACTATGATATTCTGACATCACAATATTATGATGAAATCACAATGGAATTATATCACAAAGAATATTCTCTTATGATATCTCAATGCAATAATGACATCATATGGTATATGACATCACAATCCTATGATGACTTCCCAATGCTATGATGACATTCCATTAAATTTGTATCCCATTAAAATTGTATGATATCTCAGTGGTATTAATAGATTACAGCGTTATTCTGACTTCACAATGGTATTATGATTTCAGAATGTTATTATGACATAACAATACTATCATTTATATACAATGGTAATATCATGTCACAAAGCAATTTTGCCATCCCAATGCTATGACATCACAAAGCTATTATGACTTCATAATGGTATTATGACATCACAATGCTATTATCACATCCCAGTGTTATCATTATATAACAATGCAATCATGACATCACAATGATGTGATGACATCGCAATACTAGTATTTCATACAAAGTTTTAAGGACACCACAGTGCTATAATGACCTCAAAATGCTATTATGACACCACAATACCTAATGATATCACAATGCCCTTATGACACCACAATAGTATGACATTACAATGCTATGATGACATCATAATGCTATTTTTGTTTTATAACCAGATGACTTCACAATGGTATTAAAACCTTACAATGCTATGAAGAGATCACAATGCTACAATGACAACACAATACTATTACTTCATCACAATGCTTTGATGACATCACAGTGCTACTATGACATCGAATTGTATTTTGACATTACAATACTATGATGATATCACAATGCCTTTATGACATCATAATGATATGATATCACAGTAGTTTTATGACACCACAATAGTATGACATTAGAATGCTATGGTGACATCACTATCTTATTATAATTGTATTATGATATCACCATGCTATTATGATATCTCAATGCAATGATAACATCAAATTGCTGTTATAATATCACAATGGTATCACATAACAATTCTATGATGAAATCACATTGGTATTATGACATCACAATTTTATTATGCCATTCCAATGGTAATATTACATCACATTGTTGTCATGAGATCCCAATGCAATTATGTCATTATTATGATATGACCTTACAGTGGTGTTATGACATCATATTATTATGACTTCACAATGGTATTATTACATCATATCAGTATTATGACATCCCAATGGTTTTATGATTTTATATTGGTATTATGACCTCAAATTTGTATTATGACATCCCAAGGGAATTATGATTTCACCATGTTATTATAACATCACAATGTGATTATGACAGCAAAATTTAAGGTATATGAACTAAAGATAATTGGGACCAGGGCTGGAAATGTAGCTCAGAGTTTAAAATCTTTGGTTACTCTTACAGATGTCTTTCTTCAATTCGCATCAATCACACTGTGGCTCACAATCTATAATGAGACCTGGTGCCCTCTTTTAGCATGCCGGCAGAACACTGTATATGCAATATATATATATTGAATATATATATAGATAGATAGATAGATACATATATAAAATAAATAAGTAAATAAATTGTTGGTACAAAGTTCTTTTGGAATATATACAACTTACTCTTGTTCATTCAAATGCTTCTTTCTGTCCCACACTCTCTAGTTTCAATCCAGAAATTGCACTATGGTGCTTATTCTAGGCATCACCTGTCTCAAATTTGTTTAAACATGCCACCATTTGTTCTCTGTATTTTCAATAAAAAAAACCAGATACACCGCTGAGCAATGGAGAGGATAGGGTGGGACATCCTGGTCCATAGTGGGAGGAAGAAGAAGGAAGCAGGGAAAGAGTGGTGGAGAATCAGCAGGAGAGGTATTGGAACCATGTGGATGATGGACCCTACCGGCGAAATGCATGTATAATGAGTGAAATATGGATGGTAGTAATGTATGTGGGTTTGAAGGTTTAGGATGGAATAAAGACTGCCAAGCATTGTGCTCTAGGTTAATTAAATAAATCCCAGTCTCTTTGCTGTGATTTGGGTATACAGCTGGTTTCTGAATAACCTCTGCTCATAGTCTGAGAAATTTCAGATCCAAAACCAAAGTAGGAGACTTCCTTTCATTTAGTTCATTCTCCTTAATTCCACACGATTTTGAAGCTTCCCTACTTAAGAAGCTGTCCAATTAAATTAACATTAAAGTTTCATTTCCTACCTGACATTGTCACAGAGGTAAACAGGAGTAAAGGTGTGTGATATGGTTAAAGGGATGAGATAAAGGATTGTTAGTTTTCACAAGAAAACGTCATATATGCACAATATCAGAGATACTGGACAGTGAGGAAAGTTTGTTTACTCATCTCCATGGAATCCTCAAGAATTCCTCAGGTGTTGATTAGCTGAGATCAAAAATGATGTCATGAAATTGGTGAAAGGCAGGAAGAGATACAGGAGCCAAGTATTAAAGGGGTCAACTGGAGAGCCTGCTTGAGAGAAAGCCTGAGCAGCCCTATTGAGCCCTATCGGCCTCAATTTGGGAAGCTGAAAGCACAAACATAGAGATGACAGTTCCTGTGTCCAAGTCTCTTATTTCAGGGAAAGTGTCACATATTTCTTTTTCTTTCAAGTGGTCATTACTGAAGTCACCTGTCCTTGTCAACATTCATGTTATCACAGACTCCATTATTATTTGTTAAATGCACAGCTATGTCCTCAGTCAGTGAATTACATACTGTGAAAATGCTCTTTGAATAAAAACAGTTTCATTGGTAGCTAGCTTATATTTTTAGAAAGACTATCCAGGATGTTACAAAGAAGTAATCTTGCTGGAGTCCTTCAGCATAACTGTGATTGCTTCACAGCCACAGTCTGAGAGAGTGATACAGAGAGAAAAAAAGGAGAAAGAATTAGATATGCAGATTCAGATGGAGAGAGGGAGAACAATGGAATCAAAGATATAAAGTGACAGAGATCGAGAGACAGATTCTCCATTTGTCTGGACACATTCATTGGCATATCAACATCAAAGCACACCCTCTTATAATATAACTCCAATAGAAATATTATTATCTCACAAGGCCCTACCTCCTAATCCTTCACAGATATTTCCTCACTGGGGACTCCACATTTAAATAGACGATCTTCATGTTTATATTGCATTTCAAATCATCAACAAATGGAAGAAGATGAAGGGACTTCTAGGCTAAAAGAACATAGATATCCTGTTATTTTGTCATTCAATAAAATGATTAAACTCCCAGCAACTTCCAAGCTCTAAAGAACAGGACTGACAATCTCCTTTGGAGAAAATGTGGACTATTTTCATAATGGAATATTATTCTGCCAAGAAAATACCATCATGATATTTCAGGCAAATGAATGGAACCAGGAAAAATCATACGGGTTAAAGTAACTAAAATGCAGAAAGATAAATATTGTGTGTATTTACTTATTAGGAGGTTTCCTAATAGTGGGGGATAAAGTTCCAATAAGCCATCTATTTTGATCAAATCAGTCTTCCACTAGAGGAATAGAGTGGCAGTGAATTTAGTTGTTGGGCAAGGTCATCTATAGAAATTGTCAAGAAAACCAGGCTGTTGTTATATAATATGTTGCTCTCTGCCCTCAACTGATAGATCAGTGGCATGTACTTGTATCCACAGAGATATTTCCTTCTGCATCAAATAGAATTGCATATAGAGACACACAACCTGAAATTATGCAGAGAGAGAGATCTTAAAACATACAGTTCTAAATGGGATTTCCTATGAAATTCTTTTTTCCCTCAGATATCTGGGAAGCCTGCAGGAGAGGGGGCAGGAAGAGTGTCATAAGTAAAGGGAATTGAGGACACCATGAGAACAATGTACAGAGAATCAGGCAGCAGAGGAAGATGCAGCCAGACTAGATGAGACCTGATAAGCTAGGGTCAGATTGAAGGGGGAGGAGGTTCAACACCTATCTGTGAACTAGAAAAAGGGCATAGAAGACGAAGTCTGGGGGGGGGGTGCTGAAAGGAGAAGAGTGAGGGGGCAGCAGAGGTGATACAATGTGAACAAGTCATAATAAATACAAAAAACTGTGATCAAGGTGATGAATGATAGAGCACTTCAGGACTGATGGTCTTCTTACTGGTGATGCCAGTGTGTGGCAGGGATAAATTGAGTTTTCTTTAAGTAACTTAGCATGGAGACTCTATCCATGAGTATATGAATATATGAACAACACATACTTCAATTGATGTATTTTAGAGAAAAATAAATTATGTGTGACACATGGGTACGAATTTAAACCTGGATCAGTAGAATAGGTGTAATGTATATTATATGAGATATCCAAATAAGAAAAATAATATGTTGACAAATTTAACAATAACCTTTAATATGGAGAAAAGATTCTGCTAAAGGTGGGCAGAGTTTAACTTTGCATTCATTCCAGGAACTCATTATGTAGCAGAGAATCCTAGCCATGAACTAGTGTTTACCCAGCTCCCTGAAACCCAATGAGATCAGCTGACACCTCTGAAGGAGCAGTCCTGGCACTACCACTACATTTAAAGGGTTTGTCTAGAGGACCTGAGCATAAATCACATCGGATCTTGTTTCCTAAGCATATAACAGGGACACATTTCTCTGTCCTTAAGGCACAGTTTTACCTGTAAACCCCAGGAACAGGAGAGTTCCTGACTCACCACTGAATAGAACACACCTGTCAATCCAGCCAGGTCAGAGAAGGCAACCCAGCTCATAGAGGGTTGGTAACACTAGTGTGGAATAGCACCAGGTGTCAAATAGTTTATTGCCCCTCAGGTATCCTCTTACATACACCTATGTTTCTCTGTTTCAGCCAAAGCAGTCCCAGGAATTGTATAGTTGCCTTCTCTTTTCCCTGCTCTTAAAGACTCAATACCCCAGAGAACCCTAGACCCTGCCAGCCTCTTATATCAATAAGAACGTAAAGGTACATTTAGTGAGTACATGAATAATGCTCAGTTTAAAGTCACACCTAGGAAATTTAAGATCCAAGACTACTGTAGGAGACCAGCTTGTCATTTGGTACATTCCTCTTATTCCCATGTCACATTGACCCTTCCCTACTGAGGATGCTGTCCAATTAAATAAACATTAAATTTCATTTTATACCTGACATTGTCACATAAGCAAAGAGGATGTAAAGGTGTGGGATCTGGATAATAGGATGACATAAAGTTTTGTTGGGTTTCACAAGAAAAAGTCACATATGCATTGGATCAGAGATACTAGACTTGATGAAAGTTTGTTTACCCATCTCCATGGAAATCTCAAGATTCTCTCAGGTGCAGATTGGCTGAGGGGGAGAATGATGTCATGAAACAGGTGAAAGCCAGTAAGAGTTTTTGGAACCAGTAATTAAAAGGTTGAAGTGGACAGTTTGCTTGAGAGAAAGGCAGAGAAGTCCTACATGCCTCAATTTGGGTAACTGAAAGCACACAGCTCAGAGATGACAGTTCCTGTGACAAAGACTATTTTTTTCTTTCTTTTTATTTATTTTTTAAACTTATTTTTTATTATTTTATAAATTACACTTTATTCACTTTGTATCCCCCCATAAGCCCCTCCCTCCTCACTTCCTGGTCCCACCCTCCCTCCCCCTTCTTCATGCATGACCCTCTCCAAGTCCACTAACAGGGGATGTTCTCCTCTTTTTCCTTCTGATCTTAGTCTATGAGATCTCATCAGGAGTGGCTGCATTGTAATCTTTTGCCTGGTAAGGCTGCTCTCCCCTTAGGAGTAGGTGATGTGTCATGTATTTTTTTTTATTTGATTTTTTTTAATTTTTATTAATTATACTTTATTTACTTTGTCTCCCCCCATAAACTACTTCCTCCTCTCCCAACCCTACCTTCCCTCTCCCATATTGATGCATGCCCCTCCCCAAGTCCATTAATAGGGAAGGAATTCCCCTCCTTACATCTAGTCCTAGTCAATCAGATCTCATTAGGAGTGGTTTCTTTGTCTTCTCTGGTTTAGTAAGGCTGCTTCCCATCCGGGAGAGGTGTTCAAACATCAGGCTAATTAGTTAATGTCAGAGGCATTTCCTGTTCCCAATACTGTGGAACCCACTTAGACACTGAAGTGCCATGGACTACATCTGTGCAGAGATTCTAGGTTATCTCTATGTGTGGTACTTGGTTGTATCATCGGGTCAGGAATGAAACCTGTGCTCAGATTTTTTTTCATTCTGTTGCTCTAATTGTAGAGTTCCTGTCCTCTCCAGATCTTTGTATTTCCCACTTCTTTCATTAGATTCCATACACCCTGTCTAACAGTTGGCAATAAGTCTCAGCATGTGCTTTGATAGTTTGCAGGGAAAACCTCTCAGAGGCCCTCTGTGGCAGGCTCCTAACTTGTTCCCTGTTTTCTCCTTCTTCATATGTTCATCCTCTTTGCATTTCTGGAAGGGAATGGAGAATTTTAGCAGAGTCCTCATTCTTGATTAGTTTCCTTAGGTCTGGAGATTTTAATACATTTATCCTATATTATATGTCTATATAAGTGAGTGTATACCATGTGTGACTTTCTGTTTCTGTGATAGCTCACTCAGGGTGATTCTTTTTGGTTACCTCCATTTAACTGCAAATTTCATGATTTCCTGTTTTTTATTACTGAATAATATTCCATTTTGTATATGTACCACTATTTCTGTATCAATTTTTCAGTTGGGACAGCATCTGTTTTTTTTTTTTTCCAGGTTCTGGCTATTACAAATAAAGCTGCTACAAACATGGTTGAGCAAATGTCCTTATTGTGTACGTGAGCCTCTTGGAAATATGCCTAGAGGTAGATAGCTGAATCTTGAGGAAGTGCTATTCCTAGTTGTCTGATAAAGCACCAGATTGATTTCCAGAGTGGTTGTACAGGTTTACATTCCTTCTAGCAGGGGAAGAAGGTTCCCAGTTGTCCACAATCCCTCCAGCATGTGCTGTCACTTGAGTTTTGATCTTGGCCATTCTGATGTGTGTAAAGTGAAATATCAGGGTCTTTTTGATTTCTATTTCCCTGATGGCTATTGACGTTGAGCATTTCTTTAAGTGTTTCTCTGCAATTTGATATTCCTCTAGTGAGAATTCTCTGTTTAGCTCTGTTCCCCAATTTTTAATTGGAATCCTTGATTTGTTACTTTTCAACCTCTTTAGTTTTTTATATATTCTGGATAATAGCCCTCTGCCGCAAAGAGGGTTGATGAAGATTCTTTCCCAACCTGTATGAATTCCTTTTGTTTTGATGACAGTGTCCTTTGCTTTACAGAAGCTTTCAATTTTATTTCGTCCCATTTCCTGATTTTTTCTCTAAGAGTGTTGGTGTTCTGTTCAGTAAGTTATTTCCTGTACCAATGTGTTCAAGGCTCTTTCCCACTTTTTCTTCTAAATGATTTAATGTGTCTTGTTTTATGCTGAGGTCTTTGATCCACTTGGGCAATAGTTTTGTGAAGGGTGATAAATATGGCTCTATTTGCATTTTTCTACATGTGGCTATCTGGTTAGACCAGCACCATTTGTTGAAGATGCTATCTGTAATCCATTGTATGGTTTTGTCATCTTTGTCAAAATTCAGGTGTCCAAAATTGTGTGAGTTTATCTCTGGGTTTTCTATTTGGGTCCATTGACTCACTATTCTGTTTCTATGCCAGGATTCTATGCAGTTTTTAGTATTGTAGCTCCATAGTAAAGCTTGAGATCAGGCATGGGGATAACTTCAGGAGATCTTTTATTATAGAGGATTGTTTTTGCAATTCTGGGTTTCTTGTTTTCCTATATGAAGTTAAGAATTTATCTTTCAAGGTCTATAAAAATTGTTTTGGTAATTTGATGTCAATTGCATTGAATCTTTAGATGGCTTTTGGTAAGATGACTATTTTTACAATGTTAACCCTGCCAAGACATTAGCATGGGAGATCTTTCCATCCTCTGATAGCTTCTTCTAATACTTTTATCAGAGAATTGATTTTTTTTTTCATACAAGTCTTTGACTTGCTTGGTTAGGGTCATACCAAGGTACTTTATGTCTTTGACCAAGTACAGGAACACATCAAAGACATCATCCACTATCACCAAGTAGGCTTCATCCCAGGTATTCAGGGGTGTTTCAACATACAGAAACCCATCAGTGTAATCTACCATATTAAAAAATTAAAAAAATACCCACATGATAATCTTCTTAGATTTTGAAAAAGCACTTGACTAATTCCAACATCCATTCATGGTTAAAGTACTGGAGAGATCAGGGATACTAGGCACATATCTAAATGTAGTAAAGGCAATATATAGCAAGCCTATAGCTAACACCAAACTGAAAGGGATAGAATGCAATCCCAATGAAATCAGGGAATAGCAAAGCTGCCCTCTCTCTCCATATCTCTTTAACAGAGTTCTGGAATCCTTGCTAAGATAATTGAAGGAGATCAAGGACATACAAATCAGAAATGAAGAAGTCAAAGTATCATTATTTGCAGATGATATGATACTATACCTGAAGGACTATAAAATTGTACCAGGGAACTCCTACAGCTGATAGCTGATAAACACCTTCAGCAAAATTGCCTGATTCCATATCAACTCAAAAAAATCAATAGCCCTCCTGTATACAAAAGATAAAAAGGGCTGAAAAAATTAGAGAAACAAAGTGAATTATATTATAAAATAAGGCCATACCTCCTAACCCTAATCCTAACTGGACATTCCCTTGTTAGGGACTCCACATGTAAATAGAGTAGCCCCAAGGAACAGTGTGATTCAAATCATGAGGAAGTAGAAGAAGATGTGGGAATTCTAGGCTAAAAGAACATTGTTATGTTTGTCATTCAATACAATGATTAATGTTCCAGCAACTTCCAAGTTCTAAAGTACAGGAGTGACAATCTCCTTTGGGGAAAATGTGGAGTATTTCCATAATGGAGTAATATTCAGCTAAGAAAATGACATCATGATATTTTTGGCAAATGGATGGATCCAGGAAAAATCATCTTGGGTGAAGTAACTAAAATGTAGAAAGACAAATATGGTATGTATTCACTTATTAGGAGGTCTCCTGATAGTTGGGAATTAAGTTCCAATAATCCATCTATTGTGACCAAACCAGTCTTCCACTAGGGAGATTAGATTGCAGTTAACTGAGATGTTGGGTCAGTGCCTCTTACAGAAATTGTAGGAGGCTATTGTTATTAAAATATGTTGCTTTCTGCACTCAGCTGATAGATAAGTGTCATGTTCTTGGATCCACAAGTATGCCTCCTTCTGTATCAAATGGGATTGTGGAGACTCACAGTCTTATATTATGCATAGAGTGACCTTAAAACACCCAGATCTAAATGGGATTTTGTAATGAAATTCTACCACGCTTCTGAGCTCCAGGAATCCTGCAGGAGAGGAGGAAGGAAGAGTGTCATAAGTAGAGGGAATTGATGACACAAGGAGAACAATGCCCTGAGAATCAGGCCATAGAGGAAGATATTGGAGCCAACCTTGATGAGGCCTGATAAGCTATGGTCAGATAGAAGTGTGAGGATGACCTTCTCTATCACAGAACTAGAAAAAGGACATAGGGATAGAAGGAGGAGGGTAGGTGGGAATGGAAGGAGAAGAGGGAGAGGGCAACAGTAGTATTACAAAGTGAACAATTCATAATAAATATATACATAAGAAAATCTGTGACCAAGTTGATGAAGTATAGAGCTCTTCAGGACTGATGACTTCTTCTTGGCAGTGGTGACAGTGTGTGACGAGGATGAACTCAATTTTCTTTAAGGAACTTGGTACTCAGAATCTGATCAGGTTCCAATGAGTATATGAACAACACTTACTTCTACTGATGTATTAAAAAAAATTAGTGTGACACATAGGTAGGAATTTGGACCTGGGTGCAATGGAAAAGGAGTGTAATATATGTAATATAAAATTCCAACATAATCAATAAATACAATATGTTTTTATCATACAGGTCTTTCAGTTGCTTGGTGAGAGTCATTCTGAGGTACTTTATTTTATTAGTGGCTATAGTGAAGGGTGATGTTTCCCTAATTGCTTTGACTTAATTTTCTATCCAGCCACTTTGCTGAAGTTGTTTATCAGCTGAAGGTGTTCTCTGGTTGAATTTTTGGGGTCGCTCATGTAAAATCTCAATCTGCAAATACTGAAACTTTGACCAATTCCTTTCAAATTTGTACTCCCTTGACCTCCTTTAGTTGTCTTCCACTAGCTAGGCTTTCAAGTGCTACATTGAAGAGATAGAGAGAGAGTGTTCAGCTTTGTCTTGTCCCTGATTTCAGTGGGATTTGTTTAAGTTTCTCTCAATTGATTTTGATGTTGGCTATAGGCTTGTTGTATATTGCCTTTACTATGTATAGGTATTTGCCTTGTATCTGTGATATCTCCAAGAATTTAAGCATGAATGGGCATTGGATATTGTCAAAAGCTTTTTCAACATTTAAGGAGATAATCATGTGGTTTTCTCCTTCATTTTGTTTATGTGGTGGATCACATAGATGGATTTCCATATATTGTACCTTCCTTGAATGCCTGGGATGAAGCAAACTTGTCATAGTGGATAATATCTTTTAAGTGTTCTTCGATTTGGTTTGCCAGTATTTTATTGAGTATTTTTGTCTCAGTGTTCATAGGAGAGATAGGTTTGAATTTTTTTTGTGTGTGTGTGTTGGGTCTTTGTGTGGTTTAGGTATCAAGGTGACTGTGGCTTCATAGAATGAGTTTGGTAATGATTCTTCTGTTTCTATTTTGTAGAATTGTTTGAGGAGTTTTGGTGTTAACACTTCTTTGAAAGTCTGGTAGAATTCTGCCCTGAATCCATTTGGCCCTGGAGCCTTTTTTGGAAGGGAGACTGTTAATGACTGCTTCCATTTCCTTGGAGGATATAGGGCTATTCAGTCTTTCTACCTGATCTTGACTTAATGTTGTTAAATTGAATCTATCAACAAAATTGTCCATTTCTTTTAGATTTTCGAATTTTGTGGCATATAGGCTTTTTTAGTATGACCTAATGATTGTTTGCATTTCCCCAGTGTCTGTAGTTATGTCATCCTATTCATTTCTGATTTTGCTGTTTTGGATAGATTCTTTCTGCTTTTTAGTTAGTTTGGCTAAGAGTTTGTCTATCTTGTTGATTTTCTCAAAGAACCAGCTTTTTGTTTCATTGATTTTTTGAATCATTTTATGTGTTTATAATTGATTAATTTCAGTCCTGAGTTTGATATTTTCCAGCTGTCTGCTCCTCTTGGGTGTATCTGCATCTTCCCCCACCCCTTGGGTTTTCAATTGGGCCATTAATTCGTTTGTAAATGATGTTACAAATTTCTTCTTGAAGTCACTTAGTGCTATGAATTTTCCTCTGAGCACTGCTTTCAATGGGTCCCATAATTTGGGTATGTTGTACCTTCATTTTCATTGAATTCTAGAAAATCTTTAATTTCTTTATGTCTTCCTTAACCTAGATGTCTTTGAGTAGCAAGATATTCAGTTTCCAAGTGCATGTAGGCTTTTTGATATTTCCATTGTTGTTGAAGTCCAGCTTTAGTCCATGGTGGTTGAGTAGAATACAAGGGATTATTTCAATCTTCTTGTATCTGTTGAGGCTTGCTTTGTGACAAACTATATGGTCTATTTTAGAGAAGTTTCCATGAGGTGCTGAAAAGAAGGTATACTCTCTTGAGTTTGAGTGAAAAGTTCTGTAGATATCTATTAGGTCCATTTGATTTAGTGACTCTGTAAGTGCCTTTATTTCTCTATTTGGTTTCTGTCTAGTTGATCTGTTCCTTGGTGAGAGTGGTGTGTTGAAGTCTTCCACTATTAAGGTATTAGGATCAATATGTGATTTAAGCTTTAATAATGTTTCATTTATGAATGTAGGCACTCCTGTATTTGGGGCATACACGTTCAAAATTGTCATGTCCTCTTCATGGATTTTTTTCCTTTGATGAGAATGTAGTGCCCTTTCTTATATTTTTTGATTAATTTTGGTTGAAAGTCTATTTTATTAGATATTAGGATAGGTACTCCAGTTTGTTTTCTGGATCCATTTGCTTGAAAAACCTTTTTCCAGTCCTTTACACTGAGGTGGTGTTTATATTTGTTGTATAGGTGTGTTTCTTAAATGCAACAGAATGCTGGATTTGTTTCTGCAACCATTTTGTTAATCTGTATCTTTTTATTGGGTAGTTGAGTCCATTATTTTTCTTTTTTTTATTATTTATACAGTGTTCTGTCAGCATGTATGCCCACACACACCAGAGGGCACCAGATCTCACTATAGATGGTTGTGAGCCACTGTGTGGGTGCTGGGGATTGAACTCAGGACCTCTGGAAGAGCAGCCAGTGCTCTTAACCTCTGAGCCACCTCTCCAGCCCCAGTTGAGTCCATTAATGTTGATAGATAGTAATGACAAATAAATATTCCTTTCTTTTGATTTGGAAGATCACCTTGTCATTTGGTACCTTTCCCTTAATTCCTCATCACATTGAAGTTTCCTTTCTTAGCAAGCTGTCCAATTAAATAAACACTAAACTTTTGTTTCCATCCTGACATTGTCACAGAGGTAAACAGGAGGAAAGTTGTGGGATCGGGATAATGGGATGAGATAAAGGCTTGTTGAATTTCACAAGAAAAAATCACATGTGCACAGAATCAGAGATACTGGACACTGAGGAAATTTTGTTTACTCATCTGCACACAAACCTCAAGATTCTCTCAGGTGCTGATGGGCTGAGATTTAGATTGATGTCATGAAACAGTTAAAAGCCCGTAAGTGCTTCTGGAGGCAGTTATTAAAAGGACCAAATGGACAGCCTTCTTGAGAGAAAAGCTGAGTAGCCCTACATGTGTCATTTCTTGGCAACTGAAAGAACACAACACAGAGATGACAGTTCCTGTTTCTAAGACTCTTAGTTCAGCAAAAGTGTCAAATATTTGTTTCAAGTAGTCATTAATAAAATCATGTTTCTTGACATGTGAGTTTCCCATTATCATAGATTTCATTATTATTTGTTAAATGAACACATATGTCCTCAGTCAGTGAATTACTTACTGTGAAAATGATCCCTGACCAAGACAAATCTTCAAACAAAATCATTTAATTTGTAGCTTGTTTATATTTTTACAGAGACATTCCCTGATGTCATGTCATCCAGAAGTCAAATTTTTGTAGTCCTTCAGCATAACTGAGCGCTTTTCATACTAAAACACAAGTGGCAGGTAGAGAGAGGGACAGAGAGAGAAAGAGCTAGATAGATGGATTCAGAAATAGAGAGACTGAGACCAACAGAAAGAGAGATATAAATTGACAGAAACTGAGAGACAGAGACTCCCTTCTGTCTGGTCACTTTTATTGGCCTATCAACCTCCATGCATACCTTCCTATAATATAACTCAAAAATAAATTATATTTTTCATATTTATTTTATAAGTTTCATTTTTATTAATTACAATTTGCTTATTTTCTATCTCTCTATAAACTCCTCATGTCTCCTCTCTCCATCCCACCTTCCTAGTCAATCAGATCTCATCTTTATCTTTTTACATTGTGGCTTGGTAAGGCTGCTCCCTCATCCAAGTGAGATGATCAATGAGCAGGCCAATCACTTCATGTCAGAGGCAGACCATGTTTCCATTACTGTGGAACCCACTTGGACACTGAACTTCCATTGGCTACATCTGTGCAGGGGTTCTAGGTTATCTCCATGCATTTTAATTGGCTGGAGCATGAGTCTCAGGAAAGACCTATATGCTCAGATTCTTTGGTTCTGTTGCTCTCCTTGTGGATCTCTTGTCCTCTCCATGTCTCACTATTTCCCACTTCTTTATTAGATTAAATGCACTCTGTCCAACAGTTGGCCATAAGTCTCAGCATCTGCTTTGATAGTCTGTAGGGCAGAGCCTCTCAGAGGCCCTCTGTGTCAGGCTCCTAACTTGTTCCCTGTTTTCTCCTTCTTCTGATGTCCATCCTCTTTTTCCTTTGGGAAGGGTATTTAGCATTTTAACCAGAGTCCTCCCTCTTGAAAAGTTTCTTTAGGCATACAGATTTCATTAGGTTTATCCTATATTATATGTCTGTATGAGTGAGTGTATACCATGTATGTCTTTCTGCTTCAGGGATAGCTCAATTATCTTTAATATTTTCCAACCTTTACCTGCACATTTCATGATATACTTGTGTTTTTTTTTCCTGAGTAATATTGATGAATGAGCAAGCAGTCATCTTGCTATAGTCCTTCACCAGAACTGAGAGCTTTATATACTGAACCACAAGCAGCAGATAGAGAGAGGGAGACAGCCAGAGACAGAGAGAGAGGAAGAGTTAGAGAGACAGGTTCAGAAATACAGAGACTGAGATCAACAAAAACATAGGTATTAAGTGACTGAGACCTAGACACAGAGACTCCATTCTGCTGGTCATTTTCATTGGCATCTCAACCTCAAAGCACAGCCTTCCATAATATAACTATATTATATTATATTATATTATATTATATTATATTATATTATATTATATTATATTATTCTATACTATAGAATTATATTATCTAACAAGGCCATATCACCCAACCTTTCCCAGACTTTCCTCTTTGGGGACTAAACATGTAAATAGATGAGCTGCAAGGGGACAATGTAATTCAAAACACCAAGAAGTGGAAGAAATTGAAGGGACTTCTAGGCTAAGAGAACATAGTTATCCTAATAGTTTGTCATTCAATATAAATGATTAAACTCCCTGCAATTTTGAAGTACTAAAGAACAGGCCTGACAATCTTCTTTGTGGAAAATGTGGAATATTCACATAACAGAGAATTATTCAGCTGAGAAAAGGTCATCATGATACTTTCAGGCAAATGAATGGAACCAGAAAAAATCACCCTGGGTAAAGTAACTAAAATGCAGAAAGATAAAAAATGGTATGTATTCATTTATTAGGAAGTCTTCTAATAGTGGGAGTTAAAGGTATAGTAGGACATCTATTGTGACCAAACCAGTCTTCCACTAGAGGGATTGATGTCAGTTAACTGAGTTGCTGGGCCTGATTGTTCTATGAAAATTGTAAAACAATGGAGGATGTTGTTATTAAAATATGTTGCTCCATGCTCTAAAATGTTTGATTAGTGACATGTTCTTTCATTCATTTAGATGTTTCCTGCAGCTTCAAATGGGTTTGCCTACAGAGACTCAAAGTCTAATACTATGGAGAGAGAGAGAGAACTTAAAACACCCAGCTCTCATTGGGATTTCCCTATGAAATTCTTCCTCCCCTCAGAGTTCTGGGAAGCCTGTGGGAGAGGAGGCAGGAAGAGTGTCATAAGTAGAAAGAATTGATTAAACATGGAGAATAATGCCATAAGAATCAGGCCACAGAAGAAGATGATGCAGACAGCCTTGATGAGAGCTCATAAGCTATGGTCAGTTAGAAAGGGGAGTAATACCTATCCTATCAGGGAACTGAAGAAAAGGCATACGTCTAGAGTCAGATAGAAGTTTGAGAAAGAGGACTTACCCTCTCACAGAAATAGAAAAAGGACCTAGGGTTGGAGGAGTGTACTGGGACTGGGAGGAGATGAGGGAGGGGACTCCATTTGGGAATCAAAGCCAACAAATCCTAATAAATAAAAACATATGAAAACCTATCATCAAGTGGATGAGTATACAGCTCTTCAAGATTGTTGGCTTCTTCTTGAGGATGGTGCCAGGGTATGGCAAGGATGGACTCAGGTTTCTTTAAGGGACTTGGCACTGAGACTCTGATCATGTTCTAATGAGTCTATGAATCACACACACATCAATTGAAGTATTTTAAAGAAAAAAATATTTTAGTTTGACACATGGGTAGGAATATGAACCTGGGAGTAATGGAAGAGCAGTGTAATGTATATAACATGAAATTTCCAAATATTCCATAAAAATAATATGTTGACAACTTTTACAATGACTTTTAACATGGAGACAAGATTCCTCTAAGGAGGATAGAGTTTTACTTTGTAAGACATGCTTTCCATTATTTCATTATGAAGTAGAAAATCTTAGCCATGAACTAGTGGTTACCCAGCTACCTCAGACCCCATGAGCTCAGGTGGCACCTATGAACAAGCAGTCCTAGCACAAACACTACATAGAGATTGTTTGTCTGGAGCACCACTGAAGGAAACATAGCTGTTTTGGTGTCCTAGGCACATACATGGACCCATTTCACGATCCTGAAGGTCCAGTTTTAACTGTAAACCCTGGACCAGGAGGGTTCCTCACTGACCACAGAGTAGGACACAGCTTCCAATCCAGCCAGATGACCCAAGGCAAACCAGGTCAAAGAAGGTTGGAAACACAAGTGTGGAAGAGCACCAGCTGTCAAATAGTTAATTGTCCCTGTTTTCCTTTTACATAGAAAGATCTTTCTCTGACCCAGCCAAACAAGTCCCAGTCTCTATAGCTGTTCCTATGGACTCAATTCCACAGGGAACCACAGACTCTGCCAGCCTATCATATCAATAAGAATGTGAAGTTACATTTAATGAGTATGCCAGTAACTGCTCAGTTCAAGGTCACACCTAGAAAATTTCAGAACTAAGACCACAATAGGAGACCAGCTTTTCATTCAGTACATAAACCTAAATCCCAATGAAATTGAAAATTTCCTACTTTGGAAGTTATCTAATTAAATAAACCTTAAAGTTTCATTTCCAACCTGACATTGTCACAGAGGTTAACAGGAATTAATTTGTGGGATCTGGATAAAGGGATGACATAAGGGCATGACGAGTTTCACAGGAAAAAGTCACTTGTGCACAGGATTAGGGATACTGGACACTGAAATTTTCTTTACTCATTTCCGTGAAAACCTAAGATTCTCTCATATGCTGATTGGCTGAGAGGCAAAATAATGTCATGAAACAGGTGAAATCCAGAAAGATTGTCAGGAGCCAATTATTAAAAGGCCTAAGTGTACAGAGTCCTTGAGAGACAGGCTGTGCAGCTGAAAGCACATAATACATAGATGACAGTTCCTAAGTCCAAGACTCTTACTTCAGGAAAAGTGTGACATATTTCTTTCAAGTGGTCATTAATAAAGTCACATGTCCTTGACATGTGAGTTTCACATTCTCACAGATTCCATTGTTATTTGTTAAATGCACAGATATATCATCAATCAGTGAATTACTAATTATGAAAATGTTGCTTTACCAAGGCAAATATGTGAACAAAAAGCGTTTAATTGTGACCTTGCTTATATTTATACAGAGAACACCCCTGATGTTACATCAGCAAGTAGTCATCTTGCTGTAATCTTGAGCAGAACTGAGAGCTTTTTATACTGAACCACAAATGTTAAGCAGAGAGAGGGAGACTGAGAGTGCCAGAGAAAAAGAAAGAGCTAGAGAGACATATTCAGAAATAGAGAGATCAAGACCAAAAGAAACAAAGATAAAAATTGACAAGAGTCTGAGAGAAAGAGACTCCATTCTGTCTTTCCTTTGCATATCAACCTCAAAGCACACCCTCCCATAATGTAACTCCAATAGTAATTATATTATCCAACAAGGCCATACCTACTAATCCTTTCCAGATTTTCCTCACTGGGGATTAAATATGTAAATACATGACCTTCAAGGGGACATTGCAATCTGAATTACCAGGAAATGGGAAAAGATGTAGGGACTTCCAGGCTAAAAGAACATAATTTGTCATTCAATACAATGATTAAAGTCCTAGCTATTTCCAAACTATAGAGAAGATGACTAACATTTTCCTTTGGGGAAAAATGGAAGGTTTCCATAATGGAATATTCTTCAGCTAAGAAAACAACATCATGTTTTTGTTTTTTTTTTTTTTTTTTCAGGCAAATGGATGGAACCAGGAAAAATTATCGAGGGTGAAGTAACTAAAATGTGTAGAAAGACAAATATGATATATATTCACTTATTAGATGTCTCCTAATAGTAGTGAGGGATAAAGTTTCATTAGGCTATCTATTGTGAACATACCATTCTTAAAATAGGGGTATTGGTTGGCAGTTAATTTAGTTGTGGAGCCAGGTCATCATATGGAAATTTTCAGACAAACCCAGCTGTTGTTATTAAGATATGTTGCTCTCTGCCCTCAATTGATAGATCAGTGTCATGTTCTTGTATCCACAGAGATGCTTCTTTCTGCATCATTTGGGATTACTTACACAGTCCAATATTTTTCTCAGAGAAAACTTAAAACACCCAGCATTAAATTGGCTTTCCCATTTAAAATTATGCCTCCTCTCAGAGCTCTGGGAAGCTTGCAAGAGAGGAAGCAGGAAGAGTGTCTTAAGTAGAGAGAACTGAGGACACAATGCCCTGAGAATCAGCCAGCAGGACATGATTATGAAGACAGCCTTGATGAGACCTGATAAGCTAGGATCAGATAGAAGGGGGAAGAGGACCACCCCTATGTGGGTAGAAAGGCATAGGGCTTGAAGAAGTAGGGTGGGTGGGACTGAAAGGATAAGAGGGAGGGGACAGAAGAGGGGATACAAAGTGAACACATCATGATAAATAAATATATAAGTATAACTGTGATCATGGTGATAAAGTATAGAGCTCTTCAGGACTAATAGCTTCTTCTTGTGGGTGGTGCCAGGGTTCAGCAATGCTGAACACAGTTTTCCTTAAAGGACTTGGCAATGAGACTCTGATTATGTTCCAATGAGTAGATGAACAACACATACTTCAATTGGTGTATTTTAAAGAAAAAAAGATACTGTGACATATGGGAAGGAATTTGAACCAGAGAGTAATGGAAAGGAGTGTAATGTATATTATATGAAATTCCCCTATAATCAAAAAAAATAAAAAAGATAATATGTGAATAATTATACAATGCCTGTGAAAATGGAGAAAAGATTCAGCTGAACAAGCAGTCCTGACAATAACACTATGTTTAGAGTGTTTGTCTGGAGCACCACTGAAGGAAACAGAACTGCTCTTTTGTCCTAGGCTTATATCACATACCCAATTCTCTGTCCTGAAGGCCCAGGTATAGTAAATCCCAAGACCAGGAGAGTTCCTCACTGATCACTATGTAGGACACAGCTTGCTTGAGAGAAAGTCTGAACAGCCCTACGTGCCTCCATCTGGGCATTTGATAGCACACAACATAGAGATGACAGTTCCTGTCCAAGATTTTTGGTTCAGGAATAGTATCACATATTTCTCTCAAGAAGTCATTAATAAATTCATCTGGGATTTTGATAACACAATGGTAGTATCATAATGCTATGATGAATCGTAATGCTGTTATGAGATCACAATGGGGCTATGACCTCAACATGCTGTTATGGTATCACATTGAGTGTCCAATACTAATATTTCAGTTAAACTGTCACATATTTCTTTCTAGTGGTCATAAATTAAGTCACTTATTCTTTATGTGTGAATCACATTTTATCATAGATTCCAACATAATTTGTTTAATGCACAGATAAGTCCACAGTCAGTGAATTACTTATTGGGAAAACATTCCATGACAAGGCAATTCTTTGAACAAAAAGCATTTAATTGGGATTTTGGGTATGTTTTTACAGAGACTACCCATGATGTCACATCAGTAAGCAGACAACTTTTTGTAGTTCTTTCAGAAGAACTAAGAGCTACCACAAGTGGAAGGAGATAAAGGGAGACTGAGAGAGACAGAGAGAGAAAAGAGCTAGGGAGACATATTCAGAAATAGAGACACCTAGACCAACAGAAACAAAGTTATAAAGTGACAAAGACAGAAACAGAAACTCCATTCACTCTGCTCACTTTCATTGGAATATCAACCTCAAAGCACACCCTCCTATAATATAACTCCAATAGGAATTATATTATGTAACAAGGCCATACCTCCTAATCCTTACTAGATATTTGCTCACTGGGACTCAACATGTAAATAAAAGATCCTCAATGGGACATTGCAATAGAAATCACCAAGAAGTGGAAAAAGATGGAGGGATGTATAGGGTAAAAGAACATAGTTATTCTGATAGTTTGTCATTCAATACAATGATTAAAGTCCCAGTAACTTGCAAGGACTAAATAACAGGACTGACAATCTCCTTTGGAGAAAATGTGGAATATTTCCATAAGGGAGCATGATTCAGCTAAGAAAATGACATCATGATATTTTTCAGGCAAATATGTGGAACCAGGAAAAATCATCCTGGTGAAGTAACTAAAATGCAGAAAGACAAATATGGTATTTTTTTACTTATTAGAAGGTCTGCTAATTTTGGAAGACAAAGTTCCATTAGGCCATCTAATTGTGACCAAACCAGTATTCTTCTAGGGGTATAGAGTAGCAGTAAATTGTACTGTTGGGCCAGGGCATCCTACAGAAATTTCCATGCAGCACAGGCTGTTTGTATTAAAATATGCTGCTTTCTCCCCTCAACTAATAGATCAGTACCATGCTTTTGCATCCAAAGAGATGCTGCTTTCTGCATCATTTGGGATGGTATACAGAGACCCCAGTCCGATATTATGCAGAGGTAGAGACCTTAAAATACCCATTAAATGGAATTTCAATATGAAATTTTCTCTTCCCTCAGAGGTCTGAGAATCCTGAAGGAGAGGAGGCAGTCAGAGTGTCATAATTAGAGGGAATTGAGGACAGAAGGAGAACAATGCCCTGAGAATCAGGCCACAGAGGAAGATGATGCAGCCATTCTTTTTTTTTTTTATTTTTTTTTTATCAGTTACATTTTATTAACTCTGTATCCCAGCCGTGTCCCGATCCCTCATTCCCTCCCAGTCCCTCCCTCCCTCCCTCCCTCATCTCCACCGTGCCCCTTTCCAAGTCCACTGACGGGGGGGACCTCCTCCCCATTCATCTGATCCTGTTTTATCAGGTATCTTCAGGACTGGCTGCAAAGCCCTCCTCTGTGGCCTAACAGGACTGCTCCTCCCTTCGGGGGTGGGGAGACCAAAGAGCCAGTCATCGACACTTGCTCAACCATGTTTATAGCAGCTCTATTTGTAATAGCCAGAACCTGGAAACAACCCAGATGTCCATCAACGGTGGAATGGGTACAGAAATTGTGGTATTTTTATACAATGGAATACTACTCAGCAATCAAAAAGGAGGAAATCATGAAATTTGCAGGCAAATGGTGGGATCTAGAAAAGATGCAGCCATTCTTGATGAGACCTGATAAGCTAGGGTGAGATAGAAGAGGGAGGAGGACCTTCCCTTCAGGGGAACTAGAGAAAGGGCATAGGGGTAGAAGAAGGTTTTGGGGTCGGACGAGAATGAGAAGCAGAGGAGGCAGCATTGGGGATAAAATGTGAACAAATATTGTTATAAATAAATACGTCTTTGATGAGTTCTTAGATTCGGTTCGTATTTTATTGAGTATTTTTACATCAATGTTCATGACAGAGATTGACCTGAAATTCTCTTTCTTTGTTGGGACTTTGTGAGGTTTAGGCACCAAGGTGATTGTGGCTTCTTAGAATGAGTATGGTAGTGTTCCTTCTGTTTCTATCTTGTGTAATAGTTTGAAGAGTATTGGTGTTAGCTCTTCTTTGAAGGTCTGGTAGAATTCTGTGCTGAAACCGTCTGGCTCTGGGCTTTTGTTGCATGGTAGACTTTTGATGACAGCTTCTATTTCCTTAGGGGTTATAGGACTATTTAAATGGTTCACCCATTCTTGATTCCAGTTTGGCATGTAGAATTGGTCAAAAAAAATTGTCCATTTCATTCAGATTTTCAAATTTTGTGGCATATAGACTTTGGAAGTAAGATTTAATTATTGTTTGGATTTCTTAAGTGTCTGTGGTTATGTCCCCCTTTTCTTTTCTGATTTTGTTGATTTAGATAGATTTGCTCTGCCTTTTAGTTATAAACCTACTAAAATCTGTACACCTAAAAAAACTAATCAGGAGGGAGGACTCTTTGCTAAAATGCTCAATTCCTACAGATAAACGAAAAGAAGCTGGACATCAGAAGAAGAAGAAAAGAGGGAACAAGTCATGAGCCTGACACTGAGGACCTCTGAAAGGCTCTGCCCTACCGACTATCAAGGCAGATGCTGAGACTTATGAACAACTTTTCGGCAGAGTGCAGGGAATCTTATGAAAGAAGTGGGAAACAGTAAGATATGGAGAGGACAGGAACTTCACAAGGAGAGCAACAGAACCAAAAAATTTGAACCCAGGGACCTTCCTGAGACTGATACTTCAACCAAGGACTATGCATGGAGATAACCTAAGGCCCCTGCACAGATGTAGCCCATGGAAGTTCAATATCCAAGTGGGTTCCATTGTAACAGGTACAGGGACTGTCTCTGAGATGAACTGATTGGTCTGCTCTTTAATTACCTCCCCCTGATGGGGAAGCAGCATTATCAGGCCACAGAAGAAGACAACACAGCTACTCCTGATAAGACCTAATTGACTAGGATCAAAAGGAAGGAAAAGAAGACCTCTCCTCTCTGTGAAATTGTGGGGAGGCATGCATGAATAGGGTAGAGGAATGGAGGGATTGAGATGGGAGGAGGAAGGGAACTGCAGGGGGGATACAAAGTGAATGAAGTGTAATTAATAAAGAGAAAAAGGAAACAAAGGAATAAATACATAAGAAAAACTGTGATAATGGTGATGAAATATAGCACTCTTCAGGATTGATGGCTTCTTTTGGGGGTTGTACCAGCATGCAACAAAGATGAACTCAGTTTTATTTATGGGAATTGGCACTGAGACACTGATTATGTTTCAATGTGTATATGAACAAAACATACTTCAATTAATGTATGTTAAAGAAAAAATAATTAGTGTGACACATGGGTAAGAATTTAAACCTGGAAGCAATAGAAAAGGTGTGTAATGTATATTATATGAAATTCCCACATAATCAATAAAAATAATATGTTGACATCTTTTACACTGACTTTAACATGGAGAAATGATTCCACTAAAGGAGGACATAGTTTGAATTTGTAAGGCATGCTTTCTAGGAAGTCAATACATAGCAGGAAATCCCAGCCATGAACTAGTTGTTATCCAGCTACCTAAGACCCCATGAGCTCAGGTGACACATATGAATCAGCAGTCATGGCACTAACACTACATTTTAGGGGGTTTGTCAGGAAGACCACAGCAAGAAATACAGCTGCTCTTGTGTCCTAGGCATAAAACACAAACCCATTTCTCTGTCCTAAAGGCCCATTTTAACTGTAAACTCCAGGACCAGGAGGGTTCCGCACTGACCACAGATTAGTACTTATCTGCCCATCCAGCCATATTGACCATGTCAACTCTGTTCATATAGTGTTGGCAATACTAGTGTGGAACAGGATCAGCTGTGAAATAGTTTATTGCTTCTCAGTTCTTCCTTTGCACTGACCAGTATTTCTCTCTTTCAGCCAAACCAGTCTCAGGTTTGTCTGTTTTCCTTCTCTTTGCCCTCCTCTTAAAGACTCCATATCACAGAGAAGCCTAGACCCTGTCAGCCTATTATATCAATAAAGATATCAAGGTACATTTATTGAATATATGAGAAACTGCTCATTTCAAAGTCACAACCTAGGAAATTTTAGATGGAACACCATGTAGGAAATCACCTTGTAATTTAATACATTCCCCTTAATCCCACATCACTTTGAAGTGTCCCTACTTAGGATAATGCCCAATTAAATAAACATTACTGTTTCATTTCCTTCCTGAAATTGTCACAGATGTAAACGGTAGTAAAGGTGTGGGATCTGGGTAAAGGGATTAGATAAATGCTACATGTGTTTCATAAGAAAAATGGACCTGTGCACAGGATTGGAAATACAGGACACTGAGGAAAGTTTGTTTACTCATCTTCATGAAAATCTCAAGATTCTCTCACGTGCTGATTGGCTGAGAGGGAGAATAATGTCATGAAAAGGTGAAAGCCAGTAAGAATTTTGGAAGCCAGTTATTAAAAGGGCCAAGTGAAATGCATGCTTGAGAGAAAGTCTGAGCAGCTCTACATGCCTCAATTAGGGCAGCTAAAAGTAAACAACCAGAGATGACAGATCCTGTGTCCAAGAATTTTAGTTCAGGAAAAGTGTTACATATTTCTTTCAAGTGGTCTTTAACAAAGTCACATGTCCTTGACATGTGTTTTCACATTATTACAGATTCTATTAATATTTGTTAAATGCACAGATATGTCCTCTGTCATGGAAATATTTACTGGGAAAATGTGCCCTGACCAAGGCAACTCTATGAACATAAAGAATTCAATTGGGACCATGCTTATATTTTTAAAGAGACCATCCAGGACATCATGTCACCAAGCAGTCATCTTTTTAATCTTCCAGCAGAACTGAGAACTTTTCATAATGAACCACAAGCAACAGCAAGAGAAGGTAGACTGAAAAAGAGAGAGAAAGAGAGCTAGAGAGACAGATTCAGAAATATACCAAGACTGACTAAAACAAAGAGACAAAGTGAAAGAGACTGAGAGACAGAGACTCCATCTCTTTAGTCACTTTCATTGCCATATCAATCTCAAAGTGCACTCTCCCATAATATAACTCTAAAAAGGATTATACTTTATATTTTTTATTTTTATTTTTATCAATACACTGTATACCCCCATAACCCTTCTCCTCTCAGAATCCCACCTTCCCTCCCACTTTTTCACTCATCCTCCCCCTCCAATCCACTGATAGGGGAGGACTTTCTCTCTTTCCTCCTGATCCTATTCTATCATATCTCATCAGGAGTGTCTGCATTGTCTTCTGTGGCTTGGTAAGGCTGCTCGACAATCAGCGTTAGGTGATCACAAAGCAGGCCAATCAGTTTATGTCAGAGGCAGTCCCTGTTCCCATTACTATGGAATTAACTTACGCACTGAACTGTCCTGGGCTACATTTGTGGATTTTTGGTTCTGTTGCCCTTCTTGTGGAGCTCCTGTCCTCTCCAGATCTTACTATTTCCCACTTCTTTCATTAGATTGCATGCACTCTGCCCAACAGTTGGCCATAAGTCTCAGCAACTGCTTTGAAAGTCTGCAGGACAGAGCCTTTCAGAGACCCTCTGTGGCAGGCTCCTAACTTGTTCCCTGTTTTCTCCTTATGATGTCCATCTCTTTTGCCTTTTGGGAGGGGGATTGGGCATTTAAACCAATTTTCTAGCAACACAGTAAGTTGTTATTGAAATATGTTGCTCTCTGCCCTCAACTGATAGATCAGTCCCATATTCTTGGATCCACAGAGATGCTTCCTTTGTATCAAATGGAATTACATACAGAGACCCACACTCTGATATTATTCAGAGAAAGACCTTAAAACACAAGGGCTATAAGGGGGATTTCCATATGAATATCTCCCTCCCCTCAGAGCTCTAAATGTTTCTCAACATTTAGAAGAAATAAAAACCTTGAATAAAAACATTTGAAGAAATAAAAAACCTTGGTATTTATTTTATTAAGCTTACAAAGTAAAACCAAGCCATGCTGTTAAAGCCAATTAAATAAAAACTGCAGTCATTACAGTATATTCATGTAAAAAAAAACTATAAAGTATGTTGTTTTTCATTTTAAAAGGATGGAGATTCTTCAATGCAAAATGTTTGCTCATGCTCTTTTACAGGATAAAAAGGCCTACACTTTCTTGTTAGCCCAGGTTTATGCAGGGTTATATTTTGATCATTGTTAACCATTATGTAAAGTATATGACTGGATGCCAGTACCAAATGAATGATTTAATGCTGTTTATTTCTGCTTGTAGTTTTGGAATGGCCAGAAGAGTGCATTTTTGATGAGGGCTACAATCTAAGTTTAATTTTCTGTTTAATGTTAAATGAAACTTTTGTCCTTTCATTTTTTGCTATTAAGTATTAACACAATGTGATAGAATTAATAAGATTTGCTAGGCCCTTTATAAATTATGCATCATTATTTTTTTCTTTGATTTTAGTTTTAAAAGAGCAGATTTAAAGTTATGCTAAAGATTATAGTTGAGTACAAGAGAGAGTTTTACATAGTCTCTTTGTTTAGGTATTTTTTTTTCTTCGTTAAATCTAAAATTGGAACCATAAAGTTTGCTTATATAGATCTACCTAAGGTTTGGTTCTAAAACATACATTTAAAAAATATGCCAAATTTGAGATCATAGCATCCTGTTTTATAGGATGAAGTTTAGAGCAGATGATAAAGGTAGAAAAAGGGTAACTCACATATGCTGGCCCTTAGACTTCTCAGAGATCTGATAAATATGGCATTTTAACATATGTAAGCTTATTATGACAAAGTCAAACCTGTTGAGGCATTTAAAAAAACAAATTAATTCAATTTTTATAGGCACAACTTATAGTTTTTTCATTTAAAATAAAGTTAGCCCAATATTTGATATTTTAACTCTATTTACTGATGGTTCAATATGTGGTGTTGCTGCCTGTGCTTATAAAAGTAAAACAATATTTTTGCAAGTTCCTAACATATCTGAATTATTGGATGTATTTCAAAGTTTTAATAACTAGTCTTTGAACATTTTTACAGTTAGTGCATATGTAGCTCAGTCTTTGCCTTGGATTGAGACTGCAGGACAAATTCAGACATCTTCTCCTGCTGGAATTTTGTTTTTATAAATTCAAAATTTGATTAAAAAAACCTTTCTCTGTTTTTATAGGAAATTTGAGGGCTCATTCTAATTTGGCAGGACCCCTGTCTAAAGGAAATGTGTTGGCAGATAAAGTTACCAAAGTTTATTGTTCACAGCTAAAAAGAGCCCAGTGTGCCCATAATATGAATCCTCTTAATAGTCAAACCTTGAGACTTAGATATGGATTGACTATGGAACAGGCCCATAGTATAGTCAAAGCTTGCAGTACTTGTCCTTAGTTTCAGCCTGTTCCTCATTTGGATTGTCTCCAAATCAGATTTGGCAAATGGATATTACTCATATTCCAGAATTGAAACAATTATAATATGTATATGATTGCATAGATACCTATTATGGATTTATTTTTGACACTCCTCAACCAGGAAAAGCTGCAAAGAATGTTATTGTTTCTTGTCTACAGGCTTTTAAAGTTCTAGGAGTTCCTAAGCAATTTAAAACTGACAATAGAACCGGATATTGTAGCAAATCTTTTAAAAAGATTTTGTCAAAAGTTTCAAGTTTCTTATATAACTAAAATACCTTACAATCCTCAAGGACAAGGCATGGTAGAGCATGCCCACTAAATAATTAATATTTATTTGCAAAAAAAAGAAAGGGAAGCTACTTGGACACCTAGAAATCCTCTTAGTCATGTTCTTTTCATTCTGAATTTTTAAAATTTAGATAAGCATGGTAAATCTGCAGCAGATAGATTTTAAAATACAGAAACCAAAATAAACCTTTTGCTAAAGTGAAATGGAGAGAACCTTTAACAAATCAATGGCATGGACCCAACCCTGTACTCTGGATGAGGATCTGTCTGTTTTTTTTTTTTTTCCTCAGGAAAGTGATGCAGTTCGATGGCTTCCAGAACATCTGGTGCTACAAGTGGATGAGAAATTTTCTCCTGACAATGAGGAAGTCAATGAAGACCCCTCTGGTCAAGTGAAGATGACTGTTTTTTGTGGGTATGTTCCTAATCTACCTCTACTACATCCAGTTTCCTGGGATGATCCATAAGTCCTTGTTTATGTCAATAACACTTCATTGCTGGGTTTTCCTGCTTTTGAAGGAACACAAGTAAAACAGACTTTTAAATTTTCAGGACTAGGAAGAGGTCATCCTCTTTGCTTTAACAGAGAGAGTATTCATCAGGACAGCTTACCAGGTTTCCCTCTCCAGGTAATAGGTCAGAATGCCTACTATTCTAAAGTTTTGGTGGCAGCTCAAGCCTCTCTTTGTAACCAGACAAAGAGGATCATTGGAGGTATAGTATTGTCACTATTTAAGGGAGTTAATTAATAAAGAAAAAAAAGAAAAGAAACTGCCTTACACAGGAAAACAAACAAACAAACAAAAAAGAATGACAGTCTTACATCTCCAATGAGTTACCCACCCTGTGAGAAAGAGAATCAACACAACTGTCCTTCACTGATGTTTCCTTGGACAAGATTTATCAGAGAAATGCCCACCATCTACTAATGGGATAGTGACACTGCATTTAGAGTTGTGGACTGGATTGGTCTATTGTTAAGGGTATTAAGAACTTGGCTTATGGTAAAGGCAGTCAAAATTCATTTGTTTTAGAAAAATCTTTTAGTGCTGGACTTTGGAGGACTTCAAATAAAAGTTGGCAAATCTATGTATGGAAATTGGGGGCTGCATTGGGATATATAGGCATTCTCTCTGGGACTACAAGCTTTGCTAAATTAATGAAGTATATTTCTATTTTGGCATGTTTAATCCTCCTCGTTAACTGCTAATTGGAAACATTGCAGTAAGATATTTTAAGAACAAAGATACCTTTTCAATTGAATGTGTATATTACAATCTTACTAATTGTGTTAGTGTTGATAATAATACTCTTTCAATATTTCTTGTTAAGCAACCTGCTTTTGTTATGAATACTGTTGAGGTTTGTGATTCTTGTTCTGATGAAACAGAATTTAATTGGACTCAGGTTCAGAATCACCTTGCAGGTATTTAGTCATAGCAAAAATTTGTCATTGGACATGTTAACGAAAAGAAATAAGATCCGTGACATACAGTCTCTCAAGAAGTTTAGGTTTGAATTTGCCAATACAGCCTGGGATATATTTACTAGCCTCAGGATGCACTTCCCACCCTTTGACTGTGCTTAAGTGGGGACTGACACTTGAGGGCATGGTGGGTATGGGTTTGTTGGTCTGTGTCTGCCTCCCTGGTGTGTTACAGTTCCTTCTTCAACAACTTCAATTAGTTCAAGTGCAGCTGCATGAATTTAAATTAACCATTTCTAACAACCACATTGCAATTAAAATCACCAGGACATGGAAAAAGTTGGAGGGACTTCTAGGCTACAAGGGCCTCTGAAAGGCTCTGCCCTACAGACTACCAAAACAGACACTGAGACTCAAGGCCAACTGTTAGGAAAAGTGCATGGAATCATAAGTAAGAAGTGGGAAATAGTAAGATCTGGAGAGGACAGGAACCTCACAAGGAGAGCAACAGAACCAGAAAATTTGAACACAGGGGTCTCCCCAGGGACTCATATTCCAACCAAGGAAAATGCATGGAGTTAACCTAGAACCCCTGCACAGATGTAGTCCATGACAGAATAGTATCCATGTGGGTTCCATAGTAATGGGAATAGGGACTGCCTCTGACATGATCTGATAGGCCTATTCTTTGATCACCTTGTCCTGAGGGGAGAGCAGCCCTACCAGGCCACAGAAGATTACAATGAAGCCATTCTTGATGGGATCTGATAGACTAAGATCAGAAGGAAGGAGAGGAGAACCTCCCCTATCAGTGGACTTGGGAGGGACAATCGAGAAGAAGGAGGAGGGAAGGTGGGGCTTATGGGGAAATACAAAGTGAATAAACTGTAATTGATAAAAAATTAAAAAAATAAGAAAAAATTAAAAAAAGAGTACACTATATATACACTCTCAGGGCTGGGACCTTTGTGTGTTCCACAGTCTCTTTGATTTCATATATGCATAAACCCTGTTTGTCTGGAAGATGCTATGTCCTTGAAGTTATACATCACCTCTGTCTCTTACAATCTTTCTGCCTATTCTGAGCCCCAACGTGAAGAGATTAATGTGATATTCCATAGTATATGTTCATTGGTTTGTCTCACCATTTACACATTTACTCAGTGAGCATTTGAGCTGTTTTTAATGGGAAAGCATATTGTGAACATGTGTGTATAGCTTTGTTTTTTTGTAAAATCACACTTTTCAATTTTTCTCAACTAAATACCTAGAAATACATTTACTAAGTCATATACTAGTGATGTACATAATAGTCTATCTACCAAACTGTCATATAGAGATTCTGTGTAATTTCACTTTTCCACCATTATTATATTGAAAATCTCATTTCAATAAATATCTGTAGAACTTAAAAAAAAAGAACATACTTATCCTGATAGTTTGTCATTCAGTATAATGATTAAAGTCCCTGCAACTTCCAAGTTCTAAAGAATAGCACTGATAATCTTCTTTGGGGGAAAATATAAAATATTTCCATAATGGAGTTTTATTCAGTTGCAAAATGACATCATGATATTTTCAGGCAAATGGATGGAACTAGGAAAAATCATCTTGAGTGAAGTAAGAAAAGTGAAGAAAGATAAATATGGTTTGTATTCACTTATTATGAGATATCCTAATGGTGGGGGATGAAGTTACCATAGGCCAACTATTGTGACCAAACCAGTCTTCCACTAAGGGGATTGGGTGGCAGTTAATTGAGTTGTTCTGCCAGGGCATACTAAAGAAATTTTCAAGCCATCTAGGTTGTTGCTATTTAAATATGCTGCTCAATGCCCTCAACAGATAGATCAGTGCCATGTTCTTGGATCCACAGAGATGCTTCCTCTGTATCAAATGGTATTGCGTCTAGAGACCCACAGTCTGATATTATGCAGAAAGATTCCTTAAAACACTCAGGTCTAAATGGGATTTCCCTATGAAATTCTCCTTCCACTGAGTGCTCTGGGAAGCCTTCAGGGGTTGAGGCAGGAAGACTGTCATAAGTAGAGGGAATTAAGGACACAAGGAGAACAATGCCCTGAGAATCAGGCTGAAGAGGAAGATGATGCAGCCAACCTAGGTGATTCCTGATAAGCTAGGACCAGTAAGAAGGGGGTGGAGGAACTCCAGTATCCGGGGAATTATGGAAATTGCAAAGGGCTAGGAAGGAGGCTTGGTGGGACTTGAAGGAGATGAGTGAGGGGGGCAGCAAGGAGTATACTATGTAATCAAATCAAATAAATACATAAGGAAAACTGTGATCTAGGTGATCAAGTAGAGAGCTCTTCAGGACTGATGTCTTCTTCTTGGTGGTGGTGCCAGGGTCCAGTAAGGATGAACTCAGTTTTCTTTAATTGACTTGGCATGGAGAGTCAGATCATGGTCCAGTTAGTATATGAATAACACATACTTGTATTGGTGTATTTTAAAGAAAAAAAAATAATGTGACACATGGATTGGAATATGAACCTGGGAGCAATGTAAAAGTAGTGTAATGTATATTATATCAAGTTCTCACCTTAGCAATAAAAATAATATGTTGACATTTACAATAACTTTTAACATGGAGAAAAGATTCTGCTAAAGAAGGCAGATTTTTACTTTATAAGTAATGCTTTCCAGGAACTCGTTATGTAGCAGAGAATCTACCTCAGATCCCATGAGCTCAGGCGGCACCTCTGAACAAGCAGTCCTGGCAATAACACTACCTTGTGAGAGTTTGTCTGGAGGATTATATCAGGAAACACAGCTACTCTTGTGTCCTAAGCAAATAACACAGATGCATGTCTCTGTCATGAAGGCCCAGTTTAATTGTAAATCCAGGACAAGGAGTGTTCCTTACTGACCAATGAGTAGGACACAACTGCCAATACACCTTGGTCAGCCAAGACAACTCTGCTCATAGAGGGTTGGTAAACCTAGTGTGGAATAGCAATAACTGTGAAATCATATCTTGCCCCTAAGTTCACACTTTGCACTCACAGATCTTTCTCTCTTTCAACCAAATCAGTCCCAGGAATTGTCTGGTTCCCTTCTGTTTTTCTGTCTTCTAAAGACATGATAACCAAGGGAAGCCTAGACCCTGCCAGCCTATTATATCAATAAGAATGTGCAGGTACATTTAGTCAGTATGCCAGTAACTGCTCAGATCAATGTCATACCCAGAAAATTTTATATCAAAGACCACAATAGGAGACCACCTTGTCAATCAGTACAATCCTTTAATCCCACATCACATTGAAGCTTCCGTACTTAGGAAGCTGTCTAACTAAATGAACATTAATTTTCTTTCCCTACCTGACATTGTCACAGAGATAGCAGTAGTAAATTTGTGGCATCTGGATAAAGGGATGAGATAAAGGCATGGTTGGTTAGGGAGGGGCTTATGGCGGGATGCAGAATGAATAAAGTGTAATTGATGAAAAATTAAAAAAAAAAGAAAAGGAAAAAAAATAGGGGAGGAAGTCTTCCCCTATCAGTAGAATAGGGGAGGGGCATAGGGAAAGAAGACGGAGGAAGCATGGGGTTGGAAGGAGATGAGGGAGAGGACTACAGCTGGGATAAAAAGACAATATAGTGTAATAAATAATAAGTAAATAAAATTTTTAAAATAACCACAAAAAAAGAAAAGAAAATTTCATATGTTGATAAGATCAGTGATAGTGGACAGTGAAGTAAGTTTTCTTTACTCATCTCCATGGAAACCTCAAGACTATCTCAGGTGCTGAATGCCTGAGGGCTAAATACTGTCATGCAACAGTTGAAAGCCAGTAAGAGTTTCAAGAGCCAGTTATTAAAAGAACCAAGTGGACAGCCTGCTTGAGAGAAGGGTTATGCAGCCCTACATGCCTCAATCTGGGCAGCTAAAAGCAGCAACACAGAAATGTCACTTCTTGTGTCCAAGACTCTTAGTTCAGGAAAATTGTCACATATTTCTTTCAAGTGGTCATTAATAAAGTCACATGTCCTAGATATGTGACTTTGACATTATCACAGATTCCATTAGTATTTGTTAAATGCACAGATATATCCTTAGTCAGTTAATTACTTACTGTGATAATGCTCCCTGACCAAGGCAAGTCTTTAAACAAAAAACCTTTAATTGGGAGTGTGCTTATATTTTTACAGAGACCATCCAGGATATCATGTAATCAAGAAGTCATCTTGTTGTAGTCCTTTAGTATATCCGAGAGCTTTTCATACTGAAACAGCAGTGGCATGCACAGAGAGGGAGACAGAGAGAGATTGAGAGAGAAAGAGCTAGAGAGACAAATTCAGAAATATAGAGATCAAGACCAACAGAAAAAAAAAAGAGAAAGTGTCAGAGACTGAGAAACAGAGTCTCCATTCTCACTGGTCAAATTCATTGGCATATCAACCTCAAAGTACACCTCCTATAATGTAACTCCAAAAAGAATTATATTTTTAAATAGTTTTTTTTTAATTTTTAAAATTGCACTTCATTCACTTTGTCTCCTTCCATAAAACTCCCCTCTTCCTCTCATTATCCAACCTTTTCTCCTCTTTCTCCATGCATGCCCTTCCCCAAGTCTATGGAAAGGGGGGTCCTTCTTTTCCTTTCTGATCCTAGTCTATCAGAAATCATCAAGAGTGGCTACATCATCTTCCTCTGTGTCCATCAGGGTGAGGTGATCAAAGAGTAGCCTAATCACTTCATGTCAGAGGCAGTTGCTGTTCCCATTACTATGGAACCTACTTGGATAGTGAACTGCCATGGGCTACAACTCTGCATAGGTTCTAGGTTATCTCTATGTTTGGTACTTTATTAAAGAAATCAGGAAAGACTCCTATGCTCAGATTTTTTTTTATATTGTACCCCTCCTTGTAGAGCTCCTTTCTTTCCAGATGTTACTATATCCCACTTCTTTCATTAGATTTCAGGCACTGTGCCCGAGAGTTGGCTATAAGTCTCATCATATGCATTGGTAGTCTGAAGGGCAGAGCCTTTCACAGGCCCTCAGTGTCAGGCTCCTGACTTTTTCCTTCTTTTCTCCTCCTTCTGATGTCCATCCTCTTTGCCTTTCTGGATAGGAATTCTCGATAGGAATTTTAGCAAGAGTCATTCCTCTTGATTCGTTTCTTTAGGTGTACAGATTTTAGTAGGTTTATCCGATATTATATGTCTATATGAATAAGTATATGCCTTGTGTGTCTTTCTGCCTCTGGGATGGCTCACCTAAGATGATCTTTTCCAGATCCCACCACATACATACAAATTGTTTTTTATTGCTGAGTAATATTCCATTGTGTAGATGTACCACAATATCTGTATCCATTCCTCCTTGGAGAGGTATCTGGGCTGAACATCTATGCCACAAATGCAAGGGCACCCACATTTGTAAAAGAAACTTTAATAAAATTTAAACCACATATAGACCCCCACACATTAATAGTGGGAGATTTCAATTCCCTACTCTCAACAAAGAACTGGTCAACAAAACAGAAATTAAAAAAAAAAAACAACCAATAATTCTGACAAAGGTCTTCAATCAAATGGACTACACAGACATCTACAGAACTTACACCCACATACAAAAGAATTTAACTTCTCAGCTCCTCATTCTGCAAAATAGATCATATAGTTGGTTACAAAGCAAGACATAAGAAGATGGAAATAACCTTATATTTCCATCTTATATCAACAGATATAAGAAGATGGAAATAATCCTTTGTATCCTCTGTGATCACCATGGAATAAAGCTGGACCTCCATGACAAAAATAGGAAAAGGCTTATATACACATGGAAACTGAACAACTTGCTACTAAATGACAGCTGGGACAGAGAAGAAATAAAGAAATAAATTAAAAACTTCCTAGAATTCAATGAACATGAAGGCACAACATACCCAAACATATGGAACCCAATGAAAGCAATGCTAAGAGGAAAGATCATAGCACTAAATGCCTTCAAGAAGAAATTCTAAATACCTCATGCAAGCAACTTAATGGCTCACTTAAAAGCCCTAGGAAAAAAAAAACTCCTACACCAAAGAGAAGTATATGGATGGACATAGTCAAACTCAAGGCTGAAATCAATCAATTAGATGCAAATAAAACATTTCAAGAATCAATGTAACCAACAGCTGGTACTTTGAGAAAATCAACAATATAGACAAACCCTTAGCCAAACTAACTAAAAGGCAGATAGACACTATCCAATTCAACAAAATCAAAAATGAAAAGGGGGATATAACCACAGACACTGAAGAAATCTGAACAATAATTAGGACTTGCTTTAAAAGCCTACATGCCATAAAATTTGAAAATCTAATTAAAATAGACAATTTTCTCGAACAATTCCATATGCAAAAGCTGAAACAAGACCAGATAAATCAATTAAATATCCTGTAATCCCTAAGAAAATAAAATCTGTCATCAAAAGTCTACCATGCAAAAAAATAAAGCCCAGGGCCAGATGGTTTCAGCACAGTATTCTACGAGACCTTCAAAGAAGAGCTAACACAAATACTCTTCAAAGTATTTCACAAAATAGAAACAGAAGGAACATTACCAAACTCATTCTATGAAGCCACAGTCACCTTGGCACTTAAAGCTCACAAAGGCCCAACAAAGAAAGAGAATTTCAGGCCAATATCCTGTATGAACATTGATGCAAAAATACTCAACAAAATACTTGCAAACCAAATACAAGCACCCATAATGATATCATCCACTATGACCAAGTAGGCTTCATCCCAGGTATGCAGGGGTGGTTCAGTATATGGAAATCCATCAATGTGATCCACTATATTAACAAACTGAAAGAAAAAAAAACATGATAATCTACTTAGATACTGAAAAAGCATTTAACAAAATCCAACATCCATTCATGTTTAAAGTATTGGAGAAATCAGGGATACAAGGCACATATCTAAACAGAGTAAAGGTGATATATAGCAAACTTATAGCCAACATCAAACTGAATGGAGAGAAACTTAAAGCAATCCCACTGAAATCAGGGACAAGACAAGGCTGCCCACTCTCTCAGTATCTCTTCAACATTGTTCTTAAAGTCCTTGTGAGAGCAATAACAAGGAGATGAAGGGGATAGAAATTGGAAAGGAAGAAGTCAAAGTATCACTATTTGCTGATGATATGATAGTATACCTGAGTGACCCCAAAAATTCTACCAGGGAACTCTTACAGCTGATAATCTCCTTAGATGCTGAAAAAGCATTTAACAAACATGCATTCATGTTTACAGTATTGAAGGATACTATACTAGGGAACTCCTACTGCTGATAGACACCTTCAGCAAAGTGGCTGGATACAAAATTAACTCAAAAAAATCAGTAGCCCTCCTGTATACAAAGGACAAAAGGGCCAAGAAAGAAATTAGGGAAACAACACCCTTCACAATAGCTGCAAATGGCATATAGTATCTTGGTGTAAACATAACTAAGCAAGTCAACATCTAAATAGATGAGCTTCAAGTGGATATTTCAATTCAAATCACTAGGAAGTAGAAGAAAATGGAGGGAATTCTAGGCTTAAAGAACTTCATTATCCAGATAATTTGTAATTCAGTATAATGATTAAAGTCCCAGGAACTTCCAAGGTCTAAAGAGCAGGACTGACATTCTCCTTTGGGAAAAATGTGGAATATTTCCATAACACAGTATTATTCAGTTAAGAAAATGACATCATGATATTTTCAGGCAAATGTATGAAACCAGGAAAAATTATCCTGGTTGAAGTAAATAAAACGTAGAAAGGCAAACATGGTATGTACTCACTTATTAATATGTATCCTAATAGTGTGGGATTAAGTTCCAAAAGGCAATCTGCTGTGAAAATCAGTCTTCTACTATGGTGGTTAAGTGGCAGTTAATTGAGTTGTTGGGCCAGGGCATCCTATGGAAATTTTCAAGCAACCCAGGCTGTTGTTATTAAAATATGTTGCTCTCTTCCCTCAAGTGATAGATCTGTGCTATGTTCTTGGATCAACAAGGATTTTTCCTTCTGAATCAAATGGGATTGCATAGAGAACCCCACAGTCTGATATTGTGCAGACAGAGAAAACTTAAAACACCCAGCTCTAAATGGGATTTCCCTATGAAATTCTCCCTCCCTTCAGAGCTCTGGGAAATCTGCAGGAGGGTAGGAAGGAAGAGCATCATAAGTATAGGGAACTGAGGACACAAGGAGAACAAAGCTCTGAGAATCAGGCCACAGAAAAAGATGATGAAGAGAACCTTCATGAGACCTGATAAACTAGTGGTACAGAGAAGGGGGGAGGACCTACCCTATCAATGAAAAAGAGAAAGGGCTTAGGGATAGGAGAAGTCGTGTGGTGGGACTGGACGGAGAAGAGGAAGGGGGCAGCAGAGGGGAAACAAAGTGAAAAAATTGTAATAAATAAATACATCAGACAAACTGTGATCAATGTGGTGAAGTATAGAGATTTACAGGGATTGATGGCTTCTTCTTTGGGGTTGTACCAGAGTACAGCAAGGATGAACTGTTTTCTTTAAGAGACATGGCACTGAGACTGCAATCATTTTGCAATTAGTATATGATCAACATATACTTAAATTGATGTATTTTAAAGAAAAACAAATTTTTAGTGTCACCCATGGTAGGAATTTGAACCTGGGAGCAATGGAAAAGCAGTTAAAGTATACTATATGAAAGTCCCACATAAGCAATAAAAATAAGCTTTGCGCTCAGCTCAGTGGTACAGACAAGCTGCGTGCCCCATTACAACAGGGACTGGGAACCCATGTCCAGAGAGGACCTCACAGAGAAGGAAGAAACCCTGCTGCTGGGGTCACCCAGGGAAAGTCTAGCAGACTGCAGATCACAAACAGGTGAGTACGGCCAGCCATCACAGATTTGGGCCCAAACAGGGAGCACAGAGTGATTGGAAACTCAGCTCCCACAGACTAGCAGGTGGGCGCACGCTCTGCCAGCCCAGAGGCCTGCTTTGTACCAACTACTCCTTACAGATAGAACTGTGTGCCCCAAGACACCCGAGAAGTACTCACACGCCACAGATTACAAAAGATGGAAACAACCCAGATGCCCCTCAACTGAAGAATGGATGCAGAAAATGTGGTACATCTACATAATGGAATAATACTCAGCAATGAAAAATAAGGAAATCATGAAATTTGCAGGTAAATGGTGGGATCTGGAAAGGATCATCCTGTATGAGTTGTCCCAAAAAGACACACATGGTATATACTCACTCATATAGACATACAACATAGGACAAACCCACTAAAACCTGTGCATCTAAAGAGACTAAGCAAGAGAGAGGACCCTAACTAAAATATTCAATCCCCATCTGGAAAGGCAAAGAGGATGGACAACAGAAGAAGAACAAAATAGGAAACAACCTAGGAACCTACCACAGAGGGCCTCTGAAAGCCTCTGCCCTACAGACTATCAAAGTAGATGCGGAGCCTGATGGGCAACTGTTGGGCAGAGTGAATGGAATTTTAGGTAAGAAGTGGGAAATAGTAAGAGCTGGAGGGACAGGGTCTCCACAAGGAGAGCAACAGAACAAGAAAATTTGAACACAGGGAACTTCCCAGAGACTCATACTCAAACCAAGGACTATTCATAGAGATAACCCAGAACCCCTGCACAGATGTAGCCCAGGGCAGTTCAAAGTCCAATTGGGTTACATAGTAATGTGAAGAGGGACTGCCTCTTACATGAACTGACTGGCCTGCTCTTTAGTCACCTCCTCTTGAGGGGGAGCAGCCTTACCAGGCCATAGTAGAGGACAATACAGCCACTTTTGATGTGAACTGATGGACTAAGATCAGAAAGGAGAGGAGAACCTCCCCTATTAGTGGACTTGGGGAGTGGCATGCATGCAGAGGGGGGAGGGAGGGTGGGATTGGGAGTGGAGGAGGGAGGGGCTTATGAGGGGATGCAGAATGAATAAAGTGTAATTGATGAAAAATTTAAAAAAAAGAAGGGAAAAATAATTTAAGAACCTTAAATGACTTTCAAAAGTGGAGGAAAACATGGAGTTAGTCAATTTACATGGAGCACGTCTCGCCGCTGGGGGAAATGGTCTCCTGAACCTACTCAGACCTCAGACACCACCACTGCTAGTTCTCGAACTGATGCAGGATGTTCCAACGAGGGGGTTAAGGCTTCTCATAATATTTCCTATAAGCCCACACCTGTTTGTTTATATCCCTCATTTTTATTCATTATTAGCCAGATAGAGCCAAGTAATTGTGGTAATGATACTTACTATTTTGCCCAATGCTGGAATGCTAGTAAATTTACTAGCTGGTTATTCTCATGCCTCGCTGGGTGCCTGTGCCCATTGATGTCTCCCATGCTATGACTCTCTTCAGACAGAAAAGGGATCTTGGAATTACAGCCGCCATTGTTACTGCCTTCTCATTGGCGGCTGTTGAAGCTACCACCGCGGCATTAGCCAGGAGTCATCTTGTGCAGACTGCTCAGACCCTGAATAACCTTTTGTAGCTCATGTCTTAGATGTACAAAAAGGAATTAATGCTCAACTAAAAGGAGGCTTGATGATGTTCAATCAGAGGATTGACCTCGTGCAGGAGCAAATTGATACCCTATGGCAAATCGCTCAACTTGGCTGTCAATGAAAGTATGCTGGACTTTGAGTCACTAGCATACAACATGAGAATTTTCCCTGTGCTGCAAATCTGTCTAAACAATTGTCTAGCTATATTTTAGGTAATTGGACTGCAGAATTTGATACTATGATGGAGCGGCCGAAAGTGGCCATTGTCATGGTAAATTCTACCAGAGTGGATGAAGGACTAGCCACAGGATTATCACCATGGATTGCTGCAGCCATGAATCATCTGAAGGAATGGGCTGGCATGGGAGCGTTAGCAGGCCTTCTGGTGTTGGTCTCCTTGGTTTGCCTGTGGTATATATGCAAGATTAGAGTCTCACAACAGCGTAATGCAGCCATGACCATTCAGGCCTTTATAGCCATTGAAGCAGGACAGTCTCCCCAAGCATGGTTGGCTACCATAAAAAGCTAAAATGTTATGCTCAGGATGTGAGGCTAAGTACTGCATTCAGGGTCAGCCACTTTTGACCCAGAGAAGAGCATGTCTGATTGCATTCGGGTTGATGCCCCAGGTCCCGCCTCTGAGAAAAAGGTATCAGACGGGTCTGATGCTCTTTGGGTGGATGACACCTAAATGAACATCAGTACAAAGTCCCAATTTATTTTTAATATCAGAGATCAGACCTCTACTCTTGCCTGATGCGTCTAAAACAATAAGGGGGAACTGCAGAGAGCTGTACAATGCCCCGCCTTAAAGATGGAGCTGGTTTCTGTCTTCCACCTTCCCAATGGTGAATGCTCTCTGTCATGAACAACTCCACATTTGGCTAAGGCTGAGGATCTGGCTTGCTTCCATGTATGTGGACTTATCTGCATTGCCCACATGGCATGCAGGGGTTGGCTACCCAGAGGCTATTTAAGCTGTGGGCTGGCTTTCCCCAGGGTCAAATGATTGTTCAAGGTTCCTGAATAAACTGCATTGAAAAAAAATATGGTGACAACATTTACAATGACTTTTAACTTAGAGAAAAGATTCTGCTAATGGAGGCAGGGTTTGACTTTGTAAAGCATGCTTTTCAGGACTCATTATGTGGCAGAGAATGCTAGCCATGAACTAGTGGTTACTCAGCTACCATAGACCCCATGAGTCAGGTGGCATCTCTGAACAAGCAGTCCTGGTATTAACTACATTTAGAGATTTTGTCTGGAAGACAAGAGCAGGAAAAACAGCTGCTCTTGTGTCCTAGGCACATAACATGGACACATTTCTTTGTCCTGAACATCCTATTTTAATTGTAAACCCCAGGAACAAGAGGATTTCTCCCTGACCACTGAGTAGGACACAGCTGCCAATCCAGCCACATCAGCCAATGTAACCCTGCTCATAGACAGTGGCAAAACTATTTTGGAACAGCACCAGCTGTCAAAAAGTTTTTTGCCCTTAAGTTCTCTTTTTACATACACTGATCTTTCTCTGTTTCAGCCAAAACAGTCCCAGGAATTGTCTGGTTTTCTTCTCTTTTCCCTGCTCTTAAAGACTCAATATCCAAAGGAATCCTCAGCCCAGCTTGCCTATTATATCTATGAGATTGTGAGTGTGTGAGTTAACTACTCAGTTCAAAGTCACAACTTAGGAAATTTCAGATGCAATACCACAATAAGATACCACCTTGTCATTCCATACATAACATTTAATCCCACATCACTTTGAAGCTTCCCTACTAAAGAAGCTGTGCAATTGAATAAACATTAAATTTTAATTTCCTATCTGACATTGTCACAGAGGTAAACAGGAGTAAACATGTTGGATCTGGATAAAGGGATAAGATAATGGCTTGTTGGGTTTCACAATAAAATGTCAGCTGTGCACAGGATCAGAGATACTGGACACTGAGGAAGTTTGTTTACTCATCTCCATGGAAACATCAAGATTCTCTCAGGTGCTGATTGGTTGAGAGGGAAAATGATGTCATGCAACATGTGAAAGCCAGTAAGAATTTCAGGAGCCAGTTATTAAAAGGGCCAAGTGGACAGTGTGCTTGAGAGAAAGTCTGAGCAGCCCAACATGCTTCAATATGGGCAGCTGAAAGCACCCAACACAGAGATGACAGTTCCTGTGTCCAAGATTCCTAGTTCAGCAAAAGTGTCACTTATTTTTTTCTAGAGGTCATTAATAAATGTCACGGGTCCTTGACATTTGACTTTCAAATTATCATAGATTCCAGTGTCATTTGTTAAATGCACAGATATGTTCTCAGTCAGTGAATTACTTCCTGGGAAAATGCTCCCTTACCAAGGCAAACCTTGGAACAGAAAGTTTTTAATTGTGTCCTTGCTCATATTTTTACAGAGATCTTTCAAGATGTCATGTTAGCATTTAGTCATCTTGTTGTTGTCCTTCAGCAGAAGTAAGAGCTTTTTATACTGAATCACAAGCATCAAGCAGAGACAGGTAGGCTGAGAGAGAAAGAACTAAGGAGAAATTTTCAGAAATAGAGAGACCAAGACCAACTGAAACAAAGATATACAATGAGAGACTGAGAGGGAGAGACTCCTTTCTGTCTGGCCACAATCATTGGCATTTCAACCTCAAATCACACTCTCCTATAATATAACTCCAATAGGAGTATATTATCTAACAAGGCCATACCTCCTACCCTTCCAGATATTTCCTCACTGTGGACTAAACCTGGAAATAGATTAGTTTCAAGGGGACATTGCAATTTAAATAAATAAATAAATAAATAAATAAAACAGGAATTAGAAGAAAATGGAGGGACTTCTAGGCAAAACAAAACAAAACATAGTTATGCTGATAGTCTTTCATTCAATAAAATGATTAAATTCCTAGAAACTTCAAAGGACTACAAAGGACTAAAGAACAGCACTGATAATCTCCTTTGGGAAAATGTGAAATATTTCCATAGGGAATATTATTCAGATAAGAAAATGACATCATTTTATGTTTAGCCAAATGGATGGAACCAGGAAATATCATTCTGGGTGAAGTAACTAAAATGCAGAAAGAAAAATATGGCATGTATTAACTTATTAGGAGGACTCCTAATAGTGGGGGATAAAGTTCCAATAGGCCATCTATTGGAACCAAACCAGTGTTCCACTAGTGGAATTGGGTGGCAGTTAATTGAGTTGTTGGGCCAGGGCATCCTCCAGAATTTTTCAAGCAACCCAGGCTGTTGTTATTAAAAATATGTTACTCTCTGCCCTCACCTGAAATATCAGGGCCTGAGATAGAACTGTGGGCACCAGGGCACCAGCGAATGGAGTTTCACTATCCAGTGCAAACACACAGGGAGGGTAACAGCTGGTCTGATCTCAGAGCACACAGCCAACACCCCCACCCAGAAAAGGTCTCAGGAAAATTACCCAGTTTAGGCAGATGCGCAGGCTCACAAAGGCTGGAAAGGCGGACACAGGCAGTTTTCTTTAATTCATATCCTTAAATTTTCAGTTTCATAATAGCATTGTGATATCATAATAATATTGTGATGTTATAATACCATGGTGAAATCATAATTCCATTGGGATATCATAATACTAATGTGAGGGCATAACAGCATTGTGATGTCATAATACCAGTGTAAAATAATAAAACCTTTGGGATGTCCTGATACTAATATGATGATATAATACCATTGTGATGTCATAATTCCATTATGCTGTCATACCTGCATTGGGATGTCATGATGAATGTAGATACCATAATGCCATTGTGATATCATCATACCACAGTGATGACATAACACTATTGTGAATTCATAATAGCAATGTGATGTCATAGTATTATTGTGATGTCATATCATTGTGAAGCATAACGCCATTATGTAGTCATAATAGTATTGTGATTTCATAATAGCAATGTGATATCATCATAGAACTGCGATGTCCTAATACCCACTATTGTGAATTAATAAAAAAAACAGTGATATCATAATACAGTTGGGATGTAATAATACCATTTGCATATCATACCACCGTGATGGCATAACTCCACTGTGATGTCATAACTCCATTGGGATGTCATAATATCATTATGATGTCACAACACCATTGTCATGTCATAATACCACTGTAATGTCTTCATTGCATTGTGATATCATAATACCCTTGGGATATCCTTATATCATTGTGATGTCATAATACCATCGTAATTAAGTGATAGGATTGTGATGTCAACATAGTATTGTGATGTCATAATAGCATTGTGACATCATAATACCATTATGAAGTCCGAATAACATTGTGATGTCATAATACCATTGGGATATCATACAATTGTGATGTCATAATACCTTTGGGATATTATAATAGCATTGGTATGGCATCATAGGTTTATGGTATAAAAATTCCATTGTGATATTATACCATATGATGTTACTATTGTGATGTCATAATAGCATAATGATATAATACTTTTTTGATGTCCTAATTCCACTGTGATTTTATCATAATATTGTGATATCAGACTACCATTGTGAACCCATAATAACATTGTGATCTTATAAAATCATCTTAATAATAAAATCCACTGTGATGTCATTATATATAATTTTGATGACATAATTCCATTGTGATATTCTTCACTATGACGTTGTCATTACATTGTGATGTTACAATAGCATGGTTATATCATAATAGCATTGTGATGTCATAATAGCATTGTGATATTTTGATGGCATTGTGATATCATAATATCATTGGCATGTGAAAATTCTATTGTGATATCATACTGTTGTGAAGTCTTAATAGCATTTTGATGTCATAATTTCATTGTGATATCATACCACAATCATGCTGTGATGTTACAATAGTATGGTGATATCATAATACAATTGTAAAATCATAATGCCATAGTGATGTCATAATAGCATTGTAATGTCATCATAGCATTGTAGACACATAACACCATTGTGATAGCATAAATGCATTGCAATATCATCACAGCATTGACATGTCCACATATCATTTGTAAAATCACATCATTGCCAAGTCATAATAGCATTGAAATGTCATAATTCCCTTGTGATGTCATAACACAATCATCTCGTAAGATCATTATGAAGTCATGGTAAAATTGTGATGTCATAATACCATTGGATGTTCTTGTCACAATTTTGATGTCATATAGCATTGTGATGTCCTTATAAAATTTTGATGAAATAATCACTTGGGGATGTCATCATAGCATTGTATTGTTCTAATATCACTGTGAAGTCATACATTTGTCAAGCCATAATATCATTGTGATGTCAAAATACCATGTTCATGTCACAACCCCTTTGTCATGTCTTAATAGCACTGTGAATTCACAAGAGCATTGTGATGTCATAATATCATAGTGATGTCAAAATACCATTGTTATGTCATACCACCATCATGACGTAATAGCATTTTGATATCATAATACTATTGGATGTCCTGATGAAGTTTGATGTGCTGATGTCATTTTGATATCATAATACATTGTGATGTTATTAAAGCATTATGAAGTAATTCTATTGTGATGTCATAATAGCATTATGATGTCATCATAACTTTGTGCAGTCATAATTCTGTTGTGATATCATAGTAGCATTGCAATGTCATAATTGCATTGTGAAGTCATAACAGCATTGTGATAGCATAATATCATTGTGATGTCATCAGAGCATTATGATTTGATAATAACATTGTGAAATCATAATACCATTGGGTAGTCATAAAGTTGTGATGTCATAATAGCATTGTGATGACAAAGTACCTTTGCTAAGTAATAATAGTATTGTGAATTCATACAATTGTGATGTCATAATAGCATTGTGAATTCATAATAGCATTATGATGTCATAATAGTATATGGAAGTCATAATCCTATTGTGATGTCTTCATCGCATTGTGATATCATCATTGTGATGTCCGAATACTATTGTGAAGTCATCTGGTTGTGAAATCATAATAGTATTGTGATGTAATAATAGAATTGTAATGTCATGATATCATTCTGATGTTATGATAGCTCTGTAATGTTATAATATCATTGGTGTGTCATAATATAATTGTAATGTCATGACACCCTTTTGATGTCATCATAGCATTGTGATATACTATTACTATTTTGATGTAATAATACCATTATGATGTCTCAGCATCGTGAAGTAATAGAATTTTGATGTCAAAATTCCATTGTAATTATATACAACATTCATGTTGCAATGCCATTTTGATATCATAATAGCATGGTGATGTCATAATACCATTGTGAGGTCATCATATCATTGTGAACTCTTAAAACTATTGTTATGTCATAACAATGTCATATATGTCATAACAGACTATTGATATCATAAAACAATTACGTCAGAAAAGCATTGTGATGTATTCATAAGAGCATTGTGACATATTAATATCAATCTGATGTCAAAAATCCTTTGTTAAGTCATACCACAATCATGTCATAATAACATTGTGATGTTTTAACAGCATTGTGACATCAAAATACCATTTTTCTTACACAATGGCATTGTAATGTCTAATAACATTGTGATGTCCTAGCAACATTGTGATATCATAATAGTATTGTGATGTCATAATAGCTTTGAAATGTCCTAATATCATTGTAAAATCATAATAGAATTGTAATCTCACAATTCCATTGTGAGATCATAAAAAATTCATGTGTGATAGCATTGTGATGTCATAATACCATTGTGATATCAAAATTACATTGTGATGTCATACCACAATCATGTCTTAATAGCATTGTGATGTCATTATATCATTGAGATGTCATGATGGATTTTGATGTCATAATGCAATTGTGATGTCATCACACCATTGTGATGAAATAATACCATAGTGATTTCATAATAGCAATGCAATGTCATTATAGCGTTATGATGTCATATCATTGTGAAATCCTAAAAGCATTGTGATGTCATAACAGCATTGTGGATTCATAGCACCATTGTGTTGTCATAACAGCATTTTAATGTCATAATAGGATTCAGAGGTTATACCATTGCCATGTCATATTAGCTTTGTGATGTCATAATAGCATTATGATATCTTAATTGCATTGTGATGGTCTAATACCAATTGTGTTGACATAACTCCATTATGAAATCATAAAAGCAATGCAATGTCATAATAGCATTGGGATGTCATAATGAATTTTGATGTCTTGATTATACTGTGATGACATGAAAGCATTGTGATGTCATAATAGCATTTAAGTGTCATGCCGTTGTGATGTCATAATACCTTTTTGTAGTCATAATAGCATTGCAATGTCATAATAGCATGGTGATGTCATAATAATATTATGATGTTTTAATAGCTTTACAATGTCATAATAGCATTTTAATGTCTTCATAGCATTTTTGTGGTCATAAAGCATTGTGATGTCATAATACCATAGTGATATCATAATAGAATTGGGATGCCATCATAGCATTTTGATGTCCTAATATCATTTGTGAACTCATAATAGCATTTTGATGTCAAAATTTCATTGTAATATCATACCACAATAATGTCATAATAGAATTGTGATGTCATAATGTCATGGTGATGTCATAATACCTTTGTAATGTCATAGTAGCATGTGATGTCATAATGGCATTGTGAAGTCATAACACCCTTTTGATAAGATAACAATATTGTGATGACATCATAGCATTGAGATGTCCTCATATCTTTGTAAAGTCATACCATTGTGAGGTCATTATAGCATTGTAATGTCATAATTCCATTGTCATGTATTACCACAATCATGTTGTAATAGCATTGTGATATCCTAATAATATTGGGATGTCATGATGAATTTCGATTGTCATGATGTCATTGTGATATTATCATAACAGTGTGATGTCATATCATTGTGATGTCATAATAACATTTCATAACTATTATGATTTTATAATAGCATTGTGAAGTCATAACACGACTGTGATGTAATAAGAGAATTGTGATGTCATAAAGACATCATGATGTCATATCATTATAATATCATTATAGTATTGAAATGTCATACCATCATGACTAAACCTTTGGCAGAGTACAGGGAATCATAAGAAAGAAGGAGAGTTAGTCTGATGGGGAAAGGATAGGAGCTCCATAAGGACCAAATATATCTGGGCACAGGGTCTTTTCTGAGACTGACATTCAAACAAGGACCATGTATGGATATAACCTAGAACCTCCGCTCAGATGTAGCCTGTGGTAGCTCAGTAACCAATTGGTTTCCCAAAGTGAGGGGAACAAGGACTATTTCTAACAGGAACTCGATGACTGGCTCTTTGGTCTCCCCACCCCCGAAGGGAGGAGCAGTCCTGTTAGGCCACAGAGGAGGGCTTTGCAGCCAGTCCTGAAGATACCTGATAAAACAGGATCAGATGAATGGGGAGGAGGTCCCCCCTATCAGTGGACTTGGAAAGGAGCACGGTGGAGATGAGGGAGGGACTGGGAAGGAATGAGGGAACAGGACACGGCTGGGATACAGAGTTAATAAAATGTAACTGATAAAAAAAATAAGAATAAAAAAAAACACTTGGATGTCATGATGAATTTTGTGTCTTGATGCCATTGGGGTATCTTAATAACATTTTGTTGGCATCATAGAATTGTGATATCATAATACCACTGTGATGTCATAACAGCAATGTGATGTAATAATATTTTGATATCAAAATTACATTGTGATAACATACCAAAATCATGTATTTATACCATTGGGCTGTCAGTATGAATTTTGATGTTATAATGCCATTGTGATATCAAAATAGCATTGTGATCTCATAACAATATTGTGATTTCATAACAACATTGTGATGTCATATCATGGTGATGTTATAAGAACATAATGATGTGATAGTAGCTTTGTGATATCATAATAGCATTGTGATGTCATAATACCATTGTGATATCTGAATATCATTTTGAGGTCGTATTAGCATTGTGATGTCAAAGTACACTTTTTTATGATAATAGCTTTGTTATTTCATCATATCACTGTGATGTCCTAATACAATTCTGATGTCCTAATACCATTGTGAATCATGCAGTTGTGAAGTCATCATAAGAGTGTGATGTATTAGTAGCATTGTGATTTCATAATATTGTGATGTCAAATAGCATTGTAATGTCTTAATAGCATTGTGAAGTCAAAACATCAATGTGATACATAATAGCATTGTGATGTCATCATAGCATTCTGATGTCATAATACCATTGTGAATGAAATGATTGCATTGTGATGTCTTCATAACATTGAGATGTCTTAATATGATTTTAAAGTCATACCTTTATGAAGTCATAATAGCATTGTAATGTCAAAATTCCATTGTGATATCAAAGACCAAGCATGTCATAATAGCATTGATATGTCATAATAACATATTGATCTCTTAAACTCATTGTGATGTCTGTCTGCCGCTTGTGTTTCAGTAAGAAAAGCTCTCAGATCTGCTGAAGGACTACAACCAGAAGACTGCTTGCTGACATGACATGATGGGTGGTCTCTGTCAAAATATAAGCAAAGTCACAAATGTTTTTTGTCCAAAGGGTTACATGTAGGGCTGCTCAGCCTTTCTCTCAAACAGGCTATCCTTTTAATAACTGGCTCCTGAAACTCTTACTGGCTTCCACCTGTTTTATGACATCATTCTCCCTCTCAGCCAATCAGCACCTGAGAGAATCTTGAGGTATCCATGTAGATGAGAAATCAAACTCTCAAAAGTATCCTGTGTCTCTGATCCTGTGTACATGTGACTTTTTCTAGTGAAAATCAGCAAGCATTTATCTCCTAATTTTTCCAGATCCCACACCTTTACTCCTGTTTAACTCTGTGACAATGAAAATTTTAGGTTTAATTGGACAACTTCCTAAACAGGGAACTTCAAAGTAATGTGGGATTAAGGAGAATATACCCAATGCCAAGGTGGTCTCCTACTGTGGTATTGGATCTGAAATTTCCTAGCTTATGACATTGAACTGAGAATTTACTCACTTCCTGACTAAATGTACTTTCACATTCTTAATGATATAATAGGCTGGCATGGTCTAGGGTTCCCTGGGGTACTGAGTCTTTAAGAGTAGGGAAAAGAGAGGGATGGCAGACAATTTATGGGACTGGTTTGGTTGAAAAAGAGAAAGAATTGCCAGTGTAAAAGGAGAAGTGATAGACAATAAACGTTTAGACAGATGGTGTTCCAAGTAATAGCATAATTTCTGTCTGCATTTTAGTTACTTCAACCAGGAGAATTTTTCCTGGTTCCATCCATTTGCCTGAAAATATAATGATATCATTTCTGTAGCTGAATAATACTCCATTATGGAAATATTCCACATTTTTTTCCAAGGAGATTGTCAGGTCTGTTCTTTAGAACTTGGAAGTTGCTGGGACTTTAATCTTGTATTGAATCACAACTATGCATATATCTATAAGGCTAGAAGGATATCTTTAAGGATAGAAGTTTCTCCATCATCTTACACTTCCTGGTGGGTTTAACTGCAATGTCTCCTTGAAGCCCAACTATTTACCTGTGGAGTCTCCAGCAAGGAAATGTCTGGGAAGTGTTAGGAGTTATGGCATTTTTAGATAATATAATTCCTTTTGTTTCCCTTATTTCTTTTTCAGCCCCTTTGTCTTTTCTATGAAGGAGGGCTACTGATTTTTTTTTTTTCAGTTAATTTTGTATCCACCCATTATGCTGAAGTTGTTTATCAGCTGTAGGATTTCCCTGGTAGGATTTCATGGGGTAAATCAGGTATATTATCATATCATATGCAAATAGTGATAATTTTACTTCTTCCTTTCTGATTTCTATCCTCTTTGTCTCCTTCAATTGTCTTATTGTTCTAGCAAGGACTTCCAGAACTATGTTGAAGAGATATGGAAAGAGCTGGCAGCCTTGCCTTGACCCTGATTTCAGTGGGATTGCTTTAAGTTTCTCTACATTTAGTTTGATATTGGTTATAGGCTTCCCATATATGGCCTTTCCTATATTTAGATATGTGGCTTGTATTCCTGATTTCTCCAACGCTTTAAGCATGAATGGATGTTGGACTTTGCCAAATGTTTTTTAACATCTAAAGAGATTATCATGTGTTTTTATTTTCTTTCTTTTTTTAATAGGGTGCATCACATTTAAGGATTTGCACATATTGAACCACTCTTGCATACCTGGGATGAAGCCTAGTTTGTCATGGTGGATGATATTTTTGATGTGTTCTTGTATTCAGTCAAAGACATAAAGTACCTCGGTGTAACCCTAACCAAGCAAGTCAAATATTTGTATGAAAAAAAATTTCAAGTGTCTGAAGAAAGAAGTAGAAGAAGATATAAGAAGATCAAAAAATCTCCCATGCTCATGGCTTCGCAGGATTAACAATGTAAAAATGACCATCTTACCAAAAGCCACCTAAAGTTTCAATGTAATTCATATCACAATACCAACACAATTCTTTACAGACCTTGAAAAATCTTCTCAACTTCTTATCAAAAAACAAGAAACCTAGAATTGCTAAAACAATACTCTACAATAAAAGATCTTGTGGAGGTTTCACCATCCCTGATCTCAAGCTGTACTATAGAGCAACATTAGTACATACTGCATGGTACTGGCATAGAAACATAATGGTGGATCACTGGAACTGAATAGAAGACCTAAAAATAAGCCCACACACTCATGGACACATGAGTTTTGACAAAGATGCCAAAACCATACAATGGAAAAAAAAAAGATAACATCTTCAACAAATGGTGCTGGTCTAACTGGTGCTGGTCTACATGTAGAGAAATGCAAGTAGATCCATACTTATTAGCCTGAAGAAAACTAAAGTCCAAGTGGATCAAAGACCTCAACATAAAACTGGACACATTAAATCAGTTAGAATAAAATTTGGGGAAAAGGCTTGAACTCATTGGCACATGAAACAACTTCCTGAACAGAACACCAAAAACACTGGCTCTAAGAGCAAATGGGACCTCATGAAACTGAAAAGCTTCTGTAAAGCAAAGATCTTAGTAAGAAATCCTCTAATAGAAATATTGTTAGTGCCCGAACTGCTTGTTCATAGGTGCCACCTAAGGTAGTGTGGTCTGAGGTAGTTGGGTAACCACTAGTTCTTGGCTACATGAGTTCCTGAAAGGCATGCCATACAAAGTCAAACTCTGCCCTCTTTAAGGGGAATATTTTCTCCATGTTAAAAAAGTCATTTCAAAAGTTGTCAACATATTATTTTTATTGCTTATGTGGAAATTTCATATAATATACATTACACTCCTTTTCCATTGATCCCATGTTCAAATTCCTACCCATGATTCACACTATTTTGTTTTTCTTTAAAATACATCAATGGAAGTATGTGTTATTCATCTTCTCATTGTAACAGGACAAAATTCTCAGTGCCACAGTTGAAGGAAAGTGAGTTCATCCTTGCCACACCGTGCCACTACCCCCAAGAAGAAGCCATCAGTCCTGAAGAGCTCTATACTTTATTATCTTGATCTCATTTTTTTTGTATTTATTTATTATGATTTGTTCAATTTGTATCCCCTCTGCTGCCCCCTCCCTCTTTTCCTTCCAGTCCCACCCACCATCCTTTTCCTACCCTTAAGCCCTTTCTCTAGTTCCCTGATAGGGGAGGTCCTCTTCTGCCTTCTATCTTATCCTAGCTTATTAGGTCTCATCAAGTCTAGCTGCATCATCTTCCTCTACGGGCTGATTCTCAGGGTATTGTTCTCCTTGTGTCCTCATTTCCCTCTAATTATGACACTCTTCCTGCCTCCTCTTCTGCAGACTTCCCAGAAATCTGAGGGAAGGGAGAATTTCATAGGGCAATCCTACTTAGAGCTGGGTGTTTTAAGGTCTCTCTGTGCAAAATACCTGACTGTGTGTCTCTATATGCACTCATATTTGATGCAGAATGAAATATCTCTATGGATGCAAGAACATGGCACTGCCTATCAGTTGAGGGCAGAGAGCAACATATTTTAATAACAACAGCCTAGGTTTTTTGAAAATTTCCATAGGATGCCCTGGGCCCTGAACATAATTAACTGAGACCCAATCTCCCTAGTAGACCACTGGTTTGGTCACAATAGGTGGCTTATTGGAACTTTATCCTTCACACTTAGGATATCTCCTAATAAATGAATACATAGCAGATTTGTCTGTCTGCATTTTATTTAATTCATCCAGAATGATTTTTCCTGGTCATATGCATTTACCTGAAAATATCATGATGTCATTTTCTTAGGTGAATAATACTCATTTATAGAAATATTCCACATTTTTTCCTAAGAAGATGATCATTCCTGTTCTTTAGCCATTGGAAGTTGTTGGGATTTTAATTATTGTATTGATTGACAAACTTTCAGGATAAACATGTTCTTTCAGCCTAGAAGTTCCACCATCTTCTTTCACTTCCTGGTGATTTGAAGTGCAATGTCTGTATAAAGCTCATTTATTTACTTTTTTGGTCCCCAGTGAGGCAATGTCTGAGAAGGGTTAAGAGGTATGGCCTAGTTAGATAATATAATTCCTTTTGGATTTTTATTATAGGAGGGTGTGCTTTGATATGCCAAGGAAATGACCAGACAGAATTGAGTCTCTATCTCTTGGTCTCTGACACTTTATATCTTTGTTTTTTGTCGGTTTCAGTCTATTTCTTTCTGAATCTATCTCTCTAGCACTTTCTCTCTCTGTCTCTCTCAGTCTCTGTCTCTTTGCCTGCTGCTTGTAGTTTAGTATGAAAAGCTCTCAGTTCTGCTGAAGGGAAAAAAAGTTAACTGCTTGCTGACATGATAACATGGGTGGTCTTTGTAAAAATATAAACAAGGTCCCAATTAAATGCTTTTTGTTCAAAGATTTGCCTTGGCCAGGGAGTATTTTCGAAGTAATTTACTGACTAAGGACATACCTGTGCATTAAACAAATAATAATGAAATCTATGATAATGTGAAATTCTCATGTCAAGGACACATGACTTCATTAATGATCATTAGAAAGCAATATGCCCTTTTCCTGAACTGAGAGTCTTGGACACAGGAATTGTCATCTCTGGGTTGTATCCTCTCAGCTGCCCAAATTGAGGCAAGTAGGGCTGCCCAACCTTTCTCTCAGGCAGGCTGTCCACTTGGTCCTTTTAATAACTGGCTCCTGAAACTCTTATTGGCTTTCTCCTTTTCCATGTCATCATTCTCCCTCTCAGCCAATCAGCACTTGAGAGAATCTTGAGGTTCCCATGGAGGTGAGCAAATAAACTTTCCAAAGTGTCCATTATCTCTGATGCTATGCAGAGGTAACTTTTCCTTTTGAATCCCAACGAACCTTTATCTCATTCCTTTTATCCAGCCAGCCACACCTTTACTCCTGTTTACCTCCAGATAATGTCAGGTAAGAAATGAAATATTTTGTTTATTTAATTTGAAGTAGGGAAGCTTGGAAATGATGTGGGATTAAGGGTAATGCATGGAATAATAAGGTTGTCATGTACTGTGGTCTTGGATCTGAAATTTTCTATGTTATAACTTGAACTGAGCAGTTATTTCTGTACTCACTAAATGTACCCTCATATTGTTATTGATATAATAGCAGGCATGGTCTAGGTTTCCCTGGAATATAGAGTCTTTAATAGCAGGGAAAAAGAAGGAACCCTCATAATTCCTGGGACTGTTTTGGCTAATACAGAGAAATATCAGTGATGGTAAATGGAGAACTGAGGGGCAATATAGTATTTAAAAGCTGGTGCTGTTCAACACTAGTGTTGGCTAACCTCCATGACCACTGTTGCTTTGGTTGATCTGGCTGGATTTGCAGGTTTGTCCTACTAAGTAGTTAGTGAGTAACCCTGCTATTCCTGGGGATTAAAATTAAAAATGTGCCTTCAGGACAGAGAAATGGATCCCTATCATATGCCAATGACACAAGAGAAGCTGTGTTTCCTTCTCTTGTCCTCCAGCAAACACTCTAATCATGCAGGTAATGCCAGGGCTGCTTGTTCAGAGGTATCACCTGAGCCAGGGCTGCTTGTTCAGAGGTATCACCTGAGCTCAGGGGATCTGAGGTAGCTGGATAACCACTACTTTATGGCTAGGATTCTCTGCTACATAATGAGTTGGGGAAAAGCATGCCTTATAATATAAGTCAAACTCTGCCCTTCTTTAGTGAAATCTTTTCTCCATGTTAAAGTCATGACTTTTATTGATTATGTGGGAATATTACATAATGTAATTACACTTCTTTTCCATTAGGTAGTTTCAAATTCTTAAACAAGTGCCACTCTATATTTTTTCTTTAAAATAAAACAATTGAAATAAATGTTGTTTATATACTCATTGGAACATGAGCAGAGTCTCAGTGACAAGTGTCTTTTTTTAATTTATTTTTATTATTATTAATTACACTTTACTAATTTTGTATCACCCCATAAGCATCTCCCTCCTCTCCCATCTTTCTGCATACATGCCACTCACCAAGTCCACTGACTTGGAGAGGAAGACCTCCCCTTCTTTCTGATCTTAGACTATCAGTTCTCAAAGAAGTGGGTGCATTATCATCTTCTGTGGCCTGGTAAGGCTTCTCCCCCCTCAGGGGAAGGTGATCAAAGAGCAGGCCAATCAGATTATGTCAGAGGCAGTCCCTCTTCCCATTACCAAGTAACCCACTTGGACACTAAACTGCCATGGGATACATCTGTGCAGGGATTCTAGGTTATCTCCATGAATAGAACTTGGTTGGAGTATGAGTCTCTGGAAAGTTACCTCTGTTCAAATTTTCTTGTTCTGTTGCTCTCCTTGTGGAGTTCCTGTCCTCTCCAGGTCTTGCTATTTCCAACTTCTTACACAAAATTCCATTCACTCTGCCAGACAGTTGGCCATCAGGCTCAGCATCTGCTTTGATAGTATGCATGGCAGAAGCTTTCAGAGGCCCTCTGTGGAAGGTTCCTAGGTTGTTTCCTGTTTTCTTCTTCTTTTGATGTCCATCTTCTTTGCCTTTCAGGATGGGGATTAAGTGTTTTAGTTAGGGTCCTCTCTTTTGCTTAGTTTGTTTAGATGTACCGATTTTAGTGGGTTTTTCCTATGTTGTATGTTTATATGAGTGAGTATATACCGTGTGTATCTTTTTGCTTCTTGGACAACTCACTCAGGATGATCCTTTCCAGATCCAACCATTTACCTGCAAATTTCACGATTTCCTTATTTTTTTCTTTTTTTTTTATTTTTTATTTTATTTTTTTTATCAGTTACATTTTATTAACTCTGTATCCCAGCCGTGTCCCGATCCCTCATTCCCTCCCAGTCCCTCCCTCCCTCCCTCCCTCATCTCCACCGTGCCCCTTTCCAAGTCCACTGATGGGGGGACCTCCTCCCCATTCATCTGATCCTGTTTTATCAGGTATCTTCAGGACTGGCTGCAAAGCCCTCCTCTGTGGCCTAACAGGACTGCTCCTCCCTTCGGGGGTGGGGAGACCAAAGAGCCAGTCATCGAGTTCCTGTTAGAAATAGTCCCTGTTCCCCTCACTTTGGGAAACCAATTGGTTACTGAGCTACCACAGGCTACATCTGAGTGGAGGTTCTAGGTTATGTCCATACATGGTCCTTGGTTGAATGTCAGTCTCAGAAAAGACCCTGTGCCCAGATATATTTGGTCCTTATGGAGCTCCTATCCTTTCCCCATCAGACTAACTCCCCTTCTTTCTTATGATTCCCTGTACTCTGCCAAAGGTTTGGTCATGAGTCTTTGCTTTGAAAACACTGCTAGTTAGAGTCTTTCAGATGCGCTCAGTAGACTCCTGTCATACGTTCAATGCACATCCCATCTGTCTTTCTAAATGAGGATTGATCATCTTACCCCATGTCTGCTCAATTGATTATCTTTTTTAGGTGTATAGATTTCATTATGTTTATCATATCTTATAGGTCTATATAAGTGAATATATCCCATGTTTGTCTTTCTCCTTCTGGGATATTTCACTCAGAATGATCTTTTCTAGATCCCACCATTTGCCTGCAAATTTCATGATTTCCTCCTTTTTGATTGCTGAGTAGTATTCCATTGTATAAAAATACCACAATTTCTGTACCCATTCCACCGTTGATGGACATCTGGGTTGTTTCCAGGTTCTGGCTATTACAAATAGAGCTGCTATCATAAAACCAGATACCCTAAATCAATTGGAAAAAAAAGTGGGGAACAGCCTAGAACTCATTGGCACAGGAGACAACTTCCTGAACAGAACACCAACAGCACAGACTCTAAGAGCAACAATCAATAAATGGGACCTCATGAAACTGAAAAGTTTCTGTAAAGCAAAGGATACCGTCATCAAAACAAAACGACTGCCTACAGATTGGGAAAGAATCTTCACTAACCCTTTATCTGACAGAGGACTAATATCCAGTATATACAAAGAACTAAAGAAGCTGAAAAGCAGCAAACCAAGTAATCCAATTAAAAAATGGAGAACAGAGCTAAACAGAGAATTCTCGACAGAGGAATATCGAATGGCAGAGAAACACTTAAAGAAATGCTCATCCTCATTAGCCATCAGGGAAATGCAAATCAAAACGACCCTGAGATTTCACCTTACACCCATCAGAATGGCCAAGATGAAAAACTCAAGCGATAACACATGCTGGAGAGGTTGTGGAGAAAGGGGAACCCTGCTCCACTGCTGGTGGGAATGTAAACTGGTACAACCACTCTGGAAAGCTATCTGGTGCTTTCTAAGACAAATAGGAATAGTGCTTCCTACAGACCCAGCTATACCACTGCTAGGTATATGCCCAAAGTTTGTTCAAGTACACAAAAAGGACACTTGTTCCTTATTTTTTTCATTGCTTAGTAATACTCCATTGTATAGATGTACCACAATTTCTGCATCCATTCTACAGTTGAGGGGCATGTAGGCTGTTTCCAGCTTCTGGCTATTACAAATAAAGCTTCTACAAACATGGTTGAGCAAATGTCCTTTTTGTGTACTTGAGCCTCTTTTGGATATATACCTAGGAGCAGTATGGCTGGATCTTGAGGAAGCGCTATTGCTAGTTGTCTGAGAAAGGGCCAGATTGATTTCCAGAGTGGTTGTACAAGTTTACATTCCCACCAGCCAGCGGTGGAGAAGGTCTCCCCTTTCTCCACAACCTCTCCAGCATGTGTTGTCACTTGAGTTTTTGATCTTGGCATTTCTGATGGGTGTAAGGTGAAATCTCAGGGTTGTTTTGATTTGCATTTCCCAAATGGCTAATGATGTTGAGCATTTCTTTAAATGCTTCTCTATCATTCAATATTCCTCTAGAGAGAATTCTCTATTTAGCTACGTTCCCCATTTTTTAAGTAGATTACTTGGTTTGCTGCTTTTCACCTTCTTTAGTTCTGTATATATACTGGATATGAGTCCTCTGTAAGATAAAGAGTTGGTGAAGATTCTTTCCCAATCTGTAGGCAGTAGCTTTGTTTTGATGACAGTGTCCTTGTCTTTACAGAAGCTTTTCAGCTTCATGAGGTCCCTTTTATTGATTTTTGCTTTAGAGACTGTGCTGTTGGTGTTCTGTTCAGGAAGTTGTGTCCTGTATCAATGAGTTCTAGGGTATTTCCAACTTTTTTTTCTAGCCGATTTAATATGTCTGGATTTATGTTGAGTTCTTTGATCCACTTGGACTTCAGTTTTGTGCAGGGTGATAAGTATGGATCTATTTTCATTTTTCTACATGTAGACATCCAGTTAGACCAGCACCGTTTGTTGAAGATGCTATCTTTTTTCCATTGTATTATTTTGGCATCTTTGTCAAAAGTCATTTATCCATAAGTGTGTGGGTTTATTTCTGAGTCTTCTGTTCAGTTTCATTGATCCACCATTCTGTTTCTATGCCAGTACTATGCAGTTTTTATAACTGTTGCTCTATACTACAGCTTGAGATCAGGGATGGAGATAACTCCAGAAGATTTGTTATTGTAGAGGATTGTTTTAGCAATTCTGGGTTTCATGTTAATTCAGATGAAGCTGAGAATTTTTCTTTCCAGGTCTGTAAAGAATTTTGTTGGCAATTTGATTGGAATTGCATTAAATCTGTAGATTGCTGTTGGTAAGATGGCCATTTTTACTATGTTAATCCTGACAAGCCATGAGCATGGGATATCTTTTCATCTTCTCATATCTTCTTCTAATTATTTCTTCAGAGACTTGAAATTTTTCCATACATTTCTTTGACTTCCGTGGTTAGGGTTACACCAAGGTACATTTTGTCATTTTTGGCTATTGTGAAGGGTTTTGTTTCTCTCATTTATTTCTCACCCCTTTTTCTTTTGTATACAGGAATGCTACTGATTTTTTTTTTGAGTTAATTTTGTATCTGTCCACTTTGCTGAAGGTGTTTATCAGCTGTAGGAGTTCCCTGATAGAGTTTTTGGGGTCACTCAAGTATACTATCATATCATCTGCAAATAGTGATAATTTGACTTCTCTCCTTCAACTGTCTTATTGTTGTTGAAAGGACTTCCATCACTATGTTGAAGAGATATGGAGAGAGTGGGCAGCCTTGTCTTGTCCCTGATTTTAGTGGGATTGCTTTAAGTTTCTCTCGCTTCAGTTTGATGTTGGCTATAGGCTTGCTGTATATTGCCTTTACTATGTTTATATATTAGCCTTGCATCCCTGATCTCTTCAATACTTTAAACATGAATGGATGTTGGATTTTGTCAAATGATTTTTCAGCATCTAGGGAGATTATCATGTGTTTTTTTTTTTCTTTCAGTTTGTTAATATGGTGGATCACATTGATGGATTTCTGTATATTGAACCACCCCTGCATACCTGGGATGAAGCCTACTGGGTTATAGTGGATAATATCTTTGATATGTTCTTGGATTCGATTTGCAAGTATTTTGTTAAGTATTTTTTCATCAATGTTCATAAGGGAGATTGGCCTGAAATTCTCTATCTTTGTTGAGTCTTTGTGAGGTTTAGATACCAAGGTGACTGTGGCTTCATAGAATGAGTTTGGTTATGTTCCTTTTGTTTCTCTTTTGTGGAATAGTTCGAAGACAATTGATGTTAGCTCTTCTTTGAAGGTCTGGTAGAATTCTGCGCTGAAGCCGTTTGGTCCTGGGCTTTTTTTGGATGGGAGACTTTTGATGACTGCTTCTATTTCTTTGGGGGATATAGGACTACTTATTTGATTTACCTGGTCCTCATTCAGCTTGGGTAAGTCAAATCAATCAAGAAAATTGTCCATTTCATGTAGATTTTCAAATTTTGTGGCATTTAGACTTTGGAAGTAAGACCTAATTATTGTTTGGATTTCTTCACTGTGGTTATCTCTTCCTTTTTGTTTTGGATTTTGTTCATTTAGATAGTTTCTCTTTTTTGATTGATTTAGGTTGAAAATCTACCTTATTAGGTATTAGGATGGCTACTCCTCCTTGCTTCTTGAGTCTATTTGCTTGAAAAACGTTCTTCCAGCCCTTTACTATCAGCTACTGTCTTTGTGATTTAAGTGTGTGTCTTGTATGCAACAGATTGTTGGGTCTTGTTTATGCATCCATTCTGTTAGTCTGTGTCTTTTTATTGGAGAATTGAGTCCATTGATGTTGAGGGAGATTAATGACCAGGGGCTGTTAGATCCTGTGATGTTGATGTTGGCCATGAGAGTGTGTTTGTCTGTTTGGCTATTTTTGTTTTGCTGTAGTGAGGTTATTTATTTCCTGTGATTTCTTGAAAGTAGGTAGTTTTCTTGGGTTGTATTTTTCCTTCTAATATCTTCTGTAACTCTGGATTTATGTGTAGGTATTGTTGAAATTTGTTTTTGTCATTGAATATCTTGTTTCCTCTGCCTATGAGAACTGAGAGCTTTACAGGGTACAGTAGCCTGGGCTGACATCTGTGTTCTCTTAAGGTCTGCATGATATCTGTCCAGGCTCTTCTGGCTTTCATAGTCTCTGTTGAGAAGTCAGGTCTGACTTTCATGGGTTTGCCATTATATGTCACTTGGCCTTTTTCCCTTGCAGCTTTTAGTATTTGTTTTGTTTTGTTTTGTATATTTACTGTTTTGATTATTATGTGACAGGAGGATTTTCTTTTCTCATCTAATTTATTAGGAGTTCTGTAGGCCTCTTGTATTCTTACAGGCTTCCCCTTTAAGTTGGGGAAATTTTCTTCAGTGATTTTGTTGAAAAAATTTTTTCTGGGCCTTGGAAGAGGTAATCATCTTTTTCCTCTATTCCTATTATTCTTAGGTTTTGTCTTTTTATGTTGCCTTGGTTTTCTTGGATGGTTCGTGTCAGGAATTTTTTTAGATTTATTATTTTCTTTGATACATAGATGGATTTCTTCCATTGTATCTTCCATTCCTGAGATTCTTTCTTCCATCTCTTGTAGTCTGTTGGTTATGCTTACCTCTGTAGTTCCTGTTTTCTTTCCTAGGTTCTCCCTCTCTGTTATTTCCTCTGTTTGTGTTTTCTTTAATTCTTCCAATTCTATCTTCAGATCTTGAACTGTTTTGTTGATTTCCTTCACCTGTCTGACTGTATTTTCCTTCAATTCATTCAGTGGTTTTTTTGAACCTTCCTCTGTTTTTTTTTTTTCTCTCAGTGATACAGACTGTTTGGCTGCATCTTCCTGTATTTCTTTATGGATGACCATAATCTGTTTTATTATATCTTCCCCTAATTCTTTAGACATTTTCTTTACTTCCTCCATTAACCTCTTCATTAGCATAGATGTAAGGTCATCTTCTTGAATTTCACTTTTGTTAGGGAGTCCAGGGCTACTTGCCCCTGGATAACTGGGTTCTGGGGATGCCATGTTGTTTTGCCTTTTGTTGGTTGTGCTTTTTTGCTGGCCTCTACCCATCTCTCTGTCTCAGGTCTTATCTGTTAATTTCTGGTGCCTGCTGAGTCCTGGGGCAGCAAGAATCCACTTGGCTTGGTTCTGAAGTTCTCCTGTGCTTTTTGGGTATGGTCAACTGAATAGTGGTGCTTCTCAGGAATTGTCACAGTTCACTTCAGGTGTATGGAACTGTGTAGTAACTGGTATTCAGGAAGGCTCTCCTCTCATTAGGAGAGGTCATGGTGATGGCTGTCCTGCTGCTGGGTTTCTTGCTCTGTATTTAGTGAGCAACAGCGATTGCTCTTATAGTGTAATTCTTAGGTCTTAGGATGCAGCTGTGCATCCCAGTGCCGTACCAGTACTCAATGGAGTCTCTTTTTCTCAGTCTCTCTCACTTTATGTCTTTGTTTCTTTTAGTCTCTTTCACTCTATTTCTGAATCTGTCTCTCTAGCTCTTTCTTGCTCTCTCTCTCTGTATGTCTCCCTCTCTCTGCCTATGGCTTGTGATTCAGTGTGAAAAACTCTGAGTTCTGCTGAAGGACTACAGCAAGAGGACTGCTTACTGGTATGACATCCTGGATGATCTCTGTAACAATATGAGCAGGGTCCTAATTAAACACATTTGTTCAAAGATTTGCCTTCATCACGATGTATTTTCTCAGTAAGCAATTCACTGACTGAGAACATATCTGTGCATTTAACAAAAAATAATGGACTATGTGATAATGTGATAGTCAAGTGACTTTATTAGTTACCACTTGAAAGAAATGCGTGACATTTTTCTAAACTAACATTCTTGGACATAGGAACTGGCATTTCTGGGTTGTGTGCTTTCAGGTGCTCAGATTGAGTCATGTAGGGCTGCTCAGCCTTTTTACCAAGCTGTCCACTTGGCCCTTTTAATAACTGGCTCCTAAAACTCTTATTGGCTTTTACCTGTTTCATGAAATCATTCTCCCTCCCAGCCAATTAGCACCTGAGATAATTTGAGGCTTCCATAGAGATGAGTAAACAAACTTTTCTCAGTGTCCAGTATCTCTGATCCTGTGCACATGTGACTTTTTCTTGTGAAACCCAACAAGACTTTCTCTCATCCCTTTATCCAGATTGCACAGCTTTGATCCTGTTTACCTCTGTGACAATAGCAGGTAGGAAATGAAACTTAACTGTTTATTGAACTGGAACTTCAAAGTGATGTGGGATTAAGGGGAATGTACTGAATGACAAGGCATTCTTCTACTGTGGTTTGGATATGAAATTTCCTAGTTTGTGACTTTGAACTGAGCTGTTACTTTTGTACTTACTAAATACATCATATTCTTATTGATATAATAGCAGGGCAGGGCCTAGCATTTCCTGGAGTATGGAGTCTTTAAGAACATAAAAAAGAGAAGGAAACTAGATAATTCCTGGGACTGTTTTGGTTGAAACAGAGAAAGAGTGATGTAAGTACAAGGAGAACTGAAGGGTAGTAAAGTAATTGACAGCTGGTGCTCTTCCACACTAGTTTTGGCAACTCTGCATGATCATGTTTGCCTTGGCTGACATGGCTGGATTGGCAGCTGTCTCCTACACCATTGTCAGTGAGAAAAACTACTGGTCCTGAGATTTACCGTTTTAAAACTACATGTTCAGGACAAAGAAACGGGTCTGTGTTATATGACTAGGACAGGAACAGCTGTGTTACCTATGTTCTTCCAGACAAACACTCTAAATGTGGTGTTAGTGCAGGACTGCTTGTTTAGTGTCAAACTCGGTCCTCCTTTAGAAGAAATCTGTTCTCCATGTTAAAATCACTGTAAAAGTTGTCAACACATTATTTTTATTGTTTATGCGGAAATTTCATATTATATACATTACCCTCTTATGTCAATTCTCCCAGGTTCAAATTCTTACCCATGTGTTATTTTTAATACATCAGATCAAGTATGTGTTGTTCATATATTTATTGTAACATGATCAGATTCTCAGTGCCAAGTCCCTTAAAGAAAACTGAAGTCATCAATGCAGCATTGTGATACCACAACCAAGAAGAAGCCATCAGTCTTGAAGAGCTGTATACATCATCACCTTGATCAATGTTTTTCTTATGTATTTATGAACATTTCTTCACCTGGATCCTCACTGTTGCCCCTCCCCCTCCCTCTACTCCTTCCATTGCCATTCAGTTCTACCCCTATGCCCTTTCTCTAGTTCCCTGATAGGGGAGGTCCTCTTCCACCTTCTACCTTATCCTAGCTTATTAAGTCACATCAAGTCTAGCTTCATCATTTTCCTCCAGCCTGATTCTCAGGGCCTTTTCTACTTGTGTCCTCAATTCCTTCCACTCAAGAGACTCATCCTGCCTCTTTTCCTACAGGCTTACCTAGGCTCTGAGGGAAAGTAGAATTTCATAATGAAATACCATTTAGACCTGGGTGTTTTATGGTCACTCTCTGCATAATATCAGACTGTAGGTATCTTTATGCAATCCCATTTGATGCAGACAGAGGCATCTTTGTGGATACAATAATATGACACTGATCTTTCAGTTGAGGGAAGGGAGCAACATATTTTATTATCAACAGCCTGGGTTGCTTAAAAATTTTCTTAGTGGGCCCTGGCACAACAACTCAATTAACTGACTCCCCCATCCTAGTGGAACACTGGTTTCATAACAATTAATGGACCATTGGAACTTAATCCCCCACTGTTAGAAGACCTTCTAATAAGTGAATAAATAATAAATTTGTCTTTCTGCATTTCAGTTACTTCACACAGAATGATTTCTCTTGGTTCCATTAATTTCCCTGAAAATATCATGTTGTGATTTTTTTTAGCAGAATGATGCTCCATTTCGGGAATATTCCACATTTTCCCCAAAGGAGATTGTGTGTCCTGTTCTTTATTTCTTGGAAGTTGCTATGAGTTTAATCATTGTATTGAATTAACTTTCAGGATAACTATGCTATTTTAGCCTAGAAAGTCCTCCATCTTTTTACACTTCTTGGTGATTTGAATTGCAATGTCCCCTTTAAGCTCATCTATTTACACATTCAGTCCCCAGTGCAAAAATGTCTTGGAAGGGTTAAGATGTATAACCTTGTTAGATAATATAATTCCTATTGGAGTTATATTGTAGGAGGGTGTGCTTTAGAGTTTGACATACTAATGAAAGTGACTAGACAAAATGGAGTCTGTGTCTTTTGGTCTCGGTCAATTTATATCTTTGTTTTTGTAGGTCTCAGTCTCTCTATTTTAGAATCTGTCTAGCATTTTTTCTCAGTATGAAAAGCTTTCAGTTCTTTTGTAGGATTACAACAAGATGAACGCTTGTTTACATGACATCATGGATGGTCTCTGTAAAAATATGAGCAGGTCCCAATTAAATGCTTTTGTACAAAGTGTTTCCTTGTTAAGGGAGTGTTTTCCCAGTATGTAATTCACTGAGGACCTATCTGTGCATTTAGCAAATAATAATGGAATTTGTGATAATGTGAAACTCACAAGTCAAGGACAGGTGACTTAGTAATGCACACTTGAAAAAAAATATGTGACACTTTTCCTGAACTAAGAGTCTTGGACAAGGAACTGTCATCTCTGACTTGTGTGCTTTAGCTGCCCAGATTAAGGAATGTAGGGCTGACCAACCTTTCTCTGCAGCAGGCTGTCCTCTTGGCCCTTTTTAATAACTGGCTCCTGAAACTCTTACTGGCGTTCACCTATTTCATGACGTCATTCGCCCTCTCAGTCAATCTGCACTTGAGAGAATCTTGAGGTTTCCATGGAGATTAATAAACAAACATTCCTCAGTATTTTTGATCCGGTGCACATGTGACTTTTTCTTGTGAAATCCAACAAGCCTTATCTCATCCTTTTATCCAGATCCCGTACCTTTACTTCTGTTTACCTCTATGAAAATGTTAGGTAGGAAATGACAATTTAATGTTTAATTGGACAGCTTCCTAAATATGGAACCTTCAAAGTGATATGGAAATAAAGGGCAAGTACTGAATGACAATGTGTTCTCCTACTTTAGTCTTGGATCTAAAATTTCCTAGGTTGTGACTTTGAACTGAGCGGTTACTCATGAATGCACTAAATGTAATGTCACATTCTTATTGATATAATAGGCTGGCAGAGTCTAGGTTTCCTGGAGTATTGAGTCTTTAGGAGCATGGAAAAGAGAAGGAGACAAGACAATTCCTGAGACTGGTTTGGCTGAAAGAAAAAAAAGAATGTTGAGTATAAAATGAGAGCTGATGAGGAATAAACGATTTGACAGATGGTACTCTTAATAAGTGAATACATACCATATTTTCCATATGCAATTTAGTTTCTTCAACCAGGATGACTTTTTCCTGGTTCCATCCATTTGCCTAAAAATATAATGCTGTCATTTCCATACCTGAATAATACTCCATTATGGAAATATTCCACATTTTTTTTCCAAAGGAGACTGTGAAGCCTGTTCTTTAGTCTTTAGAAGTTGTTGTGCCTTTAATCATTATATTGAATGACAAACTATCTGTATAACTATGCACTTTTAGCCGAAAAGTCTCTCCATCTTCTTCCACTTCCTGGTGATTTGAATTGCAATGTCACCTTTAAACCCATCTGTTTACATGTGGAATACAGTGAGGAAATGTCTAGGAAAGGTTAGAAATCATGGCATTTTTAGATAATATAATTCCTTTTGTTTTCCTAATTTCTTTTTCAGCCCTTTTATCTTGTGTATACAAGAAGGCTACTGATATTTTTTGAATTAATTTTGTATATAGCCACTTAACTGAAGTAGTTTATCAGCTATAGGATATCCCTGGTAGAATTTTTTATGTCACTTAGTTATACTATCATATCATCTGAAAATATCAATAGTTTGACTTCTTTTTTCTGATTTCTAGTCCCCTATTCTCCTTCAATTTTCTTATAGCTCTAGCAAGGACTTCAAGAATTCTGTTGAAGAGATATGGAGAAAGTTTGCAAACTTGCTTTGTTCCTGATTTCAGTGGGATTGCTTTAAGTTTCTCTCCTTTTAGTTTGAGGTTGGTAATAGGCTTGCTCTATACTATGTTTAGATATATGCCTTGTATCCATAATCTCTCCAATACTTTAAAAATGAATGGAGGTTGGAGTTCATTAAATTCTTTTTAAGCATCTAAGAATATTATCATGTTTTTTTCTTTCTTTCACTTTGTTAATATGGTGCAATACATTGATGGATTTCTGTATAACAAACAACCCCTGCATACCTTGGATAAATCTTACTTGGACATAGTGGATAATATCTTTGTTGTGTTCTTGTATTTGGTCAAAAACATAAAGTAACTTGTTGTGACCATATGCAAGCTAGTCAAAGACCTGTATGACTAAAATTTCAAGTCTCTGGAAAAACAATTAGAAGAAGATAACAGAAGATGGAAAGCTCTCCCATGCTCATAGCCTGGAAGGCTTAACATTGTAAAAATGGCCATCCTACCAAAAGAATCTACAGATTCAATGGAATTCCCATCAAATTACCAACACAATTCTTTACAGATATTAGAAAGATAAATTCTCATCTTAATATGGAAAAAAAAAGAAACCCAGAATTGCTAAAACAATCCTCCACAATAAAATATCTTCTGGAAATATCTCCATACCTGATCTCAAGCTATACTTTAGACCAACAGGAATAAAAAAAATGCATTGTCCTGGCATTTAATCAGAATGGTGGATCTATGGAACCAAAGAGAAGACCCAGAATTAAACCCAAACACTTCTGAAAAACTGAGTTTTGACAAAGATGCAAAAACTATACAATGGAAAAAAAAAAGATAGCACCTTAAACAAATGGTGCTGGTCTAACTGGATGTCTACATGTAGAAAAATTCAAATAGATCCATACTTAATCAACCTGCACAAAACTAAAGTGAAAGTGGATCAAAGATCTCAACATAAAACCCGACTCATTAAATCAGTTAGAAGAAAAAGTGGTGAAGAGTCTTGAACTCATTGGCACAGGAGAAAACTTCCTGAACAGGACATTAACAGCTCAGGCTCTAAGAGCAACAATCAATGAATGGGTCCTCATGAAACTGAAACGCTTTTGTAAAGCATAGGACACTATCATCAAAACAAAACAAATGCCTATAAGATTGGGAAAGAATCTTCACCAAGCCTCTACTGCACAGAGGGCTAATATCCAGGATATATAAAGAACAAAAGAAGTTGAAAAATCAAGAAATCAAGTAATCCAATTCAAAAATGGCGAACAGAACTAAACAGAGAATTCTTACACTTCAAATCTCAATGCCATTAGCCATCAGGAAAATGCAAATCAAAAGAAGCCTGATTTTACCTTACACCCATCAGAATGGGCAAAATAAAAAATTCAAGTGACAACACCTGCTGGAGAGGATATGATTAAAGAGGAACCCTCCTCAATTGCTGGTGAGAATATAAACTTGGAGAACCACTCTATTAATAAATCTGATGCTTTCTCAAACAACTAGGAACAGCACTTTCTAGAGATTCAGCTCTCCCACTCCTAGGCATACATCCAAAAGAGGCTCAAATACACAATAAGGACATATGCATAACCATGTTTGTAGCAGCTTTATTTGTAATAGCCAAAAGCTGGAATCAACACAGATGACCACCAAGTGAAAAATGGATACAGAAATTGTGACACATCTACACAATGGAATATTACCCACCAATAAAAAAAAAGAAAGAAAATCATGAAATTTGCAGATAAATGGTTGGAAATGAAAATGATCACCATGATTAGGCTCTCCCAGAAGCAGAAAGACACAAGGTATATAGACATATAGACATATAATACAGGATAAACCTACTAAAATCTGTACACTTCAAGAAACTAATCAAGAGGGATGACTCTGGCTAAAATGTTCAATCCCCATCCTGAAAGTCAAAGAGATGGACATCAAAAGAAGGAGAAAACAGGGAACAAGTTAAGAGCCTACCACAGAGGGCATCTGAAAGACTCTGCCCTGACGACTATCAAAGCAGTTGCTGAGACTCATGGCCAACTATTCAGCAAAATTCATGGAATCTAATGAAAGAAATGGGAAATAGTAAGATCTGGAGAGGACATGAGCTCCACAAGGAGAGCAACAGAACCAAAAAATCTGAGATCAGAGGTCTTTTCCTGAGACTCATACTTCAACCAAGTACCATGCATGCAGATAACTTAGAAACCCTGCACAGGTGTGGCCTATGGCAGGACAGTGCCCAAGTGGTTTCCATATTAATGGGAACAAGGACAGCCTCTGACATGAAGTGATTGGCCTGTCCTTTGATCTCCTCACCATGATGGTGGAGCAGCCTTACCAGGCCACAGATGAAGACAATGAAGCCACTTCAGATGAGATCTCATAGAGTAGGATTAGAAGTAAGGAGAAGTTCTCCCCTATTAGTGGTTTGGGGAGGAGCATGCATGGAGAAGGGGGAAGGAATGTGGGATGGGGAGGGAAGAAATGAGGGGTTCATGGGGAGAGACAAAGTGAATAAAGTGTAAATAATAAAAATTAAAGTGAAAAAATATTAAAAAATAATTCTTTTTGGAGTTATAATATAGGAGGTTTTGCTTGTAGGTTGATATGCCAATGAAAGTGACCAGACAGAATGGAGTCTCTGTCTCTAAGTCTAGGTAACTTTATATCTTTGCTTCTGTTGGTCTTGTTCTCTCTATTTCGGAATCTACTTCTCTAGCTCTTTCTCTCTCTGTCTCTCTCAGTCTCCATCTCTCAGCCTGCTGCTTGTGGTTCAGTATGAAAAGCTCTCAGTTCTGCTGAAGCACAACAAGATGACTGTCTGCTGACATGACATCCTGGATGGTATCCATAAAAATATAAGCAAAGTCCCAATAAAACGCTTTTTATTCAAATATTTGCCTTGGTCAGGGACCACTCTTGCAGTAAGTAAGTCATTGACTGAGAACATATCTGTGCATTTAACAAATTATAATGGAATCTGTGATAATGTGAAACTCACTTGTCAAGAACATGTGACATTATCAATGAAGACTTGAAAGAAATATGTGGCACTTTTCCTGAACTAAGAGTCTTGGACAGTAATTTACATCTCTGTGTTGTGTGCTTTTAGCTGCCCTGATTGAGGCATGTAGGGCTGCTCAACGTATCTCAATCAGGCTGTTAACTTGGCCCTTTTATTAACTGGCCCTTTCACTTCTTTCATGATCTTATTTCTCTCTCTCAATCACCACCTGAAAGAACCTTGAGTTTTCCATGGCGGTGAGTAAACAAACTTTCCTCACAGTCCAGTATCAATCATCCTATGGACACATGAGTTTTTCTTTTGAATCCCAACAAGCCTTTATCTCATCACTTTTTCCAGATCCCATTCCATGACTCCTGTTTACCTCTGTGACAATATTAGGTAGGAAATGAAACTTTAATGTGTTTTTAATTGAACAGCTTCCTAAGTAGGGAAGCTTCAAAGTGATGTAGATATAAGGGGTAATGTACCGAATGACAATATGGTCTTCTACTGTGGTCTTGGATCTGAAATATCCTAGGTTGTGACTTTGAACTGAGCTGTTACTTGTGTACTCATTAAATGCACCTTCACATTCTTATTGATATAGTAGGCTGGCAGGGTCTGTGGTTCCTTAGTGCATTATGGCTTTAAGAGAAGGTAAAAGAGAAGGAAACCAGACAATTCCTGGGACTGATTTGATTGAAACAGAGAAAGATCTGTGAGTGTAAATGGTAAACTGAGGGGCAAGATACAATTTTACAGGTGGTGCTATTCCACAACAGGTTTGCAAACCCTCTATGACCAGAGTTGCCTTGGTTGACCTTCCTAGATCAGCAGCTATGTCCTATTCAGCTCTCAGTGAAAAACTTTCCTGGTCCTGTAGTTTACAATTAAAACTGATCCTTCAAAACAGAGAAATGGGTCATTGTTATATGCCTAGGATAAGAGAGCAGCTGGGTTTTTGCTATGGTTCTCCAGACAAACTCTCAAAACTTAGTGTTAGTGCCAGGACTGGTTGTTCATAGACCTGAGCTCATGTGGTCTGAGGTAGCTAGCTAAACAATAGTCCCTGGCTAGGATTCTCTCCTACAAATTGAGTTCCTAGAAAGCATGTCTTACAAAGTCAAAATCTGCCTTCCTTAGAGGAATCATATTTCCATATTAAAAGTCATTGTAAAAGTTGTCAGCATATTATTTTTATAGCTTATGTGGGAATATGATATAATATACATTACACTACATTTCCATTTCTCCCAGGTTCAAACTCCTACCCATGTGTCACACTAATTTTTTTTCTTTAAAATACACCAATTCAAGTATGTGGTATTCATATATGCACTGGAACATAATCAGAGTCTCAATGTAAAGTCCCTTAAAGAAAGCAGAATTCATCCTTAGGCAACTTGGTCAAAACCCCAAGAAGAAGCCATCAGTTCTGAAGACTCTATACTTCAACACCTTAATCACAGTTTTCCTTATGTATTTATTTATTATGATTTGTTTCCCTCTTTTCACCTCTGCTGCCCCCTCACTCATCTCATTCTAGTCCAACCAAGCCTCCTTCTACCCCTTTGAAATTTATAAAATTCTCCTTATAGTGGAGGTCCTCCTCCCACCTCTAACTGATCCTAGGTTATTAGATATCATCTAGGCTATCTGCATCATCATCCTCTGCAGCCTGATTCTCAGGTCATTGTTCTCCTTGTGACCTTAATTCCCTCTACATATGACACTCTTTTTGCCTCCACTCTTTCAGGCTTACAAAAGCACTGAGTGGAGAGAGAATTTCATATGGAATACCCATTCAAATGTGGGTGTTTAAGGCCTCTCTCTGAATAATATCGGACTGCTAGTCACTACATACAATATTATTTGATACAAAAGGAAGCATCTCTGTGGATCCAAGAACATGGCACTGATCTATCAATTGAGGGCAGAGAACAACGTATTTTAGTAACAACAGCCTGGTTTGCTTGAAAATTTCTGTAGGATGCCCAGGTCCAACAACTCAATTAACTGCCAACCAATTCTCCTAGTGGGAGACTGGTTTGGTCACAACACATGGTCTGTTGGAACTTCCTACTATTAATTCCCTACTATTAATAGAACTCCTAATAAGTGAATACGTACCATATTTGTCTTTCTGCATTTTAGTAACTTCACCCAGGATGATTTTTCCTGGTTCCATCCATTTGCCTGAAAATATCCTTATGTCATTTTTCTTAGATGAATAAAGCTCTGTTATGGAAATATTCTACATTTTCCTCAAAGGAGAGGATCAGTTCTGTTATTTAGTTCTTGGAAGTTGCTGGGACTCTAATCATTGTATTGAATGACAACCTATCAGGATAAGTATGTTCTTTTAGCCTAGAACTCTCTCCATCTTCTACTTGTTTGTGATTTGAATTGCAATTGTCCTCTTTAAAGCTCATTTATTAACATGTTTAGTCCCCAGTGAGGAAATATCTAGGAAGGGGTTACGAGTTTTGGCCTTGTTCGAGGCCAATATATTTTATATTGGAGTTATATGATAGGAGGGTGTGCTCTGAGGTTGATATGCCCATGAAAGTGACCAGATAAAATGGAATCTCTATCTATCACTTTTTAACTTGTTTTCTGTAGTTCTCTATTTCTCAAACTGTTACTTGAGCACATTCTCTCTCTGAGTCTCATTGTCTCCCTCTCTGAGCTGCTGCTTGTGGTTCACTATGAAAAGCTCTCAGTTCTGCTGAAGGACTACAACAAGGTGACTGCTTGATGATGTAACTTCCTGGATTAGATCTGTAAAAATATATGCAAGGTCCCAATTAAATGTTTTTTGTACAAATAGTTGCCTTGGTCAAGGAACATTTTCATAGTAAGTAATTCACTGACTGAGGAAATATCCTTGAATTTAAAAAATAATAATGGAATCTATGATAATGGGAAATTCACATGTCAAGGACACATGAACATAGTAATAAAGACTTGAAAGAAATATGTGACACTTTTACTGAACTAAAAGTCTTGGACACAGAAACTGACATCTCTGGGTTGTGTGCTTTTGCTTGCCCAGATTGAGGGATGTAGGGCTGCACAGCCTTTTGTGGAGCAGGCTGTCCACTTGGTTCTTTTAATAACTGGATCCTTAAACTCATACTGGCTTTCACCTTTTGTATGGCATCATTGTCCCTCTCAGCCAATTAGCACCTGAGAGAATCTTGAGGTTTCCATGGAGATGCATAAACAAACTTTCCTCAGTGTCCAGTATCTCTTATCCTGTACACAGGTGACTTTTTCTTGTGAAAGCCAGCAAGACATTATCTCATCCTTTTATCCAGATCCCACACATTTACTTTTGTTTACCTCTGTGTCAGTGTCAGGAAGGAAATGAAAGTTTACTGTTTATTGAATTGGAAAACTTCCTATGTAGGGAAACTTCACAACGATGTGGGATTAAGGTTAATGTATCAAATGACAAGGTGCTCTCCTACTGTGGTCTTGGATCTGAAATTTTCTAGGTTGTGACTTAGAATTGAGCATTTACTGGCATACTCATCTAATGTACATTCACATTCTTATTGATATAATAGGCAGGCCAGGCCTAGTGTTCCCTAAGTATTTATTCTTTAGAGCAGGGAAAAGAGAAGTAAACTAGGTAATTCCTGGGACGGGTTTGGCTGAAACAGAGAAAGTTCTGTGAGTATAAAAGGAGATCTGAGGGGCAAGGAAGGACTACGCAGCTGATCTGTTTCAGAGTATGGTTGTCAAACCTCTATGAGCAGAATTGCCTTGTCTCACCTGGCTGGATTGGCAGCTGTGTCCTAGTCAGTGGTCAGTTAGCAATTCTCATTGACTTGGTTTACAGTTTAATCTCATCCTTCAGGACAAAGAAATGGGTCCTGTTATATGCCTAGGACACAAGAACAGCACTGTTTCCTGCAGTGGTCTCCAGGAAACCCCTCCAAACATAGTGTTAATGCCAGTAGTGCTTGTTCAGAAGTGTCTCCTGAGCTCATGAGGTCTGTTGTAGCTGTGTAACCACTAGTTCAAAGCTATGATTCTCTGCTACATAATGATTTCCCGGAAAGCATGCCTTACATAGTCAAAATCTGCCCTCCTTTAGTGGAATCTTTTCTCCAGGTTAAAATTCATTGTAAAAGTTGTCAACATATCATTGTATTGATTATGTGGGAAATTCATACACTATACATTACATCCCTGTTCCATTGCTCCCAGGTTCAAATTCCTACCTATGTGTCAGACTAAATTTTTTTGTCTTTAAAATACATCAGTTGATGTGTTATTCATATACTCATTGAAATATGATCAGAGTCTCAAGGGCAAGTCCATTAAAGAAAACTGAGTTCATCTTTCTTACATGCTGGTTCAACCCCCAAGAAAAAGCCATCAGTCATGAAGAGCTCTACAGTTCATCACCTTAATCACAGTTTTCTTATATATTTATTTATTAGATATTTTTTCAATTTGTATCCCCTCTGCTGCCCCCTCCCCTTCTTCTTGCAGTTCCACCAACCCTCCTTCTTCTACCCCAATGACCTTTCTCTAGTTCCCTCATTGGGGAAGTCCTCCTCTTCCTTCTATCTGAACCAAGCTTATCAGGTCTCATCAAGGCTGGCTGCATCATCTCCATCTCCAGTCTGATTCTCAGGGTATTGTTCTCTTTGTGTCCTCAATTTCCTCTACTTATGACACTCTTCCTGCCTCCTCTTCTTCAAACTTAGCAGAAAATTAAAGGAATGTAGAATTTCATTGGGAAATCCCTTTCAATGCTGGGTGTTTTAAGGTCTCTCTCTCTCTGCATAATATCTGACTGTGGGTCTTTGTATGCAATCCGATTTGATGCAGAAGGAAACATCTCTGTGGATTCAAGAACATGATCAATTATTTGAGGACAGATAGCAGCATATTTTAATAGCAACAGCTTGGGCTCCTTGAAAATTTCTGTAGGATGCCCTGGACCAAGAGCTCAAGTTGCTGCCACTCAATCCCACTTGTAGAAGACTGGTTTTGTCACAACTAGTTGGCCCATTATGTCTTTATCCCTACTATTAGGAGACCACCTAATAAGTGAATACATACCATATTTGTCTTTCTACATTTTAGTTGCTTTACCCAGGATGATTTTCCTGGTTCCATCTATTTGCCTAAAAATATCATGATGTCATTTTCTTAGCTGAATAATACTGCTGAATAATACTCTTGCTGGAAATATTCTACATTTTCCCAAAAGGAGATTGTCAGTGCTGCTGTTTGGAATTTGGAAGTTGCTGGGACTGTAATCATTGCATTGAATGACAAACTATCAGGATAACTGTATTCTTGTAGCCTAGTAGTTGCTCCATCTTCTTCCACATCCTGGTGATTTGAATTGCAATGTCTTCTTGAAGCTCATCTATTTATATGATGAATCCCCAGTCAGGAAATGTCTGCTGAGGGTTAGAAGGTATGGCCTTATTAGATAATATAATTCCTATTGGAGTTATATTTTAGGAGGGTGTGCTTTGAGGTTGCTATGCCAATGAAAGTGTCCAGACAGAATGGACTCTCTGTCTTTTGATCTAGGTCAATTTATATCTTTATTTCTGTAGGTCTTCATCTCTCTATTTCTGAATCTTTCTCTCTAGCTCTTTCTCCCTCTGTCTCTCAGTCTCCCTCTCTGTGCCTGCTTCTTGTGATTCAGTATGAAAAGCTCTCAGTTCTGCTGAAGGACTACAACAAATTGTCTGCTTGCTGATGTGACATCATGGAATGTCTCTGGAAAAAATATAAGCAAGGTCCCAATTAAATGTTTTTTGTTCAAAAAGTTGCCTTGGTCAGGGAGCATTTTCCCTGGAAATCACTGACTGAGGACATATCTGTGCATTTAATAAATAACAGTGGAATCTGTGATAATATAAAATTACATGTCAAGGACATGGGACTTTATTAATGACAACTTGAAAGAAATATGTGACACCTGTCCTGAACTAAGAGTCTTGGACACACAAACTGTCATCTTTGAATTTTATGCTTTCACCTGCCCAGATTGATGCATGTAGGGCTGCTCAACCTTTCTCTCAAGCAGGCTGTCCACTTGGCCCTTTTAATAACTGGCTCTGGAAACTCTTACTGGATTTCACCTATTTCATGACTTCATTCCCCTTCTCAGCCAATCAGCAATGAACTGTCTTGATATCATAATTGCATTGGGATTTCATAATGAATTTTGATGTCATGATGCCATTGTGATGTCAAAATAACATTGTGATGTAGCATTGTGATGTCCTCATAGCATTGGATTTCCTAATATCATTGTGAAGTCTTACTGTTGTGAAGTCATAATAGCTTTTTGATTTCAAAATTCCATTGTGATGTCATAACACACCCATGTTGAAATACCTTTGTGAAGTATTAACAGCATTGTGATGTCTAAATAACATTGTGAAATCGTAGTCCCATTGGGACGTCATAATATTTTAATTTCATAATAGCATTGTGATTTCAAAATACTTTTGTGATATAATAATAGCATTGTGATTTCCTATCATTGTGATATCCTAATAGTTTTGAGACACCATAATAACATTGTGATGTCAGAAGAGCATTGTAATGTCATAATAGCATTGATATGTCTTTTTTAAATTTTTTTATTTAACTTTTATTAATTACACTTTATTCTTTTTGTATCCCCCCATAAGCCCCTCCCTCCTCCCCTCCCAGCCCACCCTCCCCCCCTTTCTGCATGCATGTCTCTCCCCAAGTCCACTGATAGGGGATGTCCTCCTCTCCTTTCTGGTCTTTTTTTGTTGTTGTTCTTCTCAATGCAGTTTATTCAGGAACCTTGAACAATCTTCTGACCCTGGGGAAAGCCAGCCCACAGCTTAAAATAGCCTCTGGGTAGCCAACCCCAACGTGCTATGTCTTAATATCATTGTAAAGTCATACTGTTGTGAAGTCATAATAGCATTGTAATGTCATCATTCTATTTTGTTATCATAACACAATCATGTTGTAAGACCATTGTGATGTGATCAAGCATTGTGATGTGAAAACAAAATTATGAATCTTAATACCATTGCAATGTCATAACATTGTGATGTCATAATTGTATTATGATGTCATAATACCTTTGTGATATTGTAATAGCACTGTGGTTTCATATCATTGTAATGTCTTAATAACATTGAGATATCATAATTGCATTATGAAGGATGTTTTAATCCCTTTTGGCTTCATTTTGTCTGTCATATGCATGGATCAGGTTGGAATATGTTCAATGGTGTTGGTTCTTCTCCATTCCTTCTCCAAGAAATTTTAAGGAGATAATAGGAAAAAGCCAAGCATTGGAGTCCTAAGTTACAGATAATAAAAAGGGCATTCTTCCTAACAATTAGATTGATAATGGCTAAAATTCAAAGCTTTCTGGCTGTAAGATACTTGTCAGTTCTTTCTGGAAAGGCTCTGCCAATTTATTGAAACATCAACTAATTTCCAAAATATAACCAACTGAGCTTTGGTTGTTAGAGCTTAAATTGGCACAACTGACACCAAATTTAAAATATTCTTGTCTCTTTATCTGAACGAGTTGGTGAAGGCACATGCCTTCCTTCCCCACACAAAGTAAAAAGTAACAAGCAGATCTCTGAGTTCAGGATCAAGCTTATTTACATAATAAAACCCAGAATGGCAACTTCTTGTGTTTAGCCATTTGCAGAGATACTATAAGTTTCAAAATGACAAAATTTCTTTAGTGTTACCATGTAAATTCTTTTTTCTAAAAGATAGATGTTATGTCCTTTTGATCTAAAGGTTGGATTCACATATATTTTAGGTTTATGTAAAGAGAGATAATGCCACACTGCTCTGAAAACTGCCTTATCCTTTTAAACATAAGACATTTTCACAGGGGAAAAATGTTGGTCATGCCTAGATAAAAGTCTTAAAGATGGCAAAGTACATGCCAATCTAGTTTAGTCCAAAAAATTCAAAAAATATGATCATATATTTAAAAAACAAAACTGTCCTTCCCATATCAAAAAGGGGGTAAGCCAAAGAATAGCCAAACACATTATAAAAATCCAGGTGTAAGATGCCTAGGATATACTTAAATGCTAAGTGTAAAAGAATTTATATACTAATGCTAAGAGAGTTTATACAAAATTTGGCTATAAATGCATAAATGCCCATCCTGTATGAAAAAAATGGCAACCCCAAAAAAGTCACTATCAATATAAAGCACAGGTAAAGGATGGCTAGGATATGCTTAAATGCTAAAGGAAGAGGGAGTTTATATAAAGAAGTTTAGCTATAAAGGCATAACTTCCCATTCTTTCTCTCCAAATATAAATAGACGGACAGACAGACAGATAGATAGATAGATAGATAGATACATACATACATACATACATAGATACATAGATAGATACATAGATAGATACATAGATAGATTCATAGATGCATAGATACATAGATAGGTACATAGATTCATAGATAGATACCTATGGTATACTTAATTCTAAATTAAAAAGGAGTTTATATAAAGTTTATTTAAAACATGCATTTTCTATTCCTTAACTCAACCATCTTGTCTCTCTAATGGGAAGTTTCTCTAGGGAAATAGGTAGCAACTTAACCTAATACCACAGGCATGGAAGAGTATGAAAAGATATTTTAATCTATGCAGCCTTGTTTTGATAATAATGATTGTATGTTCAATAACAATGGTAACTTATGTTGCTAATCCCTTTACATGGGAACAACTCTAAAACTGACTGAGACATAAAAATGTGTCTCCAGCCAAAACTTCAACAATACCTGGCCAATAAATCCTTGGCTATAATATCCTCAAAATGTATTATGCTAACTTATAATTGATATAGATTAAATTGGCTTACATTTTAGTTTCATCCTGCACATCTCTTACATTTATAATTTTAGAACTGTATATATTCACTAACTGACATAAGATATAAGATAAACTTACTAAAATCTGTACACCTAAAGAAACTAATCAAGAGGGAGGACTCTGGCTAAAATGCTCAATCCACATCACAAAAGACAAAGAGGATGGATACCAGAAAATGGAGAAAACAGGGAACAAGTTAGGAGCCTCCCACAGAGGGCCTGTAAAAGGTCTGCAGACTATCAAAGCAGATGCTTAGAATTATGGCCAACTATTGGGCAGAGTGCATGTAATCTAATGAAAGATGTGGGAAATAGTAACACTTGGAGAGAATAAGAGCTCCACAAGGAGAACAACAGAACCGAAAAATCTGAGCACAGGGTTCTTTCCTAAGATACTCTAACCAAGTACCATACATGGAGATAGCACCCCATACACAGATGTAGAACAAGGCAATTCAGTGTCCACATGGATTCCATAGTAATGGGAACAGGGACTACCTCTGACATGAGCTGATTGGCCTGTTGTTTGAAAACCACATGGTGATGGGGACCAGCCTTAGCAGGTTACAGAGGAAGACAGTGCAGTCACTTCTAATGAAATCTGAAAAACTAAGATGAGAAGGAAAGAGGGGAAGTCCTTCCCTATTAGTGGACTTGGGGAGGAGCATGTATTGATAAGGAGGAGGAAGAGTACATTGGGAAGGGAGAGGGGCAATGGGGATATACAAAGTGAATAAAGCACAAATGATAAAAATTAAAATGAAAATATTAAAAAATATAATTCCTTTTGGTGTTATGTTATTGGAGGGCATACTTTGAGGTTTATATGCCAATGAAAGTGACCAAAGAGATGGAGTCTCTTTCTCTTAGACTCTGTCACTTTGTATTTTTGTTTTTGTCTGTCTTGGTATCTCTAGTGCTGTGAGAAAGATTGAGAAATAGAGAGAACAAGACCTACAGAAATAAAGATATAAAGACAGAGACCAAGAAACAGAAACTCCATGTGTCTAGTCACCCTCGTTGGCATATCAACCTCGAAGCACACCTTCCTGTATTATCACTCCTAAAGGAATTATATTATCTAACAAGGCCATACCTCCTAACCTTCGCAGAGATTTCTTCACTGGGGACTAAACATGTAAACAGATGAGCTTCAAGGGGACATTGCAATTCAAATCACCAGAAAGTAGAAGAAAATGGCGGGAATTCTAGGCTAAAATAATATAGTTACCCTGATAGTTTGTCATTCAATACAATGTTTAAAGACCCAATTACTTCAAAGTTTCAAAGAACAGGCCTGACAACCTCCTTTGGGGAAAATGTGGGATATTTCCATTACAAACTATTATTCAGATAAGAATATGACATCATGGTATTTTTCAGGCAAATGGATAGAATCAGGAAAAATCCTTCTGGGTGAAGTAAATAAAATGCAGAAAGAAATGTGGTATGTATTCGTTTATTAGGAGGTCTCCTAATAGTGGTCAGATAGAAGGAGGAGGATAACTGCACTTAAAAGGGAAGTAGAGAAGGCATAGGGCTAGAAGAAGGAGCTTGGGTGGGACTGGCAAGAAAAGAGGGAGGGGGTAACAGAGAAGATACAAACTAAAAAAATTATAATAAATAAATACATAAGGAAAACTGTGGTCAAGGCAATGAAGTATAAAGTTCTTCAGGACAGATAGCTTCTTCTCGGGGGTGGTGTCAGGGTGCAGCAAGGATGAACTCAGTTTTCTTTAAGGAACTTGGCACTGAGATTCTGATCATGTTCCAATGAGTATATGAACAACTCATACTAGAAGTTATGTATTCAAAAGAAAAAAAAAATAGTGTGACACATGGGTAGGAATTTAAACCTGGTACCAATGGGAAAAACAGTGCAAAGTATATTACTATGTAACCCACTTGGACACTGAACTGCCATGGGCTACCTCTGTGAAGTGGCTCTAGGTTATCTCCATGTGTGGTACTCGGTTGGAGTATGAGTCTCTGGAAAGACACCTGTATTCAAAATTTATGGTTCTGTTGCTCTCCTTGTGGACTTCCTATTCTCTCCAGATCTTAATATTTACCACTATTTCATAAGATTCCATGCCCTCTGCCCAACAGTTGGCCATAAATCTCAGCATCTGCTCTGACAGTCGGCAGGGCAGAGCCTTTCAGAGGCCCTCTGTGGCAAGTTCCTAACTTGTTTCCTGTTTTTTTCTTCTCCTGATTTCCATCCTCTTTACCTTTCAGGAAGGGGATTGTGCATTTTAGCCAGGATCCTCTCTCTTGATTTGTTTGTTTAGATGTACAGATTTGAGTAGGTTTATCCTGTATTATATGTCTATATGAGTGATTATATGAGTGTCTTTCTGCTACTGGGGTAGCTCAATCATGATGATCCTTCGCAGTTCCCACCATTTACCTGCAAATTTTATGATTTCCTTATTTTTCATTACTGAGTAATAGTCCATTATGTAGATGGTCCACAATTTCTGCAACCATTCTTCAGCTCAGGGGCATCTGGGCTGTTTCAAGCTTCTGGCTATTACAAATAAAGCTGCTACAAACATGGTTGAGCAAATGTCCTTTTTGTGTACTTGAGCCTCCTTTGGATATATGCTTAGGAGTGGTATGGCTGGATCTTGAGCAAGTGTTATTCCTAGTTGTCTGAGAAAGCAACAGATTGATTTCAAGTCTGGTTGTACACCTTTACATTCCCACCAGCAGTGGAGGGGGGTTGGCATTTCTCCACAACCTCTCCAGCATATGTTGTCACTTGAGTTTTTGATCTTGGCCATTTTGATTGGTATAAGGTGAAATGTTAGGGTCGTTTTGATTTGCATTTCCCTAATGGCTAATGATGTTGAGCATTTGTTTAAGTGTTTTTTTGTCATTCAATATTCCTCTCTAGAGAATTCTCTGTCTGTCTCTGTTTCCCCATTTTTAATTGGATTAGCTGTTATGTTGAATTCAGCTTTACTTCTTTATATATACTGGATATTAGCCCTCTGTCAGATAAAGGGTTGCTCAACAGTCTTTTCCAATCTATAAGCATTCATTTTGTTTTGATGACAGTGTCCTTTGCTTTTCAGAAGCTTTTCAACTTCATGAGGTCCCAATTATTGATTTTTGCTCGTAGAGCCTGTGCTGATATTGTTCTGTTCAGGAAGTTTTCTCCTGTACCAATGAGTTCTAGGGTCTTCACCACTTTTTCTTCTATCTGATTTATTGTGTCTGATTTTACCTTGAGGTCTTTGATCCACTTGTACTTTAGTTTTGTGCAGGATGATAAGTATGGATCTATTTGCATTTTTATGCATGAATATATTCAGTTAGACCAGCACCATGTGTTGAAGATGCTATATTTTTTCCATTGTATGGTTTTGGCATCTTTGTCAAAGATCAGGTGTCCATAAGTGTGTGGCTTTATTTCTGGGTCTTCTATTCAGGTCCAGAGATCCACCATTCTGTTTCTATGCCAGTACCATGCAGTTTTTATTACTGTTGCTCTACTGTACAGCTTAAGATCAGGGATGGAGATTCCTCCAAAAGATCTTTTATTGTAGAAGATTGTTTTAGCAATAGTGGGTTTCTTGTTATTCCATACGTAGTTGAGATTTTTTTCTTTCCACGTCTCTAAAAGAATTGTGTTGGTAATTTGATGGGCATTGCATTGAATCTGTAGATTGCTTTTGATAAGATGTCTATTTTTACTATATCAATCCTGCTGAACCATGATCTTTCCACTTTGTGGTGTCTTCTTCTAATTGTTTCTTGAGAGCTGTGAAATGTTTTTCATACAAGTTTTTGACTTGCTTGGTTAGGGTTACACCAAGGTACTTTATGTCTTTTTTGGCTATTTTCTTTCTAGCCCCTTTTTACTTTTGTATACTGGAGGGCTACTGAAGTTTTTAGTTAAATTTGTATCTGGCTACTTTGCTGAAGGTGTTTATCAGTTGTAGGAGTCACTGGTAGAATTTTTTGAGTCACTCAGGTATATTATTTTATCATCTGAAAATAGTGATAATTTTACTTCTTCCTTTCCAATCTGCATCCCCTTGATCTCCTTCAACTGTCTTATTGCTCTAGCAAGGACTTCCAGAACTGTGTTGAAAAGATATGGAGAGATTAGGCAGCCTTTCCTTGTCCCTTATTTTAGAGGGATTTCTTTCAGTTTCTCCTTGTTTAGTTTGAAGTTGGCTATAGGGTTGCTGTATATTGCCTTTACTGTTTAGATATGTGCCTTGTATCCCTGATCTCTCCAATACTTTAAACCTGAATGGTTGTTGGATTTTGTCAAATGCTTTTTCAGCATCTAAGGAGATTATCATGTTTTTTTTTTTCTTTCAATTTGTTAATATGGTGGAATCCATTGATCATTTCTGTATATTGAACCACCCCTGTATACCTGGGATAAAGCCTGCTTGGTCATGTTGGATGATATCTTTGATGAGATCTTGTATTCAGTTTGCAAGTATTTTTTTTGAGTATTTTGCATCAATGTTTATAGAGAGATTGGCCTGAAATTCTCTTTCCTTGTTTAGGTCTTTGTGATGTATAGGTACCAAGGTGACTGTGACTTCTTAGAATGAGTTTGGTAATGTTCCTTCTGTTTCTATTTTGTGGAATAGTTTGAAGAGTATTGGTGTTAGCTCTTCTTTGAAGATCTGGCAGAATTCTGCCCTGAAACCATCAGGTCCTGGGCTTCAATGACTTTTAATATGAAGAAAAGGGTCCACTGAAGGAGGGAAGACTTTAACTTTGTAAATGCATGCTTTTCAGGAAGTCATTATGTAGGGGAGAATCCTTGCCATGAACAAGTGGTTACCCAGCTGTGTGAGACTCCAGGAGCTCAATTGGCACATCTGAACAAGCAGTCCTGGTACTAACAGTACATTTATAGGTTTTGTCTGGAGGAATACAGCACTTAACACAGCTACTTTTATATCCTAGGTATATAACACCGACTAATTTCTCTGTACTGATGTCCCAGTTGTAACTGTAAACACCACTACCGGGAAACATGTTCACTAATCACTGAATAGGATACAGCTGGCAATCCAGCCAAGTCAACCAAAGCAACTCTGCTCATAGAGGTTTGCCATCACTAGTGTGGAAGTGCACCAGCTGTCAAATATAATCTGTCCTTCAGTTCTCCTTTTATAGACACTGATCTTGCTTTGTTTAAGCCAAACCAATCCCAGGAATTAATTGGTTTCTTTACCCTTTCCCTGCTTTTAGAATCTATACCCCAGGGAACCCCAGACCCTTCCAGCCTAGTCTATCAATAAGATTGTGAAGGTCCATTTAGTGATTACACCAGTAAATGCTCAGTTCAAAGTCACAACCTAGGAAATTTCAGATCCAAGGCAAGAGTAGGAGACCACCTTGTCATTGGGTACATTCCCCTTAATCCCACATCACTTTGAAACTTCCCTACTTAGAAATCTGTACAACTGAATGCAGTAAAATTAAATTTTCATTTCCTACCTGACATTGTCACAGAAGTAAACAGAGTAAAAGTGTGGGATCTGAATAAAGGGTTGAGATAATGGCTTCTTGGATTTCACAAAAAAAAGTCACATGTGCACAGGATCAGAAATATTGGACACTGAGGAAAGTTTGTTTACTCATCTACATGGAAACCTCAAAATTCTCTCAGGTGCTGATCAGCTTAGAGGGAGAAAGATTTCATGCAATAGGTGAAAGGCAGTAAGAATTTCAGGAACCAGTTATTAAAAGGGGCCAGTGGACAGTTTGCTTGAGAGAAAGGCTACACAGCCCTACATGCCTCAATATTGGCAGCTGAAAGCATACAACCCATACATGACAGTTCCTGTGAACAAGGCTCTTATTTTAGGAAAAGGGTCACATATTCCTTTCAAGTTGTCATTAATAAAGTTACAATTACTTGAAATGTGATATTATGCAGAGAGAGACCTTGAAACACCAAGCTCTAAATGAGATTTCTCTATGAAATTCTCCCTTTCCTGAGATCTCTGGGGAGCCTGCAGTAGAGAAGGCAGGAAGAGTGTCGTAAGTATAGGAATTGAGGACAGAAGGGGAACAATAACCTGAGAATCAGACTGCAGATGAAGATGATGCAGCTAGCCTTGATGACACCTGATAAGTTAGGGTTAGATAGAAAGTGGAGGAGGACCTACCCCATCAGGGAACTAGAGAAAGGTCCTAAGTGTAGGAGAAGGTCAGTGGGTGGGACTGGGAGGTGAAGAGGGAGTGGGCTGCAGAGGGAAAACAAATTGAACAAATTGTAATAAATGAATATATACAAAATCTGTGATCAAGGTGCTGAAGTATAGAACACTTCAGGACTGATGACTTCTTGGGGGTGGTGCCAGGGTGCAGCAGGATGAACTCAGTTTTCTTTAAGGAATTTGGCATTGAGACTCTGATCATTTTCCAATGTGAATATACACAACAAATACTTCAATTGATGTGTTTAATTAGAAAAATATAGTGTGTAAAACGGGTAAGTATTTGAACCTGGGAACAATAGAAAATAAGTGTAATACATATTATATGAAATTCCCACATAATAAAAATAATATGTTGACTTCTTTTTAATTCTTTCTTTACTACACTTTTTTTTTCACTTTGTATCTCCCCTGTGGTTCCCTCCTTCCTTCTATCCCAAAACCTTTCTTTTGTGGCAGGTTCCAAACCTGTTCCGTTTTCTCCTTCTTCCTATACCCATCATCTCTGTCTTTTGGGATGCAGATTGAAAATTTTAGCAGAGTACTCCCTCTTGATTAGTTTCTATAGGTCTACAGATTTCAGACGGTTTATTCTATATTATATGTCTATATGAGTGAGTATGTACCATATGTATCTTTCTGCTTCTGGGATAGCTCATTCAGGATGATCTTTTCCAGTTCCCAGGCTTTGGCCTAATATTCCATAGTGTATATGTACCACAATTTCTGTATCCTTTCTTTAGTTGAGGGGCATCTGGGTTGTTTCCAGATTCTGGCTATGACAAATAAAGCTGCTACAAACATGGCTGAGCAAATGTCCTTATTGTGTACTTGAGCCTCCTTTGGATATATGCATAGGAATGGTATGGATGGATCTTGAGGAAGCGCTATTCCTAGTTTTCTGAGAAAGCACCAGATTGCTTTCCAGAGTGGTTGTACTAGTTTACACACCCACCAGCAGTGGAGGAGGGTTTCCTTAGAAAGGGGAACCTATCCAGCATGTGTTGCCACCTTAGTGTTTGATCTTAGCCATTCTGATTGGTGTAAGGTGAAATCTTAGAGTCGTTTTGATTTGCATTTCTCTATGAGTAAGAACATTGAACATTTCTTTAAGTGTTTCTCTGCCATTTGATATTCCTCTAGTGAGAATTCTCTATTTAGCTCTGTACTCCATTATTTTTAAATTTTTAATTACATTTTATTTACTTTGTATCCCCCCTTGTGGTTCCCTCCCTTCTCCAATCCCAATCCCTCTCTTTCCCCCCCCATGCATGTCCAACCCAAGATCACTGATAGGTGAGGTCTTTTTTTCCTTCCTTCTGATCCTAGTCAGTTAGGTCTCATCATGAGTGTATGCAGTGTCTTCTTCTGTGTCCTGTTTAGGATGCTCACCCCTCATGGGGAGGTGATTAAATAGCAGGCTAATCAGTTCATGTTAAAGACAGTCCCTGTTCCTATTACTATAAAACCCACTTGGACACTGAACTGCCATAGGCTACATCTGTGCAAGGTTCCTAGGTTATCTCCAAACATAGTCCTTGGATGGAGTATTAGTCTCAGGCAAGACCCATTTGCTCAGATTTTTTGGTTCTTTTGCTCTCTTGTGGAGTTCCTGTCCTCTCCAAATCTTACTGTTTCCAAATTCTTTCATTAGATTCCATGACTCTGCCCAACAGTCTCTCAAAAAAAGTGTTAGCATCTGCTTTGATAGTCTGGAGGGCAGAACCTCTCAGAGGTCCTCTGTGTCAGGCTCCTGTCCTGATCCCTGTTTTCTCCTTCTTCCCGATATCCATCCTCTTTACCTTTCAGGAGGAAGATTTATCCAGAGTCCTCCTTCTTGATTAGTTTCTTTAGGAGTACAGATTTTTAGTATGTTTATCCTATATCATATGTCCATATGATAGAGTATATACCGTGGGTGTCTTTCTACTTCTGGGATAGCTCATTCAGGATGATATTTTCCAGTTCCCACCATTTACCTGCAAAAACCATGATTTCCTTGATTTTTATAGGTAAGTAATATTCCATTGTGTAGATGTACCACAATTTCTGTATCCATTTCTCTGTTGTGGGAAATCTAGGTTGTTTCCTTGTTTTAGCTTTTACAAATAAAGCTACTACAAACATTGTTGAGCAAATGTCCTTATTGTGTACTTGAGCCTATTTTGGATATATGCCTAAGAGTAGCATAGCTGGTTATTGAGAAAGTGCTATTCCTAGTTGTCTGAGGAAGTGCCAGATTGATTTTCATAGTGGTTATACAAGTTTACATTCCCACTAGCAGTGGAGGAGGGTTCCCATTTCTCCACAACCTCTCCAGCATATGATCTCACTTGAGTTTTTGCTCTTGGCCATTTTGATACGTATAAGGTGAACTGTCAGTGTTGTAGAAAGTTATTAATATTTACTACCGGTTTATCTTCTAGTAATGCTGCTGTCAATCCTCAGCAACTGTATAACCAAATCACCAGACAGAGACTGGGTTTTTAGTTAACCTAGAACACAATGCTCGGCAATATTTACTCCCTCCTAAACCTCCAAGCCCTCAGTTTCCTAACATTTAGATTTCCCACATTATACTTGCTTTTGGTGAAATCTTAGGTCTGGTTCATGCTCCAAGTCCTCCAAGCTCTCTCCTCCAGCTCTCCTCTCCTCATGCTCTCCTGGAGCTCCTTCCTGTTCTCTAGCTCCTCCCCTCTTTCCTGTCCTCTGGCTCCTACCATTGCACAACATTGTATCTAGTTGCTTTATTTGTGTCCTGTTTACAGAAGAGTTGAGTCAGGATGCTTATACTGAGTATCACAGTACAATATCCAGATTGAAACCAGAGAGCTGGGGCTGGGGAAATCAGCATTTGAATTAACAAGGGTAAGGCATATACATTTTAAAAGAACACTATACCAACATGTCAGGGTCTGTTTGATTTTCAATTCCCTGATAACTAAGGCTGTTGAACATTTCTTTAAATGTTCCATATTGCTCTATTGACAATTCTCTGTTTAGTTCTTTTCCCCATTTTTAAATTGGATTATTTGATTTGTTGCTGTTTACTTCTTGAGTTCTTTATATATACTGGATATTACTTGTCTGTGAGATATAGGTTTGGGGAAGATACTTTCCCAATTTGTAGGCATTGGTTTTGTTCTGATGAAAGTGTCCTTTGCTTTACAGAAGCTTTTTAGCTTCATGAGGTCCCATTTATTGATTGTTGCTCTTAGAGTCTGTGCTGTTTGGTGTTCTGTTCAGGAAATTGTCTTCTGTGCCAATGAGTTCTAGGCTCTTTACCCACTTTTTCTACTAAATGTTTTAGTGTGTCTGGTTTTATATAGGTCTTTGATCCACTTGGACTTTAGTTTCATGCAGGGTATGGATCGCTTTGCATTTTTCCACATATAGACATTCAGTTAGACCAGTACTATTTGTTGAAGATGCTATCTTTTTCCCATTGTATGGCTTGGTATCTTTGTCAAAAATCAGTTGTTAATAAATTGTGGATTTATTTCTTGGTCTTGTATTCTGTTTGCTTTATTCAGCATGCCACTAACTGCTCAGTTCAAAGCCACAACCTAGGAAATTTCAGATCCAAGACCACAGCAGGAGATCACCTAGTCATTTGGTACATTCCCCATAATCCCACATCACTTTGAATCTTCCCTTCTTAAGATGTTGTCCAATTAAATAAACATTAAAGTTTTATTTCCTACCAGACATTGTCACAGAGGTAAACAGGAGTAAATGTGTGAGATGTGGATAAAGGGATGAGTTAAAGGCTTGTTGTGTTTCACAAGAAAAAGTCACCTGTGTACAGGATCAGAGATTCTGGACACTGAGGAAATTTTGTTTACTCATCTCCATGGAAACCTCAAGATTCTCTCAAGTGCTGAGAGGGAAATGATGTCATAAAACAGGAAAACTGGAGCAAGAGTTTCAGGAGCCTGTTATTAAAAGGGTCAAGTGGACTGTTTGCTTGAGAGAAAGGCTTATCAGCCCTACATGCATCAATCTGGGCAGCTCAAAGCAGACAACTCAAAGATTACAGTTCCTGTTTCCAAGACTCTTAGTTCAGAAAAAGCATAGCATATTTCTTTCAAGTAGTCTTTAATAAGGTCATGTGTCCTTGCCGTGTGTTTTACATTATCACGTATTCCATTATTATTTGGTAAATGCACATATATGTCCTCAGTAAGTGAATTACTTATGAGGAAAACGCTCCCTGACCAGAACAACTCTTTGAACAAAAAGCATTTAATTGGCACCTTACTCATATTTTTACAGAGACCATCTAGAATGTCATGTCTGCAAGCAATCATCTTCGTGTAGTCTTCAGCAGTACTGAGAGCTTTTCATACTGAACCAGAAGCAGTAGGCAAAGAGATAGGGACTGAGAGTAAAAGAGCTAAAGATAGATTCAGAAATAGAGATACTAATACTGACAGAGACTGAAAGAAAGAGACTCCATTCTGTCTGGTCTATTTCATTGGCATATCAACCTCAATGCACATCCTCCTATAATATAAGTATCCCCCTTAAACCTCTCTTTCCTCCTCTCCAAATCCCACCCTCCCTCCCACTTTTCCATGCATGCCCCTCCTCAAGTCTACTAATAGGGAAGTCTTCCTCTTCCTTTCATTACATATCATCCTAGTGTATCAGATCTCATTGGAGTGTCTGCATTGTCTTCCTCTGTGGCCTGCTCAGGCTGTTCCCCCAGAGAGTGAAGTGATCAAAGAACAGGCCAAACATTTCATGTCAGACGCAGTCCCTCTTTCCATTACTATAGAACCCCCTTGGACACTGAACTGCCATGGGCTACATCTGTGTAGGGGTTCTACGTTATATGAATGCATGGTACTTGTTTGGAGTATGAGTCTCAGGTAAGACCCTTGTAAGATTTTTTGATTATGTTGCTCTTCTTTTGGAACTCCTATTCTCTCCAAATCTTACTATTTCCCACTTCTTTCATTAGATTCCATGCACTCTGCCCAACACTTGGGAATAAGTCTCAGCATCTGCTTTCATAGTCTGTAGGGCAGAGCATTTCAGAGGCTCTCTGTGGCAGGCTCCTAACTTGTTCCCCATTTTTGCCTTCTTCTGATGACCATCCTCTTTGCCTTTTGGGATGGGAATTGAGCATTTTAGTCAGGGTCCTCCCTCTTGATTATTTTCTTTAGGTTTTAGTAGATTTATCTTATATTATATGTCTATTAGTTAGTGTCTGTGTTTCTGCTTCTGGGATAGCTCACTCAGGATTATCTTTTCCAGTTCCCTGCAAAAATCATGATTTCCTTGATTTTTATTGCTGAGTAATAGTCCATTGTGTAGATGTACTACAATTTCTGTATCTACTTTTCAGTTGGGGGCAGTTAGGAAATGAAAAGCACATACTTCAATTGAAGTATTTTACAGAAAAACAAATATTTAGTGTGACACATGGCTAGGAATTTTAACCTTGGTGCCATGAAAAAGAAGTGTAACGTATGATATATAAATTTCCCACATAAGCAAAAAACAAATATGTTGACATGTTTTACAATGACCTTTAATATGAAAACAATGTTTTCACTAAATGAGGGGAAAGTTTGTCTTTATAAGGCATGCTTTCCAGGAACTCATTATGTACCAGAGGACCCTAGTCTGCTAGTGGTTACCCAGCCAACTTAGACCCCATGAGCTCAGGTGGCATCTCTGAACAAGAAGTCCTGGCACTAACATTATTTTTAGAGGCTTTGTCTAGAGGAGTGCAGCAGGGAACACAACTCCTTTGTGTCCAATACATATAACACTGACCCATTTCACTCTCCTGATAGCCCAGGTTTTACTGTAAACCCCAGCACCAGGAGGATTTCTCAATTACTTCTGAGTAGGACAAACATGCTGGTTGAGCCACATCAGCCAATGAGAGAGTTGCCAACAATACTGTGGAACAGCACCAGCTGTCAAAAGTTTATTGCCCCTTAGTTTTCCTTTTACATACATAGATCTTTTGCATTTTCTCCCAAATGGCATTCAGATAATCTAACTGTACAATAAATGACCACCAAGTAATCAAAATATCCACATCCTTTAAATCATACTTTAACATAATTTGGTGAGGGAAATAATCTCGTAGTAATAGAACCCCAATAACCCAAACTTAAAACCTAAATTCTTCCAAATCAATTACTGTTTCTTTAAGAGAGACTCTTAAAAAGGCCCAGGGGTTCAATTTTTCTTGTTTCGTTGCTCTCCTTGTGGAGACCCTGTCCTCTCCAGCTCTTACTATTTCCCAGTTCTTACATAAAATTCCATTCACTCTGCCCAACAGTTGCCCATAACACAGGGAACTTCCCAGAGACTCATACTCCAACCAAGGACTATTCATAGAGATAACCCGGAACCCCTGCACAGATGTAGCCCAGGGCTGTTCAGAGTCCAATTGGGTTACATAGTAATGTGAAGAGGGACTGCCTCTGACATAATCTGATTGGCCTGCTCTTTGATCACCTCCCTCTGTGGGGGAGTAGCCTTACCAGGCCATAGTAGAGGACAATGCAGCCACTTTTGATGTGAACTGACAGACTAAGATCAGAAAGGAGAGGAGAACCTCCCCTATTAGTGGACTTGGGGATTGGCATGCAAGCAGAGGGAGGAGGAAGGGTGGGATTGGGAGGGGAGGAGGGAGGGGCTTATGGGGGAATGCAGAATGAATAAAGTGTAATTGATGAAAAATTAAAAAAAAAACAAATAATAAGTAACATTTTACATACCTGTGTGGTATACAATGTTATATTTTAATGTATACATAAAATGCTTATTGATTTAAGTAAGCTCATTAAATTTATCAACTCTTTGAGGAAATTAACTATAAAAAAAAGAAAAAAAAAGGCCCAGGGGTAAAAGACAGCCTATGTAGACAGACCTGAGTCTTAACATAACAAAATTGGCTGCTGCTACAGACTAACAGGAGGATACACAAGCCTGGCTTCCTTATACTGTAGCTGGCTCAGCTCAGCTAAACTCAGCAGCCATGTCTGGAAAGAAAATAACTGGAGGCACACAGACCTCAGGACAGAGCTTGGCCTAAAACTGCATCTAAAATTAAAACAATACAAAACAAAAGATACCGTGGCAGAGGTTGTTTTAATCCACATTGGCTTTGTTTTGGTTGTCAT